>NC_041827.1:0-318500 GCF_900964775.1 Scleropages formosus
CTGGTCCACTCATTATTGGTTCGCACAGCATCTCCTCCTTCCTGAAAGCAGGACGGTCCGATGTGTGCAGTAGATAGAGAAGGGGAAAGAGCAGTAAAGCAGGACCAAATCCTTCAAAAAACTTCTCTGGTGAAATTCTCTGTGCAGAACTGCATGCACTGGGGCAGCACCCAGCCGAGTAAAACTCTTCGTTATCGAACACTGGGTGGATTCTCTCTTCCTTTCGGCCCAGAAGAAGCCCCCCCCCCCCCCCCCCCGGTAAAACAGCTCTGTGTCTCCTCCCCTGCTTCAAGCACACAGCAGCACACAACACACACCATCTTGCTGGTGCAATAATTTACTGGAATTATTGCCTTTCTATCTAAGGTAAATTCGTGTTCACCCGTAAGATGCACATTTGGTTTGCGTTGAGCATACAACTGTAATTGAGCATAACGCTTTTTGGAAAAGGAGCCAAAGTATCATTCTGCCGACACATTATTTATATAGTGGGATGACCTTTTCAGTGTGAGTCACCCTGCTACCATGGCCTTCCTATATTGAGTTCATTGTCTGTGACTTGATATGTCTCCGGAACCTATTCCCTCGGTCTAAGAGCTCGGAACAGAGTTCCGGTGGTGTTGTTGAACTCTGTTTTCTCTGAGCATATTCGGTGGAACCTGATGAGTTGGGACTTGATCAATCCTTGGAAGGTGCGTTTGGGCTGGAAGCTGGATTTGTGCGGTAGACAGTGTGTGTCAGTGCTTTTAAAGTAAACCTTGGTCTCGAGTGTTTTTTAAAGCCACCTTGAGGTTTACTGTAATGGACTGTGGTGTCCAGGAAGTTTACTTCCTGTGTGTCTCAGTGTTGTTTTATTGTTATTTTGGAGTGGTGTGTGTGTTCATGAGTGTGGTGAATGTGTCAAAATCCTCGTGGCCATGGTGCCAGACCCTGAAAATGTCACCCAGGTATCTGTAGCACTGGAGTGGTCTGTTTGGGCATTTCATAAATAGAGTTTCCTCCCAGTCTGCCATGTAGATGTTAGCATAGGCCAGGGCAAGTTTTTATTTGTTTTTAAACCCATTGCTGTCCGCTGTAGGAGGGGGACGCAGTGGTGCAGTGGGTTGGACGGGGTGCTGCTCTGCGGTTGGTCTGGGGTTTGAATCCCACTTGGGGTGTCTTGCGACAGACTGGTGTCCTGTCCTGGGTGTGTCCTCTCCAGCCTTAGGCTCTGAGTTGCTGGGTTTGGCTCCGGTTCCCTGTGACCCCGTATGGGCCAAGCGCTTCAGAAAGCGTGTGTGTGTGTGTGTGTGTGTGTGTGTGTGTGTTTACCTGTCTCATCACACCTTTTGGAAAATCTCCCTTTTTTAAGGCATCCCTCTCTTATGATTAAGTGGTGCACGGACTGTATTAATTTGCAGTATGTTTTGGTTAATGTTTTGTTTGGTGTGGGGTGAAGTGGTTGTCCATTATTATCTTTAAGACTGCTTGCCCCCACCATGTTGCGCTCAAACATGAAATCTATTCCGCAAACTTACCATTTTTCATTATTATACATTTCCGTTATAATAGAGAGGAGGTTAAAGAGCTGGCTGTCTGGTGCAGTCATCACAACCTGGAGCTGAACACGCTCAAAACAGTGGAGATGATTGTAGACTTTAAGAGAAACACCTCAGCATTATCCCCACTCGCCATCATGAACAGCACTGTGGCAACAGTGGAGTCATTCAGGTTCCTGGGCACTACCATCTCACAGGACCTGAAGTGGGAGTTCCACATAGACTCCATTGTGAAGAAGGCCCAGCAGAGGTTGTACTTCCTTCGCCAGCTGAGGAAGTTCAACCTGCCACAGGAGCTACTGATGCAATTCTACTCTGCAGTCATCGAGTCTGTCCTCTGCACTTCTATAACTGTCTGGTTCGGCTCAGCTACGAAATCAGACATCAGAAGGTTACAGCGGATAGTTCGGACTGCTGGAAGAATCATCGGCACATCCCCCCCAGCTCTCCAAAAGCTGTACTCGTCCAGAGTCAGTAAAAGGGCTAGCAAAATCATTGTAGACCCCTCGCATCCAGGCCACTTCCTCTTCGAACCTTTGCCATCTGGCCGGCGCTACAGAGCACTGAGCACCAGGACAGCCAGGCACAAGAAAAGTTTCTTTCCTCAGGCCATCTACCTCATGAACAGCTAAATCCCCCCTAGAGAGTAAACCAGTGCAATACATAACGCTGTTTATATTTATATCTATTTATCACATCATATGTCTTACTCACATTCCCTTGCATTTGTATAGAACATACATATAATGTCTAGTGACTATTTTTTGTATATTGTGTACTTTATATTTTTTAATCCTTTATTCACATATTCTATCTTCTCATCTGTGTCTTGTCACTGTCATTCTGTCTGTGCTGTGGAAGTTTCTGTCACCAGGACAAATTCCTTGTATGTGTGAACATACTTGGCAGTAAAGCTTGTTCTGATTCTGATTCTGAATAATAAAAATAAGAAAATATCAGTCAGTAAGTAAAACAATGTTGGGCCCAAGTATTCCGAGTGGTACAGACAGCAATGTACACAATCACATCAACAGTGAGAGACAATACAGAAAGTCGCCAGGCAGGTACAGAAGGACCCCAGTCTTACCCCCATCCCCCCCCCCCCCCGCGTCTCTGTTGCAGCTCCCGGAGGTTTTTTTATAACCCGCGAGAACCCGGGGCTCTCCCTCGGCAGGTCCGTGTCGGTTTGTCCACCAGAAGAGATTGTAATCCCCGTGTGTCCAGGCGTGCCTTCGCTGCCTCCTTCAATGCGTGGTCCCGTGCCGGTCGGTCTCCAGGTCGTCGCTCGTCGATGCGTCGTCCGTCTGCTTGTCTCCGATCCCCGTCGGTGTCCCCCTTGCGTGCGGTGAGGAGCATGCACCTTTGCTTAAAAAGCGTTCCCGAGTTTTCCAGGTCCGTTGTTGGTGCCGCTTTGTGCGCAAGTGCTCCGTTCAAAGTCCCAGGCACAACTCCGCTGATGTAGTGTTCTTTCATCAATATCGAGTTGTTTCCATTTGGTGATGGCGGATCCTTGGTTTTTACACTGAGCACTTGGTTGGGTTGTTATTCAGAACAGATAACAGATATTAATGTTCAGTGTAGCTTTCGTAAAGCTTAAGCAGGACTCCTGACGTTTCGCACCTAGCTGGTGCTCCTTCAGAGGAGAATCTGCTGGCTAGGGGGGCAGTGCAGTCGTTTATATCCCAAGGTGTGTGTGTGTGTGTGTGTGTGTGTGTGTGTGTGTGTGAGGCAGAGAGGTGTGAAAAAGGGTTGTGTCCCACCTAAAGTGGGATAGGGAGCTGTGGGCCACCTTCTTTACTCTCAAGGAAGCTGTGTGTGTGTGTGTGTGTGTGTGTGTGTGTGTGTGTGTGTGTGTGTGAGAGAGAGAGAGATGTCCATTGTGGAGTGATGGGCTCTCCCTTGTGGGTGTTTTGTGTAGAATTGCAGGTGGGTTTGAAATTTCTGTGGTGAATGTCTTGTGATGTGGCTGGGGTTTAGGTGTCCAGGACAGGTTTGTATGCTTGGATTGGGGTAGGCTGTGGATGGGAGATGTTTTTTAGGAAAAAAAATTTTTTGAGCGTGTATGATGTGTGGTCTGAGGATAGGGTTAGGATGAGGGCTGGGGTCAAGGTGATGGTTAGGGCAAGAGTTAGGGTTCGGGGTTACGTAGGTTTCGTTCTGATCAATGTTTCTTCTTTTAATTTGTGTAATCTGTATCTACTTTTTGCCCACTTCACCGCCACCTCCCATTCTGCCTTACTGGCTAAGTCAGACGTGGGTTTCTGTGTGTGTGTGTATTATGCCTTCATGATGGGCCTGGAGTATATACATGTTGTTTTTCATCCAGGCCTCCACGTGTCTTTGCACTTTCTGTGATGTGATGTTGTTAGGAGATGAAGGTTTAATAAACTGGGTTAATTTGTTTGCCTCTTGGTGTGGTGGCGCAGTGGGTTGGACCGGGTCCTGCTCTCTGGTGGGTCTGGGGTTCGAGTCCCCCTTGGGGTGCCTTGCGACAGACTGGCATCTTGTCCTGGGTGTGTCCCCTCCAGGCTTAGGCCCTGAGTTGCTGGGTTTGGCTCCGGTTCCCCATAGGGTGAGTGGTTCGGACAGACGGACAAAACATAGAGGACGGAAGTACAATCAAGTTAGCGTACATGCTGAGTGATGTGGGTGTGAGTCCATCTTCTTCATTGCAAAATTCTCCCAGCACTTCAGGATCATCTGGAGCACCAAAAAGAGGCCCAACATCTCCCAGTGTGTCCTCATTGTCTTCAACAGACTATGATAACACCATCATTCAGGGACTGAACCGAGAGCGTGTGCATGACCACGTGAGTTCTCTATTCCTTGCTTTCCAAACAATGTACAGGTGCAGCATATACATACGATACAGTGTGATGGATAAAATGAACCACATATTAGCAACAGCTACTGTACACACTCAACATTTCAGTTTCACCAAAGGGGAGTGGGGGGGGGGGTATTCAAAATGAAACTACGAAAGTAATAAATGTGAGTATTCTTAAATCATTGGACATATGATATGTTTTCAGATAAAGTATATAGGGACATATAAGTTATGTTAAAAAAGCTATGTAAGATACAGTGAAAACCTATAAGCTCTAGTAAGCAAGCTGCTTTCTCTGATAGTCCAAGGGCTGGTTTAAGGAAAAATGAATATGTTTTGCTGGTGTTGAAAGCTCATATTAAAGATTACATTATCATAGTCTACATGGGTTTATATTTGTGGAAAGTTCAGACTTACCAGTGTCCTGGGGTGGTGTCTGCAGCTCCCTGTTTATAATGTCCGTATTGCTTGTATGAGTTACTGTAGGTGTATTCTGACTTTGTGGGTTATGCCCCCGGGCCCCCCATTCCGTTCGGGTTAAACTGGTGGTACGAGTAGGGGTTCACAGATTGTGAGTAGGTCTGGCTCTGATAGTACTCATGTTGGCTGTGCCCCGTCTGTCCTCTGTAGAAACCCATATCTGTGGCTGAGAAGTCGGGCAAGGTTGGAGAGTCTTTGGATGCAGGGTGGCAGCTCATAGAGTTTGGGATGTCAGTCAAAATGCTGGCGAGCTGCTTTTCAAAAGCTGGTCCACTCATTATTGGTCGCACAGCATCTCCTCCTTCCTGAAAGCAGGCGGTCCGAGTGTGCAGTAGATAGAGAAGGGGAAAGAGCAGTAAAGCAGGACCAAATCCTTCAAAAAACTTCTCTGGTGAAATTCTCTGTGCAGAACTGCATGCACTGGGGCAGCACCCAGCCGAGTAAAACTCTTCGTTATCGAACACTGGGTGGATTCTCTCTTCCTTTCGGCCCAGAAGAAGCCCCCCCCCCGGTAAAACAGCTCTGTGTCTCCTCCCCTGCTTCAAGCACACAGCACACACAACACACACCATCTTGCTGGTGCAATAATTTACTGGAATTATTGCCTTTCTATCTAAGGTAAATTCGTGTTCACCCGTAAGATGCACATTTGGTTTGCGTTGAGCATACAACTGTAATTGAGCATAACGCTTTTTGGAAAAGGAGCCAAAGTATCATTCTGCCGACACATTATTTATATTAGTGGGATGACCTTTTCAGTGTGAGTCACCCTGCTACCATGGCCTTCCTATATTGAGTTCATTGTCTGTGACTTGATATGTCTCCGGAACCTATTCCCTCGGTCTAAGAGCTCGGAACAGAGTTCCGGTGGTGTTGTTGAACTCTGTTTTCTCTGAGCATATTCGGTGGAACCTGATGAGTTGGGACTTGATCAATCCTTGGAAGGTGCGTTTGGGCTGGAAGCTGGATTTGTGCGGTAGACAGTGTGTGTCAGTGCTTTTAAAGTAAACCTTGGTCTCGAGTGTTTTTAAAGCCACCTTGAGGTTTACTGTAATGGACTGTGGTGTCCAGGAAGTTTACTAACCCTAACCCCTAACCCTAACCCTTTCTTCACTCGTTTCACTCATGTTTCTACCCTAAACCCTAACTCCTAGCCCTACCCCTTACCCCTAACCCTAATTCTTCCTTCCTTCCTAACCCTAATCCTAAACCCTACTAACTCTAACCCCTTACCCTAGCCCTAACTCTATCCCCTAACCCCCTATCCCTAATCCTAACCCTGACCCTTAACCCTAACCCCTGTAGCACTTTCTGTGTTCAATTTTGAAGGTTTAAATAAAGCTTCATCAGTTTGATTCATCAGTTTGGTTGAAGCCATGTCACACTTTTTGGAACAGGTGCAACCTACACATGCCAATTCTGCGTGAATTGATTGGGGTTCGGTTTGATGCCAAACCAATGAGAGAAGAGAGGGATGGAATGAATGGGAAAAGTTTCTAGACTTCTCTAGAAGGGTCTGGAGAGAAGGTGGTGTTCGAGAGAGTGCTCCAGACGTAGCTAGAAATACTCCGGAGTATTTGAGACATGATCATTGTGTGCAAACAGAAGGTTCTGTAAGGAACTTCTAAAGTCTGTTGTGTGTTGAAGTGTAGCACCGAGGTTATTCGTTGTTTGTAAGATATTGAGTGTACGTGTGAAGTTTGTGTTTTCTTATGTTTGGTTGTTGCATTTGTTTTCATCTGATGGGATTTTGGGGTTAGTATATTGTGTGTATGGGATAATAATTTTGAATATTCCTTTGGGTTTTGTGGTGTTTGAAGAATTTAATAAATTTGTTTGTTTTGTTATCGAAATATTTGAGTTGAGTTGGGTTATACATTTAGTTGGAATAGAACCCAGGGCACCACCCTCATAATTAGTGAAATGGAGGGTGGCGCTACACCCCTAACCCCCAACCCCTTGTCTGCAGTAGAAACATCTCAAAGATGATCAGTCGAAATGTGATGAACCTGAGCTCCATTTCACGTAACATAGCAGAGGGTCTGAATACTTATCTTAGTGACATTTCAGTTTTTAATTTTTAATATATATGCAGAATTTTCTAAAATACTGTTTGCATTGTCATTGTGAGGTTCTGAGTTTAGACTGAAGAGGGGAGAAAATGAATTTAAATGATTTTAGCATAAGGCTGCAATAAAAAATGTGAAAATAGTGAAGCCGGGGTCTGAAAACTTTCTGAATACACTGTACATACAATACTCTGTGTTTATGTACTAATTCAGCCTTTAATGCTGAAACAAAAAAACAGTAAAGACAACTGTGTGACAACAGTACAAATGAATTCACACTCAGGGGACAAACTGACATGGTGTGTCACAGCACCGAGCTGCACCATTCAACATGAGTTGAAACCCCACTCAGTCTGAGCACTTTGCGTAACACTTTTTTCTGATTTGTACACTTACTGTACCCAGGATACACTAAAGAGTTAGAGCAATAACAGCATAAACAGGACAGTAAGCGTAGAGATGCTGACCAAACACGTGTCCACACTGTAACTGACCAAATGACCACCTGGTGCTGTGGTATGAGTGCCTCAACCATAAGCCTCATCTGAAAAGCCATTTCCTTTGTGTTTAACTGATTTACAGAGGTAGATTTTTTTTTTTTTGCTATTGGGTCTGGGGTTCGAGTCCCGCTTGGGTGCCTTGCGACGGACTGGCGTCCCGTCCTGGGTGTGTCCCCTCCCCCTCCGGCCTTACGCCCTGTGTTGCCGGGTAGGCTCCGGTTCCCCGCGACCCCGTATGGGACAAGCGGTTCAGAAAGTGTGTGTGTGTATGTGGGGTTGCTGTTACTGGGAGGTTCAGTGGACTGGAAATGCGGCTGAAATAGGAGTGACTCATAAAGGAATCAGGAGGAAAGGATACAGTGATGACTGTCAGCTCGGATTCAATGACAAGTCCTGGGTTCTGTGCTGCTCTGGTAGGAGTTACTATGTCAGTCACAACAACACACAAACTGCCATAGCTGTACACCCTTCCTGCAGAGTAGAAGTGTATGTGGACTGTGTGTCTGGCACTCTGTCCTTCTACAGCGTCTCCTTTGGTGAACTGACCCTCCTGTACAGGTTCACTTCCACATTCACTGAGCCCCTTTATCCTGCATTTGGGCTCTGGGGTTCAGTGTCCCTGCGTGAAGTGAAATAGATACCAGTGTCCTGGGTCTGTTTCGGTTTATTACCACTGGTTTATTGTTGGTGTGACTTAGACTGGCTGTATTTATTTTGTTTTATTTTAATGTTTCCTTCAGACTTTGACTGGAAACAGCGATTAACTCATGGTAATAAACTTTATTGCTAGCTGAATGAATAATGAACTGAAGCAGGACCCACTAATGTGTTTACTGCTGGTCAAATGCTGCCTGAACTGTACACCTGTTGTTCATAATCACATACAATTAATACGAAACAAACTCAGGTTTCAAGCTAACTGCTCCATTGTCTCCCACTTGAACACACCTCACTTTTATCACCCAACATGGTGGACAGCAGTGGACCGGAAACTGCACTCATTCCCACAATGCACCCTTGTCTTAAAGTAACACTACACTCTTACGGCTTCATGTCCGTGTTCGTCCAGTTCGTCCTCATCAAGCAGTGCTGTGCTGACTGTGTGAGCTGCTGATTGAAAGAGAATAAATAAATGAAAACTGTAGAGCAAATATTTATTTACTTGTAATGACCCTGCCCTCGGTCTCGAGTCCCCGGACGTCACAGCCGTCCCCGAAGCACTGTCCCGACACATCTGTTCCCGGTTTACCCGTCCCCCCCCCCCCCCCCCTTACCTTACCACCATACCCTGCGCTATTGTGAATAAAGAGTGGCGTTAGCCAAACACCTCCCTGGGTTCGCCTCCGTCTGTTGCAGGATATGTCACAATCCTGGAGCACTATGGAAGCAGAGAGTGTTCCTAAGGAGTACTGAAAAGCTCATACAACATCATCAGCTGGTGTCTAGCCTTTTGGAGGCACTGATGTTGCTGTCAAAGATAGCAGTAGTAAAGTGCCAGGCACACACAAAAAGAAAGGACTCTGCGAGAAAAGGAAATGAGAAGGCAAATTGGTGGGCAAAGCATGTGGCCTTGAGCCCTGAGGCGCCTATGGTGTCATTGTTTCTAGTCTCTACCCCTAACCCAGGTGTTTCTTTGCTGCAAACAGGTGCCACAGAAAGGGGAAAGGCGAGATGGTTTCATGTGGGGGCCCAGAAGACAAAAGATGGTGTGATTGTCTCTACTAACGGTAAACCTTTTCTCCCCAGGAGCACGTTCCCTGGAGTGGCAAAGATTGCACACGGCCTGGATCACGCTTCTCGCAACACCATGGTGACTACCATCTCCCAGTACTGGGAGGCCCCAGGGTTTTCCACTGTCGCATCGACTTCCTGTCAGAATTGTCTGATTTGTTCAAAGTACAACATTGGTAAAGGGGTGTCAGTGTCGCAGTCACACAAGCCGCTCCCAGGAAGTCCTTTAAACCATCTAAAAATGGATTTTATTGAACTCAAACCGTCGCGCAGTTTCAGATACTGCCTAGTTATTGTTGATCTCTTCTCAAGGTGAGGGCCGCAGCACGCACTGTAGCAAAGTGCCTGCTAAAAGAAATACTGCCTAGGTGGGGTGTCCCAGCTTGGCTCACAAGTGACAACCGGGCACATTTCGTAAACTCAGTTGTGCACCAGCTCTCCGAATGAATGGGATGCCACCTAAAGTATTATTGTTCATATCATCCCCCAGAGTGGTGGTGTGGTTGAAAGGGCGAATCAGACTGAAAGTCAAACTTGCAAAAGTCCGCGAAGAAACAGGTGGCTGGACGTGCTACCCATAGTTCTAACGGCTATGAGGGGTAAAACACACAGACAATTGGGTCTGTCCTGTTTTTAGGTTCTGACAGGAAGACCAACGCCGGCCCCCATGCCAAGTGGAAGAGTTTCATTGGAAACTGTGGATGATGATCTACTCTCGTATCTTTCAGGTCTCCAACGAACACTGAAGGAGGTGCATCAGCACGTGCGACAGAACTAGTGAACCCTTAACCGGGAAGACATGCTAGAGCTGCTCCCAGGCGATTGGGTTCTCATCCGTGACCTGTGAAAGAAACACTGGAAGCAGCCCTGGTGGAGAGGCCCTCATCAGGTTCTTCTGTCCACACCCCACGCTGTGAAAATAGAAGGCATTGACTTGTGGACTCACATCACCTACTGCTGTAAAATAGCTGATCCCACGGAAGCACAACAGCAACATGAGTGATTCAAGGACACCCTAGCACCCTTTCTGAAGGGCAGGACTGTGTGGAATGAGAGGAACTTTGTGTTTCTTTTTTGAATTAGCATTGGTGATTGTGTTGCTTATTGTATTACTACTGAGAAAGAGAGAGGTAACCTAATTGAAACCTCTGTTACAGGCCGTAAGAGATCTGTGGAAAATCTGCATGAGAAAGGCCTACATGGTATTAACATATTTTTAGAACTGAGCTGTAAATGAGTCTAGGTGTTGGGTGTGTTCCCACATTCCACACTCTGTTTCAACCGGACTCCCACTAAACCCTGTTCCTTGGGCCCTACCTGAGGTATTCTTGTGGTGGGATACTTACTTCACTAAGCTTCTGTCCGGAACCTCTACTAGGCCATCGTGGGAAACAGCAGGATACAACTTCTCGGGTCATAAATTCGATGAACTGTCATTCCTCTGAAATTTCACCAAATGAAATAACACTCACGAAAGGGTCCCAACCACAATGGCATCCTGATAGCTCTGCTCAGAGGGTCAAAAGGACCATCACGTGTTACATAGCTGGTATTGGTATCACTGAAAACAAACGATTCTGGATGATTGCATTTCCCTTGTATGGCATAGGGAAAGCAGCCAGACAACTTATTTATCTAGCTAGAGCCTTAGAAGACATAGCTAACAGTACAGCCAAGTCTCTTAAAGACATCTCTGCTGAAATGGTTGTACTACGCACTGAAGCTTTCCAGAACCGCATGGCTCTGGATTACCTCTTAGCAGCATCAGGAGGTACATGTGCAGTGATAGGTAAAGAATGTTGCACGTACATACCTGACCACTCGGAACATATTAATTATCTTGCTGACCACATCAATGAAATAAGGAAGAAGTTTCACAATTTTGGAGCTGAAAAATCCTGGTTCGGCTCCTTTTTCTCCGGGTGGGCGGATTGGTTACGAGCTCTCTTGATGTTTGGAATACTTTTGTTTATCTTTCTTCTGTTACTATGCTGTGGTTTTTCCCTTCTTAAAACACGTATTACTGAGCTCCATCACCCCTTTGAACTTGAAAATGTACACCCATTATCAACAGATTCCAGAGGAGGGCGACAGGGAGAAGGCCCTAATTGAATTGCCCAAGGGGTTTTAGGCCGCTAGTGTTGGTGAGACGTTTGAGAAAGTCTCAAGAGTGGGGAGTATGAGAAAAAATTTCATCAATTGTTCATTCTACTTTTTGTGAGGCCCTTTATTTGCCTTTCAACTATGAATTAAGGATTGTAATAATTGCTTGCAAAAATATGTAATGCGATGAGTGATAAGGCTGCATTTGCTAGGACACATTACAACTGTACCTGCAAAGATAAGATAGCAACACCAAATGAAGAAACTGCTGCCGTGGGATAGAAGGAACTAACCCACCTACACCTCCACAAGAGGAACAAGCCACGGAGGCTGAACTAACGGCTGTACTAGTGGAAATTTACTATCCCCACCCCACGGTGTATAAATAGCTGTATTCTGCTTGTTCTCAGTGTGACTCTCCCCAGGAGGTTCACCTGTGTGCATATATTGCATTAAAGGCTTCTGTAACGTGAGACCAAGTATCAGTGTCATTGCTCTCTTTTTCCTACCACATAATATACATGTATGTAAAGTGTGATCCTACTTTCATTTATTTCACACTTCTATCCAAAGCGACTTCCAGTGTTAAACTTCTTATAATTATGTACCCATTACACATACAGCTGGGTAATTTTACTGGAGCAATTTAGAGTAGAGTAAAGTACCTTGCTCACAGGTATTACAGCAATAGGTGCAATTTTTAGTGTAAGATTGTAGTCTAAGAGTTAAATGCACAACCTCTAAAAATTTGATCCATGTTGAGTTCTCAGTTGGAGTGTAAAAATGTTCGTTACTATTCCTGGTGAACACAGTAAAGTACAGTATAGTACCTAAGGAGAACCAGTTCGCCCATGTTTTGTCCTGATCATAGTTGGCTGTAGTGGAGCACCAGGGAATTCCAGGAAACCAGTAAGCCATAGTGCAGTGGTTATATGTTTTATCCCCTGCAGTAAAGGGGAAGACACATGAAGACTCTGCCACACAGAGAAGGATTACATAGATGAAAACATCACATGAGCAAATCATTTATTAAAGACAGTGACTGGAGCAAAAATAGAGTAGGGCAGCACTCCAGTATTGCTCTGTAAGGGAACAAAAATGAAACGGAAGTTACAGTTTTGAACTGTCATGTATCACTGGTTGCCTCTCTGACATATCTATGTGAATGTCTGATCACCACCTACAACTCAACCTTTCCAAAAATAGAGATCCTTCTTATCCGGTCCATCCTCCCATTGAGAACTCTCTATGAAACAGGACAACTTGCTCATTTCATGTACTTGATTACCTAAGAAGTTCAGTGTAACAATTCACTCACATCCCTGCTTCTCTCAATACATTGATGACATTACCTGGCCCTGCAGATACATTTATTCACTTAGCAGATGTTTTTCTCCAAAGCAACTTACAATGAACTCTGTGTAGTGTTACTAGGCCACACACCTAATTCACCACTGATGTACACTGCTAGATACACTACTTACAATAGGGCACTGATCCATACATCAGTGAAACACACTCTCTCTGGGTGTCATTCACACACTATGGGGAAACCTGAACAGCATGTCTTTGGACTGTGGGAGGAAACCCACACAGACACGGGGAGAACATGCAAACTCCACAGAGGCTGAGCGGGGATCGAACGCTGTTTTTCTCACACCACCCACGCACTGTGAGACAGCAGCACTACTTGCTGTGCCACCATGCTGCCATAATGCACCCCTCTGTCACAACAAACTACACAACTCCTTGTCCAGGCCATTTTATGCCTCGGCGACTGCAACTCTGTCCTGTCTGGCCTTCCAACCTCTGTCATCAAATATTTCCAGCTGATACAGAATGCTGCTGCACAAGTCACGTTTCACCTGCCTAAGCGTTTCCATGTATCTCTCCTCCTTTTCTCTCTACAGTATCTTCTTGATGCTGCCCACATAAAATTCAAGACTCTGGTTGCAGGCTACAAAATGAATATTGGATCTGCTCCCTAATATCTAGAAGACTTGAACACTTGGTAAACCCTAACCAGATGGTTCTGCTCCTCCACCTCTGCCCACTTGGTGGTCCCACACACAAAAGTCCAAAATCAAATGCAAACCAGATTTTTGCTTCTGTCTCAATGTGCTGCACTAACCTCTCCCTCTTACTCAGAACTGCTGAATCTCTCTCTACATTTAAGAAGAGTCTCAAAACTCCGCTCTTGCAGACTCACTTCTCCCCAATGTGCTTGATAAATATGTACGATGTTACCCAGCCATCCATTTGCAATATGCACTTGTCCTGGTCAGGAGTCTATCCCAGAAGATGCAAGGCTGAGTGGGGTACACCCTGGACAGGATACTAGTCCGTCATAGAGTAGTCACACACACATTTCCTCACACTCGACAGGCAATTTTAACACCAGCAGTTTACCTGACCTGTGTGTCTTTAAACTGTAGGAAGAAACCAGGGCCCTCAGAGGAAACCCAAGCAGTTGCAGTGAGAAGATGCAAATTCCACACAGACTGAGCAGAGATCAAATCCACATTCTCTTGCACCACCCAGGTGCTGTGAGGCAGCAGTGCTATTTGCTGTGCCACCATGCTGCCCTGTACAATGTGATATTTTAAATATTAAAAAAAGAAACCTCCATATGGAGCTACTCATATAATCTGTATAGATTTATACAGTGGTAAGAGACAAACTGACTGTACTCAAGAGTCACGTTTCTGCATCTAGATCTCTCTGTTGGTGTAATGCACTTCTGTATTGTTCTTGGAGATGTACGTCGCTTTGGAGAATCTGTGAAATGAA
Source organism: Scleropages formosus (assembly GCF_900964775.1). Lineage (NCBI taxonomy): Eukaryota > Metazoa > Chordata > Actinopteri > Osteoglossiformes > Osteoglossidae > Scleropages > Scleropages formosus. Next base: position 14,039 of record NC_041827.1, read on the forward strand.
AAAATGGAAATTTAATGTCCATTCTGTCCTTGGGGGTCTGAGGGGAAGGGTAAGAGATGTTTACTTAGGAATTCTCTCACTCACACACCTATAAGTAAAGAGGCAACTGACAGGTTCTCTGACAAAGGGTAGGTGGATCAGCAGAGTTTTTTTTTTTTTTTTTTTTTCCTGTGTATCTGTATTGCTAGACTTTGGATTTCTAGTCTCTCTCTCTCTCTTTCTTTTCTTCTTTCTTTCTCTGTTTCTTAATTCACTCAAAGTTTTCTTGTCACACAAACCACAAGCACCTCCCAGAGGTGAGACCATCACACCTGAACAACATTTAGACAGAGCATAAATAGGAGGGGTCTACAATGGGAAGCTGTGGAATGTCATCAGAACTTAAATGCCTTATCTCATGCTTCCTTGATAAACAAAACCCTTTGAGACCCAGGAATCGACCCAATTCTGTCTTTTGGCCTTGTCTCAGTGCATCCCAACCAGTTCAGTTTATGACCACGTTTTATCGGGCCCAGTGCTTTCTGTCCTGACTTTGACCCTGCCTGTCCCATGACCACAAATTTTGTCCGACCCTGAAGATCTCATTCCCAGTTTTGACCCAACATGTCCCCGACCACGATCTTGCCCATGTCTGCTATGACCTTTCTAGTATCGACCTCATTTCTGTTCCAAGACTTCAATCTGACTCTACTCTTGTCCAATAAAAACTCAGCAATTGGATCCATCCTCATATAAGCCTGCAAATATATTACATGATTAGCAGATTTACATGCAATAATACACAGGGAAAGATGTTCAACCCCTCGTGCCAAAATCAAGGGGGGCTGGACACTAAAAATCACCCCACATCATGGGCAAGCACCATCCTCCTTGCCGGGAGCCACCATGAGCACTTCGTTGGGGTTGTCAAGTGGGCACCTTCTTTTGTTGATGTTTCATTGAATTGAGGAAGAACTGAGCACTTCACCTGAGACGAACTGTTCATCTGAGAGGCCTGCTGGGTTAGACCGACGTGTGAGTCGGACGGGGAGGATTTTGAAACCGCCTGGCTATCTGAGTGACTTTTTGACTTACTAAATTCCTAGTGACTATGTTTCTGGGTCCTCCCCCTAATTAATTTAGAATGAAAAGAAAAAAAATTTGTGATGGCAAGTGTTCTGTTGTAGGGCTGTTGTGATTTCATTGCCTTCTGTTGTATACTTCCTGTTTTCCTTGAGCTTTTGTGGTTGTTTGTGTTTTTTTTTTTTTTTCCTGGGGTTATTGTTCTTGAATAAATGTGGACATTTTTTCTGGACAGAGGGGACATATGTAAAAGATTTAATTTTGGATGTGGTGACACTAGGAGACTGTTCACTAGTGGTGCATATGTGTGTATGATGAGTCTTTTCTCCCCTCGGGGTTTGCTATAGGCTGGACTCTGTACATGCACACTGGAGTGCATCAGCAAGTCTTCTTGTAAGTTATACACGTGTGGCATCCAATAAAGATTTTGAAGGTGTTGGAAACCAACCTGGACGGGTAGCATTTATTTTCTGGAGCCCTAAGGGTCTAGGCGAACCCGACAAGAACGCTCGGTTACACTACCAACTTCCAGTCTTGAACTTCACCCCACTTAAAACTTGTACCGCCGCGTCCATGCGCGTGACATGCAATGCTCTCCCCCTCCCGCACAAAAGAAATTACCTTATTTCTCCCGCAACGCGGGAGAGAATTGACTTCAACCCGCTTGTTCTCCAACAAGTATGCCAAGGATTTTAGCACTTCATTATGCCTCCAAGTGTATCTTCCCTGAGATGAACTAACCTTACATGCATACAAAATATGCCTCAAAGAGGCTATACCACCACACAAGCTGCAAGTCAGCTCCGCACCTACCCAGCGATTAAGATTCTGTGGAGTAGGGAGAACATCGTAGGTGGCTCCGATGAGAAACTTAATTATACGACCGGCGTCCATCGCCCACAGATCACGCCAGCTGATCTTCCGTTTCTCCACATGCTCCCAAGCCAAACATCGCCCTTGCAGTTATCCGCCTCGTCTCCTCTTCCTGTTCGCGGATAAAACCATCTTTCTCCTCTCCAGCAACTTAGCTTTACTCCACAACTTTATTCGACTACCGGCACCGAGCCCCGCCCTACCTACCTACCTACCTACCTACCTACCTACCTACCTGCCTACCTGCCTGCCTACCTGCCTACCTGCCTACCTGCACCTGACCGACCACATCTCTGTGCGCAAGCGCTGTCTACGCATGCGCAACAGCTTCCCGCGGATCTCACTTACGTCCTCTTTTTAAACTTACAGGAACCGATCTCACCATTGGGTCTCTTGTGCTTGACAATGTTAATTCCAAGCCAACCTTGAATTCTTCTACAAGACTAGTCAGTGGTAATTCCAAAACCCCCTTTCCATACAAAGCCACACTACTCAAACAATGAGGAACTCCCAACCATCTCCTAATAGCTTTGCTCATAACCCTTTCCAGTCTTTCAACCCCTGACATAGGAACCTAGTTAGTTAGCGGCCATCTAATATTAGGCAATAAACCAAACTGCAGGCACCAAACCTTCAGCTTCCCTGGTAAAAAAGATTTATCAATCCTATTAATTGCCTGCATACCATTGACCCAAGCTCTTAATTGGCGTTTCAGTCACTGATGGAATCTTTTCCCCATCAATCTGGAAATTCTCCTGCGATAACTTTCCTTTAACTATTGACAAGCTCCTACACTTGCTAGGTTTAATTTTGAATCCGGCCAACTTTAGATTTCCATTCAACTTCGTTAATAAGCAACGAGTACACGGGACAGTAGTAATAAGCACAGTCATATCATCCATATACGCTCTGATTGGTGGAAGGCGAGAACTGTCCTTCAGCCTCATACCCCCAACCACCCATCTCGAAGCCCTTATTATCACCTCCATAGCCATGGTAAAAGCCAGAGGTGAGATTGTGCATCCAGCCATTATGCCAATCCCCAACCACTGCCAAGATGTGGTGTATTGTTTGGTACAAAAATAAAACTGGATGTCTTTAAAATAGACCTTAACCAATCTCATAAGACACTCTGGGATTTTAAAAAAATCAAATGCCCTCCACAACAAAACATGCAGCACTGAACCAAAGGCATTCGCCAAGTCCAAAAAAATTACGTTTAGGTCTTCACCTTCCATCTTGGCCTCCTTTATCTGGTGCCAGATCATACTACAATGCTCTAAACAGCCTGAAAAACCAGCAATTTTTGCTTTCTGCACAAATGTGTCAGTTAAATTGTTGGCCAACAAATATGCAGACAACCTCTGCGCCACAACACTAAAAACTATTTTCCCTTCAACATTAAGAAGGCATATTGGCCTGAATTGCCCTATTTCTACCATATCTTTCTCTTTGGGTATAAATACCCCTCCTGCTCGCCGCCATTCTTTTGGAATGATACTTTTTTCCATACAACCACCATCTGCTTCCACAAAAACTTTAAGACATCTGGGGCACCTTTATAAACCCGGTAAGGAACCCCATTGGTTCCTGGAGCAAAAAGTTGATTTGTGTAATAAAATATGGATAAAGAATAAACTCAGGATAATTAAAGGATAAATAAAAAAAAGAAAAAAAAGAAAAATAATTAAAGGATAAATAAAAAAAAAATAAATAAAAAAAAAAATTATTGTATTGTAACGACCCCGTGTTACTGTTTTAGGAGGGAAACTCCTAAATGTAAATAGTTGAATTATGGGGAATAATGTTAAATGTGGGTATGCAACCACTGGGGGCACTTCTGGGAAAAATGATGGGGTGACCATGTCTGCCAGTCTATTGGAAAAAGAGCCTGGGGGTGCTAAGTAGGCTGGGAAGGCTGGCGACTGAACACCGAGCAACAAGAAAGAGGAAACGGCGTGACACCGAAAGCCAGCGGGACAGAAGAACGGCGTCCGGCAGAAAAAAGATAGTCAGAAGCTAAAATATAATCCAGGCTACTTTGTGCTTCTCTACTATTAGACCAGGTAATGTCCGGATGATTGGGTTACATACTCTAAAACCGTCAGAAAAACCAAATCTGAGTATACACACGCACATTTTCAGAACCGCTTGTCCCATACGGGGTCGCGGGGGAACCGGAGCCTACCCGGCAACACAGGGCGTAAGGCCAGAGAGGGAGGGGACACACCCAGGACAGGACGCCAGTCCGTCGCAAGGCACCCCAAGCGGGACTCGAACCCCAGACCCACCGGAGAGCAGGACTGCGGTCCAACCCACTGCACCACCGCGCCCCCTGTTTTCCAAATCTGAGTATAAAATTCTTAAAATGTTTGATGCTAACATTCTCTTTACCCTCCAGATATATATTAAAATTCCCACCAATTTTTAAATGTCTATTACAGACACAAAAGGGGGCCAACTCTTCTAGAAAAAGATATGCGGGATGCGGCCTCTACCGGAGCATAGACGCACATTGCACGGATGCGCTGTCCCCTCCAGGTGGCGTCCACTCCCAATACTCTAACCTGTAGAACAGTTAATATGCTTACATTCTCAAAACTTCGTTCACCAAAGAGAATGCCAACACCTGTTGAGTGGACGCCACCCACACTCCAGTATGATCTACCTTTCCTCCAACCCGAAGAGAAAACGACCACATCCCGCTGGTCTCGAAGGTGGACTTCCTGTAAAAAACATAACTGGAAGGCAGAGGATGCAAGCCTGTCAAACATTGCTGCTCTTTTCAAAACATTCTTCAGTCCTCTGACATTTAAGGTTAAAATTTTAAAATCAGCCATAAAAGGGAGCAAATTAGCAAATGTTATTGTTGCAATCCAGATCTGATTTCTTTAGTAGGGGCCTAATAATGGCGATTTTAATACCTCTTGGAACACAGCTATTTAGTAACGATGTATTAACAATACGTTCTGCAAGCACGGAAACTGCAGCTTTCAGTAATATAGTGGGGATTGGGTCTAAAGGACAGGTAGTACCTTTCATAGAGTGAATTAGCACAGTAACTTCCTCTACTATTATTATTATTTTTATTTTTTATAGAGCGCTCTCCTCAAGCAGTGACACAGAGAGCTTTAACACAAGGATACAGCAAGAAAAATTGATACAAACAAAGAAGATAGTCAACTAATGGCTATCATAATGAATAACTTATTATAGAGCTATAAGTATACCTACTGGCCACCGGGGAAAGGAACAAAAACTCACAACTGAAGGCTGAGGGAGAAAAAACCTCTGGGGGTCCATGGGCCAGTGGTTGCCCACCCCTCCTGGGCATTCTAGAAAGTAACGATTTGTAAGTCAGTGTTTAACAAGTAATTACGTCGAAGCTACTTAGATGGTGTGGACAACTAATATTATCATCGTCAGAAGCGCTTATGCCAGCTAAAACTGAGCTAGAGGGCACTACGGATTTGCGGATATTCTCTAATTTATCATTGAAAAATGACATAAATTCATCATTAGTAATGGTATGATGCAATGCAGAATTGCATTGTTTATCTTTGTGTTTACCAGTTAAGCAAGTGAAAAAGTGCTTTTTTGTATTTTTTTAGACAATCGGGCCAGGCTACATAATAAACGTTTAGTTTAGCTGAACGCCATTTACGCTTTAATGTATGACATTCTAGCTTTATTGAACGAGTTGATTTGTTGAACCAGGGTGAGTTTCTTACAGTTCGAATAAGTTTAGTTTTTGGTGCAGCCGCAGAGTCTAGGGCAAATTTTACCACCAAATTATAATCTAGAGCCATTTGATCAATATCTACACTCGTTCCAAAATCTGAGCTTCTATGATCAACAATTTTAGCAGTAGTATTTTCATCAATATGCTGCACGATTTTAGTTTTACTATTGTCAGACGACACCGGCAGGTATAGATCAAAGGTTAATAACTGATGATCATAAATAGCCTCGTTTAAAGGAATAATATTAACATAATCTATGCCATAGGTTATGATGAGATCAAGCATATGGTTAGGGGAATTAGTAGGACCGTTAACAACTTGAGCAAAACCGACGGAGTTTAGGAGAGACGTAAAACTATTAGCGAAAGTATCGGATGACACGTCTGTAATGTTTGTGGTTTTAATGAGCAGAACACACGTGGCTGACTTAAGGTGGCTTCTTTATTTCGCCATCTTACATGAATATATCACTAAAACGTCTTGCTACGCAATCACGTTACTTACGTATTTTACATATTCTAATTCAACATATCACAACGTCTATATGAATACTGAAATCACCCATCAACATTATTTTGTCATGTGTAATGACTAAATCAGTTATAAAGCTACTGAATTCCTCAAGAAAAGAGGAGCAGGTGGACAGGAGAGAAGTAATATAATAATATTGGGTTTTGACTTGAAATCTAGTTGTATAACCTCAAACAAGGTAAAATTATCATGATTTCTCGGTATTATTTGTAATCTATTATTGAAAAGAACACTGACTCCATCTCAACGACGTACAGAACAAAATTTATGGAAATAATCATATCCGTCTGAAGGGGCTTTTATTAGCGGAATCATATCGGACTCACTGAGCCAGGTTTCAGTAAGAAAGAATAGATAGGACTTGTAATTTAGTATTAAGTTGTTTAATAGAACAGTTTTACTTGTTACTGAATGAATATTTAAGAGACAGCATATAATATTACAGTTTGGCTTCGGTGGTAAGTTGAGAATGTTTGTTTTAATGTATTTTAGGTTCCGGTACAAGCGTTCCTATCACTAAGTCTAGTTAAATGCAGTGCCCTTATAATAGTTTGTATGTTTTGGCAGCACTTAATGTTTTTTTTAAAGTCCCACACTGGACAAGGCACAAGAAATCCCATCACATGAGAAACGACCACTGGTACCAGAACGAGTAACAGACTCATCAATACACACAGCTGCTAAAGGAGATGACCCATGGCTGAGTCAGTACTGCAGCTTGCAGGCCAAGTTCTGGGACAGAAAAATCGAACCCCTCCAGTTGAAGTGTACACCATCACATGTGAAGAACTTGGGCCTTTCCCAGAAATCATCCTAGTTATTAACAAATGATATACGATTAGAGCGGCACCACGTCTCCAACCACCTGTTAAAGGACACCAGTTTACTGTACATTATGTCCCCCATGAAGAGTTTGGGTAAAGGACCATACACTATTAGATTATAACATTTCCTTCTGGCCTTATTACAAAAAGAAATAAAGCGGCTCTTTAACACCTCAGACTGATGATAACGAATATCATTACCACCAGCACGCACCATCATAGTCGACACGGCATTATCAGCCAGAGAACTGACACGAGCCTCCATGTTGGACTCACATGAGCATGGGAAACACTTCACCTTCACAATTCGCATCCCAGACCCCCCGAGTTTTAACATTTCAGATAGCCGAATCCCCCAAAATAAGCACATTCTTATTATTATTATTAGGTGAACTGCTTAGAGCCGAATATCTATTTTGGGTTTGGACAGGAAAAGCCGAACCAGGAACCCATGCCTTAGGCTTCGCTTTATTTGACTTACTAAAAAGAGTAAGCCAGTCGCCGTGAGAGCGCTCCAGGGTACCTGGCTTCTCATCAGCTGTACTGGGGCCTGTAAGTGTCGATGCCAAGTTCCACACTACGGAGGCATCAGGATACACCAAGTCCAACCGAATCTCCGTTTCTCAGATAGAAATCAAATTCTTAATGCACTCTACTAAATCGCAGACCTTCTGCACCAAGTCATTATTTGTTATGCATTTCGAGCAAATGAAATGTTCAACAAAGTCAGCAGGTGCAACTAAGCAATACATATTACATGATACACAACACAGGTGTGCCATCAGACGATAAATTCGGGATGGAACTTACGTCAAAGAGGGACTCCGTTCTTTTGAAAGATGCCATCTCGGTTACCGCTTTTCGACTCCTTGCTCTGGACACTCTGCCTCACTCATATGATCAGGACGAAGCATTGGTTGCCTCAGGTACAGCACTGTACTATCCCTATGTAAAGGATGTGCTGGGCCAGGTAAGGACACTAGCAGTATAGTCCATGTGGGTCGTGACAACATACTTCACACACACACACACACACACACACACACACACACACACACACACACACACACACACACATTTTCAGAACCGCTTGTCCCATACGGGGTCACGGGGAACCGGAGCCTACCCGGCAACACAGGGCGTATGGCCGGAGGGGGAGGGGACACACCCAGGACGGGACGCCAGTCCGTCGCAAGGTACCCCAAGCGGGACTCGAACCCCAGACCCACCGGACAGCAGGACTGCGGCCCAACCCACTGCGCCACCGCACCCCCCGCACAACATACTTCACTTAAATGAAATTACATTTAAACCCTTCCGAATTATTTGATGTGTTACCTGTATAGGCTGGTGCCTTAGCAGCGATGACTGCAGTGTATTTCTTTTTTGCACTGACTCAATGTCCTCCAGATCAGAAGTACTGAACATCCCCCCATCACTGACACACTTCAAAGAAATATAAATCCATGGTTACTGAAGGATATATTTCTTAGTGATTCTGGAACAGGAGAGTGAGCTGTGTTTGTTGCTGTCTTCGCTCAGTAATTGTACTAAACTACGGAGCACTATAACCACGCAGTGGACTGTGGCCAGTTTAATTCGCTATTAGATGTGCTCGTTTGGAGGATTCTAAGCTGCCACATCAGCTGGTGCAGTGGAGGTGCTTGGGACTCGACACCACTACATACCAGAGGACCCAGCTTTGCATCTGCACGCAAACAGAGCATCAGCACGTGATGTGCTTCTCCATCGCACCGTTCACGTTGATTGGACAGAGGATTGGCACCCACATTAAACAGCAATACAGAATGTAGAAGAAATGGGCATTATAATGTATAATGTGATTTAAGCAGTAGGGGGGCGTGGTGGTGCAGTGGGTTGGACCACAGTCCTGCTCAGTCCGACAATGTTTGTGTGTGATTTAAGCATTACAACATTCAATTTAAGTTCATGTGAAAAAGTGTAATTAAATGAAACTAATAAAATATTGAAACACTTGAGTTATTAATGTTACTGTTCTACTATTAATAGTGTACTGTGCTCTTTACACTGTTGCTTGAGAAAATCATTCATTACATTGTTTTCTCAGGTTGTTCAAATATTTACAATATATCTTAGTTGACGTTTTCATAACAAAAGTAGATTAATGTGTCGGTATTCCAAGGTCATTTATTTTTAAGCTCGGCATTCATTACCAACGCGCCGTTAGGTGGTGCTGCGAGAGCCCTGTCTCACTTTATTCCAGGGCTGTGTGTCTCCACATCTCTCCGCCCTGGAAAGAATTGCTCCGTTCTGTACAGTGCACTTTCACTGTACCTCACTTCGCTTCAGTGTTTGGTGCTTTCAGCTCGCAGCATTCGGACACCAGTCATCATGGCGTACAGCACGGTGAGTACACTAATTATTGCTGCGTTTTCCGTTTCTCCCATTTGACACATCTGATTATCTAATACTAATTAGCGTTGTTGTTTATGATGTTAGATAATGTAAAAAATCGGGCTGCCGTCCCACATTGCAGCAGGTGTCTAGTGAGATAGTGGAATTGGTGAGGTAACGGAGCTGAAACGGCGTCTATGTGTAGCGGAGAGACTGGTCACTCGTGCGTCGCACATGGTGGTGTTGGTCCGCAGCTAGCGTTCAGTTCTGCTCCGAATGGCGCGTCAGCTAGGACGTGGCCCTCCTCAGACCTGCAGTGCAGAGCACTGCTACTGCTTAAATAGACCACAATACACAGAAAAAGGCCACTAAAATCATTAACTTCTGTTAATGTCATGCACTCTGTGCGTCGCTGTGGAGAAAAGCGTCTGTAAATGAACACATGTCAATGTAAAAACCCACCCCACTCACTGACTCAGTCAGTGGCACTTGCATCTGTTTGTTTTCTGTGCCTTCAATCCCTCTAAGCCGGACATACTGCGCTCCTCTGTCAGTCTCTATGCGGCCAAAGCCCTTCACTGATAGATCATCTAAAGGATCTGGTAGTTATTCTGGTCTCATACGAAAATATTGCCTGGGTGTGAAAGGCTGAGGAAGCATGGAGCCCAAGGGCTGGGCGCTGGCTTTGTGTACGCCAGGAAGAGGCCTGCTGCCAGAGAGGAGGAGGAGGCAATGACACACAGGGCAGTGAGTCATTCCTCAAGCACAGAGCCTGACCACACACCCTGTCTGCCTTCATCTGTTGTTTCTGAACAGCGGTAACCAAACACGCACACATACCTGGAGCTAAAGCAGCAGAATTATCCCAAAGCACGTACGCCCCTGATCCCTGTAATCTTTCCATCTCTGCTGAATCATATTGAGTTCAACATGGGAAGGAAGTGAAGATGCCGAGCAGCCATGCCCATATATTGCCCTGTTAGCTTTTGTGCTGCTGACACTAAGATCCTCTTGCCCTCCCTTAGACTGCAGCCGTGTTGGTGACTGTGGGAGTTGTGTTCGTCTCCACCTTGGGCTTTGTCCTGGGTGCCTATTTACTGACCAAGAAGAAACCAAAACTGGTCACCCTGCTTGATCCCACCGTTAAGTACCCGTTGAGGCTCATCGACAAGGAGGTACTGACTGGTGGTGCCTGAAATTTGAACATTTACGTGGAAGTGTGCTGACAAAGGAATATGTTATCTTATTTCAGTGTTTATCACACTTCAGAAAAGTTTGGTTGTTTAGTACTCTGTATGACAACAAAGAAACACGTGAAATACAATAAAAGACTCAAAACAACATACCTGTGCTGCTGGATCTTTCCTGTTTTTATCTGAGGCTGTTTTCAGGGCAGTAGTGTGTAACTGTGACCTCCTCACCCACACCCCCCTCCAGGCAAATGTGGCTTCTTCCCACAGGTGATCAGTCATGATACTCGCAAGTTCCGCTTTGCATTGCCCACCCCAGAGCACATTCTGGGACTTCCTGTTGGTATGTCCTCTTACTTATGGCATGTCTTGCTATGTCTTACTTCTTGTATCGTGAAACACTGTTAGTCACCCCTAATGAAGATCCATTAGACTTCAGGGATCTTTAGTCCAGTGTCTTTGTTTCTGTGATAAAGCTTTGCATTTATGCTAAAATTGTTGTTGACCTGTGTCTAAGGAAGTCCTCCTCTTCCACAGGGAAACATGTATACCTGTCTGCCCGCATCGATGGCAACATAGTTGTGCGTCCATACACTCCAGTTTCCAGTGATGATGACAAGGGATATGTTGACCTGGTAGTGAAGGTAGTCCTGCAGGATATCATTGCTGTCAGGTTTTCTTGCTGTCTAGTTTTATACCTTGTTATTGTACACATGGACATGACTTTTTTTATTCTTGAGTTTGTCGTTGGTTGTGGTGTACATTACATTGGTCTCTTAAGACTGCAGGACCATGCTCCCTTGCAGATCTACTTCAAAAACATGAACCCAAAGTTTCCAGATGGTGGTAAAATGTCACAGTATCTGGAAAGTCTGAAGATTGGAGATGTGGTGGACTTTCGAGGACCAGGAGGACTTCTGGAATATAAAGGCCAAGGTAAATGTATTATTATTATTTTAATTTCAAGTCAAGAAGCAGACTTTTGAGGAAAGGAGCCAGCATAAATATCGGGTTGGTGTTAGTGCGTGGGTGCAGCGGGTTTGGCCAGTGCCCGCTGTGTGCTGGGTCCAGGGTTTGAGTCCTGCTTGGGGTTCCTTGTAATGGACTGGCGTCCCATCCAGGGTGTTTCCCCTCCCCCTTCACCCTTGCACCTTGTCTTTCTGTGATAGGCTCCGGTGTGCCACGACCGTACTTGGGACAAGCAGTTTTTGACGTTGGTTGGTGGTGAATGTATGCAAATTACACACTCAGGAGCTGTTCTGTGTTTTGCTACCTAAAATGGAAGATTTCTCTGTGAAGGAGTACACAGTAAACCTTATTATGGATTACTGGTATTTGTCCTCCCATGTGTTTCTTCCTCCTGTTCTTTGTTTAGCAATGAGACTTTTTGGGTAATGTGCTATTCCATATTTCACAGCCACAGGTTAGAGGAGGGAGGATGTCACTGTTTTGCATATAAGGTCTTGTTTTAATGTCTTGTTTTTGGTTTGGTATTGTACCTTAATCCAGCTGAAGGTCTTCCAAGCTGCTTATTCTCTTTATTTTGTCAGTGATACCATTATTCATTTTAATAACTACCCAGGCGTACGTTTATCCACTTTTTTCAATTTCAGTTCAATTTTTCATTGTTTTGTTATATACTAAAGCCATGACATGAACCGGGCGGGTGTGGGGATACTCACAAGTCCCCAGCTGGCTGCCAAATTGGAGTTTGCCCCGGTGGACGAGAGGGTCGCCTCAATGCGACTTAGGGTCGCAGAGAGGAAAACTTTGACTGTTGTGTGTGCTTATGCACCAAACAGCAGTTCAGAGTATTTGGCCTTCTTGGAGAAGGTGGGAGGGGTTCTGGACAGGGGGTTGGCAATGACTGGGAAATCTGCCGGGGGGTGACTGGGAAGAACGGCCTCCCTGATCTGAACCCGAATGGTGAAATGTTATTGGATTTCTGTGCTAGTCATGGTTTGTCTATAACAAAAACCATGTTCGAACACAAGGATGCTCATAAGTGTACTTGGTACCAGAGCTCCTTGGGCCAATGATCGACTTTGTAGTCGTTTCTTCTGACTTGAGGCCACATGTTCTGGACACTCGGGTGAAGAGAGGTGCTGAGCTGTCAACTGATCACCATCTGGTGGTGAGTTGGATCAGATGGCGGGGAAAACTGATGGACAGACTCGGTAGGCCCAGACGTTTAATGAGGGTGTGCTGGGAACGACTGTCAGAGGACCTTGTCCGGAATGATTTTAACTCACACCTCCGGGAGAGCTTCTCCCATGTCCCGGAGGAGGTAGGGGACATGGAGTCTGAATGGACCCTGTTCAAAACCTCCATTGTGGAAGCAGCCAGGCACAGCTGTGGGCAAAAGCTTGTTGGTGCCAGCCAGGGTGGCAACCCGAGAACCCGCTGGTGGACACTGGTGGTGAGAGAAGCCGTCAAGCTGAAGGAGGAGGCCTTTAGGGCCTGGTTGGCTCTGGGGACTCCTGACTCAGCAGACAGGTACCGGCAGGCGAAAAAGGCAGCAGCAGCTGCGGTTGCAGAAGCAAAATCCCGGGCATGGGAGGAGTTTGGAGAGGCCATGGAAAACGACTATCGGTCGGCTTCAAAGAGGTTCTGGAGAACCATCTGGCAGCTCAGAAGGGGTCGGAGGAGTTTTGTTCAGGCTGTGTTTAGCAGGAGTGGAGAAACTCTGACCTCTGATGAGGATGTTGTCGGAAGGTAGAAGGAGCACTCTGAAGAACTCTTAAACCCGAGTGATATGCCTCCCTTACAGGAGTCAGGGCCAGAGGCTTTCGGGCTGTCAGAGTCCATTTCCCTGGTGGAAGTCACTGAGGTAGTTGGTAAGCTCCACAGTGGCAAAGCACCGGGGGTGGATGAGATCCACCCGGAAATGCTTAAGGCCCTGGATGTTGTAGGGCTGTCATGGTTGACACACCTCTGCAATGTTACATGGACCTCGGGGACAGTGCCCTTGGATTGGCAAACTGGGGTGGTGGTCCCTATCTTTAAGAAAGGGGACCGGAGAGTGTGTGCTAACTATCGGGGCATCACACTTCTCAGCCTCCCTGGGAAAGTCTGTGCCGGGGTGTTGGAGAGGAGGCTCCGGCCGATAGTTGAACCTCAGATTGAAGAGGAACAGTGCGGATTCTGCCCTGGCCGAGGAACAGTGGACCAGCTTTTTACCCTCTCACAGATCATTGAAGGGGCATGGGAATTTGCTAATCCAGTCTACATGTGTTTCATGGACTTGGAGAAGGCCTATGACCGTGTTCCCCGGGAAATTCTGTGGGAGGTGCTTCGGGAGTATGGGTTACTGGGGCCACTACTGCGGGCCATTCGGTCCTTGTACATACGGAGTGAAAGCTGTGTCCGCATACTCAGCATTAAGTCAGGCCTGTTCAGTGTGGGTGTTGGACTCCGCCAAGGTTGTGCCTTGTTTCCACTCCTGTTTGTGGATTTCAAGGATATCAAGGCGCAGTCGAGGTCAGGAAGGCATTCTGTGTGGGAGTCGGAAGGTGACGTCTCTGCTTTTTGCAGATGATGTTGTCCTTTTGGCACCGTCACATGGCTGCCTCCAGCACACACTGGAACGGTTTACAGCCGAGTGTGAAGCGATGGGGATGAGGATCAGCACCTTAAAGTCTGAGTCCATGGTTCTGTCACGGAAAAGGATGGTATGCCCCCTCCAGGTAAAGGGAGAGTTTTTGCCCCAGGTGGAAGAGTTCAAGTATCTTGGGGTCTTGTTCACGAGTGAGGGAAGAAGAGAGCGTGAGATCGGCCACAGACTGGGAGCAGCGGCAGCAGTAATGCGGTCGCTGTAGTGGTGAAAGGGGAGCTGAGCCATAAGGCGAAGCTCTCCATTTACTGGTCGATCTATGTCCCTACCTTCACCTATGGTCATCAACTCTGGGTGATGACTGAAAGAATAAGATCACGGATACAAGCGGCCAAAATGAGTTTTCGCCGCAGGGTGCTGGGGCTCACTCTCCGTGACAAGGTGAGGAGCTCGGACATCCGGGAGGAACTCGGAGTAGAGCCGCTACTCCTTCACATTGAGAGGAGCCATTTGAGGTGGTTCGGGCATCTGATAAGGATGCTCCCCTGGGCGCCTCTCTTTGGAGGTATACCAGGCACGGCCAACTTGGACGAGGCCCCGAGGTCGGCCCAGGACCCGCTGGAGGGATTATATCTCACAGTCACAGTTGGCCTGGGAACGGCTAGGGGTCCCAGAGGTTGAGCTGGAGGAAGTTGTGGGGGACAGGGGCGGCTGGGCCTCTCTTCTCTCCTTGTTGCCACCGCGACCCTTTTAGGATAAGCGGGGCAGAAGATGGATGGATGACATGGTTCATTTCTTATCCATTTTGTTGTCCGAGGGTGTGTTTTTTGTTCCAGTCTTTTCAAATTCTAATTTTTCTTTATGTGGCACAATTTAAAGATAGAACTAAGTCAATGACATCAAACCATAGCTTCTGATGTTTATTATTAATGTGTCAAGGCCACACTTCACACAAAATCATATTGTCATTGTGTCATGTTTTTGGTCAATATTTTTGTACAGGACACAGGTAGCTATGTTTGGATAAGTTCTTCTGAATATGTCCCCAACAGGGAAGTTTTCAATGAAGCCTGACAAAAATTCCCCTGCAGAAGAAAAGACTGCCAAATCCCTGGGTTTGATTGCTGGGGGGACAGGTGTGTTTTTCTCTCCATAATGCAGCAGCACGCCCCAAATACTCTCATTCTGTTAGACTTCATTTCTTCAGTCACACTTTTGTGCTGAGCTAACTGAGTGGTAGTGAAGGCATTTCAATGATATTCTTCTTTGTTTCTTATCTGTTGTATTTGTTTTTCTTGCCTTATGCCTGTGTTAAAGTGCTCAGTGTGAGAAGAGCGCTCTATAAAAATAAATTGAATTGAATATTGTAAGTATAATTTTGTTATGCTGGCTCCATTTATGGGTAAAGTGTAAATAATAGGTTATTGTGACTTATACACATGTACACAAGAAAGGAGCAGAATCATCCAAGTTAACATGGCAAGTCCAAGTTCCTTGGTTCACAGTCTGTGATCTCTTATTCTGTCTGAATAGGCATTACTCCTATGCTTCAGCTGGTGAGAGCCATAATGAAGGATCCAAATGACAAGACCACCTGCAGTGTGTTGTTTGCCAACCAGGTGTGTGCCTGCTTTCATTTTACGTTATTTTGATTATTTCCCATTCCTAAATGCTAAATGACTCGGAATTGCAACCAAAGGATGGTTAGTTAAGTTTCAGAGAATGTCTTCTCTTGTACTTTTAAACAAGGTGCTCAATATGATTTGCTGAAGTTAAAAAGGCAGTGTTATTCATCACATTTGTAAATTTTAGTTGCTTTGGGTAAAATTATGATCCGAATAAATCATTATAGGCAGTGCCCAAGTTACGAACGTCCGACATATGTACAATCCGTACTAACGAACCACTCCCTTACTTGAAGGTGATTTTTTTTTGTCACCCTTACGTAACAATCAAATGAAAACTTCATAATATAAAATTATATTAATTTGAGTTACTGTATTTACAATGGTTCGTAATAATAAATGGGTGCTACTTTGCCAAGGCATCAAAACATTGTGCATCTTCAATAGTTTGTCGGCTTGTGGGCAGGGCACATGAGCCTGAGGTAGGACAGACTTCCTACTTTTCCTGTTGAGTGTCTTGTGTTACTGTATTTAGCTTTAATTTTTTTGTTTGTACCCTCCTACCCATGGCACCAAAGTGTAAATGTGATGCATCCAAGAAAAAGGAAACGATCACGATTGAAACTAAAGAGTAAATAATAAGCAAAAGGTGAAATGCCAACGTACAATGGAGTTTCTTTAATGTTTTGCACACACACACACACACACACACACACACACACTGAGAGAGAACTCGGCTACAAAAGACAGTTCTTCCCAGTTGCGGAATCTCACTGCAGACAACCTCCACCCTCTCTGCTCTTCCAGCTTCTGTCCCTCATCATTTCCCAATCAATTTCAACTGTCAAACTTTAATGAAATCTGAGGTAAAGTCCTGTATTAAAAAATATACCAAGAAAGCTTGACCTTTTTGTGTTTGTGCTCTTTGTGACTGACAGACAGAGAAGGATATCCTCTTGAAAGATGAATTGGAGGAGATTCAGGCGAGGTACCCTGACTGCTTCAAGCTGTGGTTCACTGTGGACAGAGCCCCCAGTGGTAGGTGCCATGTACCAAGAGGGGAGGTGTATGATAGACCATGCTTTTATGCTCCTTATCGCAAGAGGTCCCTTAATCCTTATGTCCGTGTTCATGCCCCCATAGACTGGGAATACAGCCAGGGCTTTATCAACGCTGATATGATTCGCGAACATCTACCTGGTCCCGATGATGACAACATGGTCCTAATATGCGGCCCACCACCCATGATCCAGTTCGCCTGTAACCCAAACCTGGACAAGCTGGGCTACCGGCAGAGCCAACGCTTCACGTTTTAGATGGCAGAATGGTTCTCCTCTGCTGTTCCAGGTCTCTCTGGATCAGAACCCAGAAGCATGAGTTGATCCCAACCAATCCCCTGTGAAGAGCACATCTTATTGTACATGCAATGCATAGTATAGAGCATTAAGGAGAGAAAAAAAGTAATTTTTCATCCACATTTTTGAGATATGCTGTTGTCTGCAGTTTTATGAGTTATATCAGTTGAGGCTTCAGGCTGGCCTCTCTGGCTAAGTGAGAGGGGCTACAACACCTTAAACTCTTCTGCTTTGCTCACCAAATCCAGTTTTGGAGGGGCATGCCAAAAGGAATTTGCACCAGTCTAACAGAGTTACAGTACATCTGTGAGCAGATGCTGCAGTTTAAACACAAAATGTGCCTTGCTTGGGTGTGTTCTTTTGGTGTCAGTTTTTACAAATTGTAACGTGGTTGAGTTCTTTTCTCCACTTATATTTACTTACACTTTAAAAGACTATGCTTTGCCTTATTGCACAAGGCAGTCCTTTGTTCCACAGTTGTATTTCATAACATTACATAGCTTTTCAGAGTTACTATGGACATTGCTGGATAGTAAAACGATTAAGAATCCCTGCAACAGAAATGCTAAAGAAATATTATATACAATAAAATTTCTCACTGTCTGAAATTAGCTGCTTGTGATTCCTTCTTTTGAGTCCTTCATTGATACAATAGGCATTCAAAGTGAACTGCAACCAACAGTAAAAAATGTATTGTAAAACAATCTGCAAATAACACTCTGACACCTTCAGTCACAGTTCTTAAGGAAATGCAATGATGGTCTGGACAAAAGACCAGAAGTGCCAGATTTCCCCCCCCCCCCGTAAACTTTATTGACAAAAATCAGTAATTACAAAAGTCAGGATAATAAAGACAACACAGAACCAGACCCAAATGTTACAACAATGCCAGAGGACATAAACAAAGGAAGATTTTTTATTTAATTAATCAAAAACATACTGAAAAAGTATTAAAAAAAAAAAAAAAAAAAAAAAAACGACATCACAAATGAGGTAAGACATCAATAGAAGCAAGCAGAGTTCTCACAGCTTTGGGGTTTTTAGAAAGTACATCCATTTTCTTTCCCACCTGTCCTACTAGAGTTGCAGTGGCAACAGGGAGAGCAGATAGGCCCAGCCACCCTTGTTCCCCAGCACTTCCTCCAGCTCAGCCCAGGCAGATCCCCAGCCATTCCCAGGCCAACTGTGAGATATAATCTCTCCAGCAGGTCCTAAGCTGACCTCGGGGCCTCGGTCCAGTTGGCCTTGCCTGGTATACCTCCAAAGGGAGGCGCCCAGGGGGCATCCTTATCAGATGAGCTCTGGTACCAAGTACACTTATGAGCATCTTTGTGTTCGAACATTGTGTTTGTTATGGACAAACCGTGGCTAGCACAGAAGTCCAATAACATTTCACCATTTGGGTTCAGATCAGGCAGGCCGTTCTTCCCACTCACCGCCAACGTGAGCATTGAAGTCCCCCAGCAGGACTAGGGAGCCTGTAGGTGGGGCCCTGTCCAGAACCCCACTCACTCCAAGAAGGCTGAATACTCTAAACTGCTGTTTGGTGCATAAGCACACAAGAGTCAAAGTTTTCCTCTCTGCGACCGTAAGTCGCATTGAGGCAACCCCCTCGTCCACCAGGACGAACTCCAGCTGTATGGCAACCAGCTGAGGGCTTGTGAGTATCCCCACACCCACCCCGCGCCTCTCACTTGTGCAACTCCTGAGTAGGAGAAAGACCACCCGCTATCAAGGAGTTTAGGTCCAGAGCCAACACTGTGAGTGGAGGTGAGCCCAACTATATCTAGATGATATTTCTCAACCTCCCCCACCAGTTCCGGCTCCTCCTCCCCCCCCCCACTCTACCAAGAGCCAGTTTCTGACGCAAGGGGCCGTGACACCATGCACCACCCCGCCCCCTGGTACACATTGCACCCACCCCCCATGATGGACCTTGCAGGTGGTGGGCCCACATGGCCCCCCCACAACGCCTTTTCGGGCTGAGCCCAGCTGGGTTATGTGGGCTGCCCGGCCACCAGGCACTCTGCTAGGAACACTCCCTCCAGGCCTGGCTCCAGGGGTAGGTCCCAGTGACCCTATTCCGGGCAGGGTAAACGTTCTTCTGATCACGTTAGTCTGGATCTTCACTCCAGGCCTGTTCGCCTTGAGAGACCCCACCAGGAGCATACTGCTCCCAACAACATAGCTCTGGCAATCCTAGATCACGCAAGCCCTTCCGCCACACCAATGCCCTAATCCAGGAAGGGACACCAAAATCTTTGACATAATCCATACACTTGAAGCCCATACCATTTGTTGTAAAGATTCACATGATTATGTCAAGAGTTTTGGCATCACCACCCACCACCAGTACCTGTTTTACTGGCATTTAGAGGGAAAAAAAAAAAATGAAAAAAATTTTTTATTCAGCCATACTCATCATGACCACCACACTCAAGGAAGAGTGACTCAAGCACAGTGCTCATGATCAGGTCTAATTTCCAAAAGGAGAGGGAAAAAATATATATCTATATTTCAAAAGGAAAGGCAAAAATCAGGCCATCAGTAAACATTGTAGACAAGAAAAGATAGGTCAACAAGAAACAGATAAGAAGTCCAGAAAACCAGGACTCACGTATCATCAGAAATCCCCACACAGGCCCACCAGTTGCTCTTTGCAGAGATTCCACATAAAAGCACCTCCAGTGCTGCCTTTTATGCGTTGTTCCTTTATTGGGCAGCAGGTGTGGCTGATGGGCTGGCCAATGGGACTGTGACAATAATTTTATGCTGGTGAAACAATTAGCTAAAGACACCACATGTGATGGATCATCAGCCTTAAATAATACATGTATCTGTGTGTGAAATTTGTGTGGCAACTGTTAGAAAACAGCAGCAGAAAGAATACCTCTTCTTTCTCAGCTGACTAGCATAAATAGTGTCCATGTTGGGGAGCTCCATCCCAACAATGCGTTGAGCTGCCTTCACCGCATGCAGATCCTTTTGCTTGGCGGCTGTACAGCTGGTGTACCATGCTGCAACTGTCTGCTGACATTTATTCATTCCCTTGCAGGGAAGAAGGAAGGGGACAGGAAAGGGGGAACCGGGAACAGGCAGGATGGGGTTTCGGGCCAGCCCTGTTGGCGTAGTCTGCTTGCGCTTGGGTTGCCTGTGTTGGCTCTCTTCCGCTGTCTCTCTCCCTCACTGCCGGATGCAGGGGAAGAAATAGGCAAGGTAATTAGCCCTAGCTGTGACTGCTTAGCCCCCATCTCTGGCCCCTTCCCCAGCCACCTTGGCGTGCTACACATGTGTTGGCGCAGTTAGAGAATGCTCTCGATGGTGTTCCTGTACAAATTTAGCAGCAGTTTCTACTAGGAGCTGGGCCTGTTTTAGCTTCCTGAGGAAGAAGTCTTTGTTCGGCCTTTTGTTTTCGCCAGGTTTTCAAAATAGGTGGAGAACTGTTTCTGAAGGACTTTAACAAAATGAGCACCTGGTGTCAATGTTTCTTTAGGTCTTCAGATAAAGCACTTACTTGGGTAAACTTTGTGAATTAATTCACAGGAGACTTATCTCACTTTATTAGTCAAAATAAATGTCATGGGCTGGAAGTATCACATAGCTTAACCCACACTGTAGTACTTCCCCTCTTGAAGCCCACAGTGACTCAATCAGTGTAGCATTATGGTTTTCTTTGATAGGTGTCATCTGTGCTATGTATACTTTCCTAATTTGGATATTGCTTGCTACCCCCACAAAACTGTGCTTTTGTATTTAGTTCCTATACATAGTGTGTAATTGCCCAAGCCACTCAGTTGTGTCATGACTCTTCCAGAACCAAACCCAAATATTAAAAATTTGACTTTTGGCCAAGTCTGCTTGGTGAATTCATCAACAAAAATAAAATTAAAGTAAAATTTCTGAGGAGCATAATTGCATCCTTTCCATCAGCATGATGTTGGCAGAGGATGCCTCGATGGTAATAATCTTACTTTATAAGCAAAATATCAGAATGGTTAACTTTTGTAGGCTTCCTATATTAATATATATTTCCTATACTCACAAACGGCATACGGTACTTCAAAATGTTTACGGGAAAGTGTAGTTCGTTTTCAGTAATTGCTACAGCTTTATTGGGAATGCACATCGTAGTAAAAAATACATATAATCCACTGTGATAAACAAATGGTAAGAAAATATGGGAAACTAAATGACTTTGCTTCGTACAGAATTAAAAAGTATCATTCTACCGGACTGACTGTCAAGGTTTTATTTCCGGACGGACGATTATTCATGTAGCACGCTTCCGGTTCCAGAGGTCCGCTTTGCGTTCCAGCTCAATTTAAGGTTTGCGTGAGGCAGATTAAAACTCTAAGATAATGAAAATTGTCTGTCATGTAAAGTGCCGTACCACTGTATCTCACACAGACGTTTGATCACATTTTAAACTAAGTGCATAAGTGGATTGAAATTAGTTTCGGGGAAAACTTGCCGGGTGTTTTAAGAAAATCGTGTAAAATTTCCACAATTAAATTTCGTAAATTTTGCCACGTATCCTTGAAGCGGATGGAGAGCAGTGATCATGAGGTGTGTCCCTCCGAGGGCTGCAAGGATCGGGTGGGGTTGGTTTCCGAGGACGGCAAGAACAGCAAGTCGGTGGTGTGTCAGCGATGCAGCTCTAAGGTGCTGAGTCCCGGTTCGGCGCAGTTCACCGAGAAGGAGGTACACACAGTCCGTCCATTCGGCACGTTGGCAGCCTGTACATTTAAATTTAGTAATGATTTACCTGTGTCGGGGGTGTTGGGGTTAGGGTTGGGGGCTAAGGGTTGTGGTTAGTCACTAGTGTTGGTCCAGGTTAGAGTTAGTAACTCACTGCATCAGTATCTGGCCCTGGAGTTCCCGAATCGTTTTTTTTTTTTTTTATTAAATCTCTATTTTTAAGATTTGTATTTGTAACATGTAATTGGTAATACTGGCATTCCTACACTATTGGTGCATGATAAATATTTTTTTAATTATCATTAATAGTCATTTCACTAACGCCTTTATTGGCTAAAGTATAAAATATAAATTTATTGAGCAGACACTTTTTCCAAAGGGATCTCAGAGAAAAATACAAAGAGTGCATTACATCAACATTACAATTTCAGGTAAGCAGCCTATTCATTTAGCTGTTTGTACAGAAGGATATTCATAGCATCAACAAAGTACTTTGAATAAGGGACCCACAGCAAGAGTGGGATTCAAACCAAGAACCTACCTATGGTATGGGGACAACCCTAACAGGATAGTATCTGTTGCTTCTCATGACAATGAGCTGTTACAGGTCTACCTATCACCATGGCTAATATCATATTTTGCTTAATATATATAGTCATTAAAATGTGCACATGTTCACATCAAGTGTCCCTTAAGGGTTTCACATAAATGTGCATTGCTAAAGCCACAGCTAGAAAACAGCAGTTTGGGAAGCCACTTTGTATAAACTGTTTGCACAGTATATGTATGTAGGGCCTGCTGGTGGCGTAGTGGTTAGAGCTGCTGTCTTTGCACCCAGAGGTTGCAGGTTTGAGCCTCACCTCCAGTTGTAATACCTTTGATCAAGGTATTTACCCTAAAATTGCTCCAGTAAAAAATTACCCATCTGTATAAATGGGTAAATAATTGTATCTTAACCCTGTAAGTCGCTTTGGAGAAAAGCATCAGCTAAATGATGTAATTACTTTACATTGAAGTACTTATATGTAGGTGTTACAGGTGATATATTTGGAGTTAGGAGAGTTCACATTTGGAGTGTTTCTGGTAAGAACTGATTATGTGTTTATGTCTGACTCCTCCCAATGCTTCACCAGCTGTTTTTGCCATTCATGCGGAAGAAGACTGGCATTGTTGAAGCCAAGGGCATCGTGGATGGTGACACGCTGACTGCACACTGGCTGGTAGACGACATGTACACCTTTGAGAATGTAGGCTTCACCAAGGACGTGGGCAAGGTTAAATACCTGATATGTGCAGACTGTGAGATTGGCCCCATCGGCTGGCACTGCCTCGATGACAAGAAAAGCTTCTATGTGGCACTGGAGAGAGTTAGCCATGTTTGACCTGCTGGTGAAGACTGAGCAGCACTAGTTAGGATGAGAGGTGTTGGGGGGAGTGGGATTGGAACCTAAAAGATATGCACTCTTATTTTAGCTGGCTATCAAGTGCAGTTTTGGTGTGGTCTGTTGCTCTGTTCTTCTGTCATTGGTTTATTGACCATAAGGCTTGTCACTGGCTCAGTAATCACAAGACTTCCACTTTGCTTATTTGTCCTTGCCTGTGTTTCATCAGTGTTGCTCTTCATTCACTCTGAAAATGTAAAGAAGGTTTTGCATTTTTTGGGGATTTAATTTCTAAAATGGTGACTCTGCATCTAATTTCTGAACTTCATTAATTTATATGTAAAATATTTCTGCTATCTGTATTTACAGACATGAGGTAATTCATTTTAATGCTGATCATTCAAGATCAGTTTGCCTCTGCATCAGACTTTATAAATGCACCTGCCCCATTTGTTTGCCTGAATGTGAACTACACTTCATAGTTTGGTCTCTCATGGACCATCCAATCTGTACAGCTCTGCATAAGTGCATGAGTACATGGGCAAGTGAAACTGGCTTACTTGTGAGGTTGGGGCATTTCCCCAAGATGTTATTCTGTGGCCCTGATGTCCTGGGGGTGGTGTTGCTTTACTTTGGACTCAGAGGCTGGGCTTTATATTGGATCTTTAACTCCAGTTGTAATGACACAGCAACATATCCCAACAGTTAAGGCCCCTGACAATCGCTTTCTCAGTTCCCTCCCCTGAGTACATATTTGCCCCCCACCCCCATGTCTGCACTCACCATTGTAATATTACATTAAACTTTACTAAAATATAAGCATTTTTATTGTGTGCTTTTGTGTCTGGAAATGCATGGCTTTTACTAGTGAATACCATAGTTTTTCATTTTGCAGCATGTACTTCAAGGTTGACTGTTTCAGGTTGTGTGGTGTGAATAGGACTTACGCAGTTATTTTAATTTATACTGACACAGAAACAGGGCACAGTGCTTTGTTTACCAAGAAGCCATGTTGCTTTGAAATGACATGATTCTCAGCAGTCACAGATCTTTTCTACTCAAGGGCATCAATCAACAAACATTTGTCACTACTGTACACAAGTACATAGTTTTTATGCATAAATAAATGCAACATTCCATTTTATATGGAAGGCTGTCACAAGCACACACATCCATCTCTGTGTGGACTCTGCAGTGAACTTAGCATTAGTCAGATTTTTCCTTGTACTGTACCATTTTATGCTTTACTATTGCTGCAGATTGGTAACTTTAATCCATCTGGGCAAAGGACATTAATATCTTCTCCAAAAATGGGACTAAGTCTGACTACATATATACATTTATTTATTTAGCAGATACTTTCCCCAAAGAGACTTCCAATGAACTCTTACCAGCCCACCCACCTTATTTAGCAAAGTGACTTACACTGCTAGATACACTAGTTACAATGGGTCACTCATCCATACATCAGTGGAACACACACACTCTCTCTGTCACTCACACTGGGTGAAGCTGAAGAGCATGTCTTTGGAGTGTGGGAGGAAACCCACACAGACACAGGGAGAAGATGCAAACTCCGCACAGACTGAGTGGGACTGAACCCATGTCCTCTGGCACCTCCCAGAAAGGCCAAGGGTATAGTTAAGGGTTTTTTTTTTTTTTTTTTTTTTTTTAAATAAATTAAACTATTTCCACAGTCACAAATTACCTATCCTATGTGAAAAAACACATGTTGCATTTCATTGCCAGCAACCACTGCTGTACGCCGTATGTTGTGCATTTGACAATGAGCCTTGAAGTCACCTTGAACGATGGTCTCAGCTAAGCATATGGAAAACATTTTATGTTCCGTAGGGACAAAATCAAGATCAAACTAAAGTTATAGCCTTGGAATACGACAGAGGGTATACATGTGTACTTTAAGTTGCACACTTTGGTGTAGCAGCTGATAATCATTATATATGTGGTGAGATCCAAAATTTTACCAAGCCAAAAAGGGCGAATTTGTCGACGTCAGTAGTTTGAAACGTATACGGCCTTTCGCCTGTGCAGCCGTATATTTTTGATTTCACATTGCACACCACTTGCACGTCCTCGAGGCTCGTCCTGTCGTGACCCTACCCAATCCCTGCGCTCCAAAGGCGCACCGCGAGCGCAGTATAAGTGCCCCACTTCCCGCTTTACAGCTGCACTGCTGTGTTGGCGGAGATATGTAACGCGTCTGAAGTTAACGGAGCTGAAAAACAGGACAATCCATCTCAACTATCAAAAATTTGTTTTAATACTTTAAAGTCGCATTCAGGATTGCAGACTGCTCCGTCATCACAATCAATGGTAAGCAATTTCGTTTCATGACGAAAATTCTTACATACACACAGGTGTCCGGTTTCCCGTAGATTCGAGAAGGCGCCGAAGTTTGTTTACGTTTCAGTTTTTACCTTTTTTAAAAATAAATAAATAAAAAAGGACAGTCAGAGTCACGGTCCTCCCCCACGTGCTGTATAATAATAAATAAGCGACTTCTTGCGATTAGGGGAGTAGAATACACTAGACTAAGACTGTACAGTACTCGACACTCTCCACTTTGCAGCAGAATGGGCCTCTTCTCCGTCGTTGAGGTTCATAGCCGTGTGTAATCCAGTCCGACGGGTCAAGCATCATGAAACTGGTATTGCGCACCTGCACATTTTAATGCCCGGGAAGGAGGACCATGCCTATTAGCCCCCAACCAAGTTGGCGTTTTTTTTAGGCGAAGCTGCAGCCTGGTTTTGGTCTAGTATGTATCAATTTAGTACAATGAACACAAGAACAATTTATATCTAAAGAGTGGGCTTATCAACAGAGTAGTCTGCTGAGTTGTATGAGTATTTGCCGTTTATACTGGGGGAGCTTAAATGGTAGATATTTAGTCAATTAACTAAAATAACTAGAGTACCTTGCTAGGGTATAGGTAGGAATATGAATTTTCAGTGATTAACATGTTTACATGTCTAATTTTTACCTAGACATGGGTTACAGAACCAAAGTGTACCCATAATTGGGAACAGCTAGTAGTGTAGTGGTTAGAGCTGCTGCCTTAAAGGTTTTATCTCCAGCTGTAGTACCCCTGAGCAAGGTACTTACCCTAAAATTGCTCTAGTGGAAAAATTACCCTGCTATATAAATGGGTAAATGTTGTAGGTAGATAAATATTGTAAGTTGCTTTGGAGGAAAGCATCAGCTAAATGAATAAAAGTAAATAACTCTTGCTTTGTGCTGGTGAGATGTGGTTGCATTACATTTAGATCAAGTCACCAGCAGCTGGGAAATTACCAATTTAATTTTTCTCTGTACAGCATGAGTGCATCTCTGTTCACATGGGTCAGGCAGGAGTGCAGATTGGCAATGCATGCTGGGAACTGTATTTCCTGGAGCATGGCATCCAGCCTGATGGCAACATGCCCAGTGACAAAGCAATTGGTGGTGGGGATGACTCCTTCAACACTTTCTTTAGTGAGACAGGCTCAGGGAAGCATGTACCAAGAGCAGTGTTTGTGGACCTGGAGTCAGCTGTGATGGGTATGGAGGCACATGGATATTAACTTTGTCTGCTTGTAACAAGAACTTGAAGTAAGATGTATGGTATTTACACAATTGTTAAATTTTAATAATGTGGAAATGCCATACAATAACTTGATGCTCTATTTTAAAAACATGAAAACAAATGTCTTTTAAAGTATCCTTAAAACACTTGGATAGAAGTACATAACTGATAATTGGTAAAGGTATCACACTTAGCCTTTTCATCAACATCAGTACTTTCCTTAAACTTAAGATGAGGTCAGGAATGGCACTTACCAGCAGCTTTTCCACCCTGAGCAACTCATTTCTGGCAAGGAAGATGCAGCAAATAACTATGCTCGTGGGCACTACACAGTTGGCAAGGAACTCATTGATGTGGTTCTGGAGCGTATCCGTAAACTGGTGAGCAGTGGGCTCTTCCCATCTACAGCTGTATTAACTTTTTACTCACACATTTCTACGGTTTTTTTTTTTTTTTTTTTTAAAAAGTTCAGTGGCTTATGGAGATGCAGGTTGTTGTATAAAACTTCATTTTCTTGACATTTCAGACAGATCAGTGCACAGGGCTTCAAGGCTTCCTCATCTTCCACAGCTTTGGTGGCGGTACTGGCTCTGGGTTCACTTCCCTGCTCATGGAATGGCTGTCTGTTGACTATGGAAAGAAATCTAAGCTGGATTTTGCCATCTGCCCAGCCCCCCAGGTGTCTACAGCAGTGGTGGAGCCCTATAATTCCATCCTGACTACTCACACCACCCTGGAGCACTCTGACTGTGCATTCATGGTAGACAATGAGGCAATCTATGACATGTCACTGTAACCTTGACATTGAACGCCCATCTTATACCAACCTGAATCGTGTCACTGGCCAGATAGTGTCATCAATCACTGCATCTCTGCGATTTGATGGTGCTCTGAATGTAGACCTGACAGAATTTCAGACCAACTTGGTACCCTATCCTCGCATCCACTTTCCTCTTGTCACATATTCACCAATCATTTCTGCTGAAAAGGCCTACCATGAGCAGTTGTCTGTTGCAGAAATCACAAGTGCCTGCTTTGAGCCCTCTAGTCAGATGGTGAAATGTGACCCCCGTCATGGCAAGTACATGGCCTGCTGCATGCTGTACCGTGGTGATGTGGTTCCCAAGGATGTCAATGCAGCCATTGCTAACATCAAAACTAAGAGGTCCATCCAGTTTGTAGACTGGTGCCCCACTGGCTTCAAGGTAAAATTGATATGTTACTACATGAATTTATATGGTTGAGCTGAAGTGGTTTGTTTTGACCTGGATTCTAGATTTCATATTTTCTTCATCCTCAATTTGTTTAGGTGGGAATCAACTACCAACCACCAACTATGGTGCCTGGTGGAGACTTGGCTAAGGTCCAGCAAGTTGTGTGCATGCTTAGCAACACCACAGCTATTGCTGAGGCCTGGGCTCACTTGGACCACAAGTTTGACCTAATGTATGCCAAGCAAGCTTTTGTGCATTGGTATGTGGGGGAGGGCATGGAAGAGGGAGAGTTTTCTGAGGCAAGAGAGGACCTGGCAGCACTTGAGAAAGACTATGAAGAGGTGGGCACAGATTCAGTGGAAGGGGTGGAAGAAGGAGAGGAATTCTAAATTGAGACACAAGCAGTGTACCTCAAGTTTAATATCTCCTGATTCCCACCCCACCATCTTGTATTCCAACAAAACTGCATTTATACTGTAAACATAAATACCTGTCTTTCTCAAATATTTAGTGTTCTGTCTCCCATTTCTTTCCTCCAGAGGTGTAACATGTTGTTCTAATAACGAATCAATCTAAACTATTCTGTAACGGAAGATCACTGAAATGCTTTTAACTTGTGTAAATGCAAAATAGTATTTCTATTATATACAGAAGAAGTGGGTATGCTGTTTAAGACAAAGTTACATTGCTTAGTCTTAGGTAAACTTGCTCAACAATTTATTTACTGTTTATATGAACTTAACGACTTATCTGACATTATGAGACAATTTCACCAGTAGGTGAATACAAGACAAGGGCAGCGTGCTCTGGGTGAGACACCTACCAGCCACTTATCGTGCCACGTAGGCAGCCCGTCCCCATCTCCTAACGACAGTATGAATGGCAGTCTCAGTCTAAGCGGTAAAAAAAAAAAAAAAAAAAAATTACTCAACAAAACACGCCTGGTGTGTCCGAATCGCGGAAAGGCCAATTGTGTGGTGGGAGCGCAGTGAAAAGCACCGAGGCAGCGGGAACCAAATACTCTTGCGATGCTTATTAAAACTGTTTGGGACAATGCGTTGCGTCATTTCCTGTGCGTTGGCTGCTACTACGTGACATCAAACTTACTTCACAGGTTGTAGGAGATGGGTCTTTTTTTTTTTTTTAATAGCGTGTAGGGGCTAGGAGGTAGAGCTTTATTGTCTATACGAGATTAACAGTCGAGATGGTTTTTGTTTTGAGCAACTCTTCCAAAAATGACGCGACCTATGGAGATTAGACGGCGATATCCAACTGTAGTCGTGCGCTACGTGCTCTGAGGGAGGCCCCGCATGGTACACGACGCCTAGGATTCGGAGGAACCTCGATGACAGCGATTTCATCTCAGTGTAATGCAAACTTGTCATCTGTTCCGGACGCAACATGGCTGATCAGCGTGCGTGCTGTCAATTCAGCGACCGCCTTGTCGCCTTTTTTTTTTTTTTTCTTTTTTTAAAAGGCACTACTGCTAGTTCATATCCCGATTCCATTTTTTTACGCCAAAGTTGGGCTCAGATGATAACTGGAAAGGAACCAAATCATTAGGAGTATCGCAAGCTTCGAATTAACGATTTCACGTCGTAGCAGAATCAATGCATTTTATAAATTCTGACCAAAGCCGTATTCGCAACACTATTAGAATAAGTTAATATTTATCTCAAAAAGTAGTGGAATTTGCTGCGTGCGTTCTGAAATTAGATGCAAGTTTTATTTTGTGATATCGATCTGATTTACAAAATATTACCTACATTTTATGCTCATATTTAAGAATTCGCGTAGCATTTATCATGATTTGATTACCTCGCTGACTCGGGAGTAAAAGTCGACGCATGTTGTGCTAGTTAGACCAACAGTGCCTTGTAAATTAGATAAAATTCTGTCCCGACCATCACTTAAATACTTCATTTTTCCCCAGTGTGTTCACATTGTTACTGAAGTTATTGTAAAATATGAGCGTGTTGTAACCCTCCCTTCCCTTCCCTGACCCCTATTCAGCTCCTTGGGCGACACCCAATCAGCAACTCCACATAGTCCATTTAAAAAATAAGTCCCGGTCCTCGTGAAGCTGTCAGATGAAGTGTATTCCGCCGCGCAAGTAAACGTTGTTTCAACGCATAAAGGAACCTTCATTGTACACTGTAAGTGATGGTTTGTAGTTAATAGGAAGGTTGCGTCCTAGCGCTTGTTACTGATCTAGCGTGCAGATTTTTCTTACTTTCTACTAAAAACCAAGTTAGAATTTAATTTCAGGTATTTCAGATGCAATATAAAGTTTCCCTTTGTAGTATTTCCACAATAACAATATTTCTGTTCCTCCCCGAGAGAAGGCCTAATTATTATACAGACAAAATTAGACAGCCATGATCTAGTAAGTTTTCGCTTTAACAAACATTTTGAGCACAAATCTGATACATTTAAAATGCGAGGAATAATTTCTTTTGTCGCTAGCTATGTATCTAAATGTCTAAAGTCGTTGGTACAATATAAATAGGAATTGGCCAGGATTTTTTTCATAATCCCCCCCCAGAGATCATTGTTCTCTAAACACAATACCGTATGAGTACAGTACGGCGTTTTCTACCAGCAGTGGAAAAACGAGAGTCATATCCTCCATTTGCTGAGAACAGTCCCATACTCAGTACACAAATCGAAGCTAGGAAATTAAATTTATTAATTTAAATTAAAAAAAGCACGTCGAATAGCTTTGTACAATACGTTTTAATGATTAAACAACTTACACCTTATTATTGTAAGCAGTGCATTAATGCGCACACCGTAAGCCAAATGATGTAATACAGGTTCACAAAATTTATATTTTTATAATGTATATTTAAAGACAAAGAATGAACTTCCCGCATCATCTTACGCAACATTTTTTAGTCAATGGGTAATAAGGAATTGTATGCATCAAACCTTTTACACAAATATAATGAATATAAATGCAATTACAAAAGTTAAGGATACTTAAGTATGCCGAAATCAATTTGTGCTTGGCACCATAATAGTGAACGACACAAGTATGTATCTAGTTTTTGAGGCGGATGTGGTCGCTGCCGCTGCACACCCCTCTCACGGTGTGCGAGTTTCAGCAGGGTGATTGTTGATGCTGATTGTGAGTTAAAGGGAAGCGCTTTGAGTTCTCGGAGTCGGCGGAGATCCGGAATACCCTGATCCGAAACAGCACCGTTTAAGCCGGTTGCGACGGTCCTCATCCTCACTTTGGAAACGCACCGACAGGATGACCCAACCTCGGCCCGACGAGTTCATTCCGCCCCCGGAGTGTCCGGTGTTTGAGCCCAGCTGGGAGGAATTCGCCGACCCCTTTGCGTTTATCAACAAGATCCGGCCCATCGCGGAGAAAACTGGCATCTGCAAGGTCCGGCCGCCCCCGGTGAGTGTTCGTTGGAACCCTGGTGGTCTGGGAGAAGCCTCAGAGGGAGAATACTTCCCCCTTATGAATTGAACTTCTTGTATTTTCGTAAGTAATTCAGCACTTTCACGGAAAACTTTTCAATATGGCGGCTGCGACTTAAGTTGTGGGGAGACTGGTTGTGCCGAGTAGCCCGATGCCTTACCGTTTACCGTGTCCGTCAACGTGTCTACAAAACGGCTTCAGTGGTCCTCCTCATCAAATATTTTGAAATACCATAAATAATGTATGCCTTTTAGTAGTAATCGTCACTCACTGGTTATAGAAACTATAGTATAGGACTCCGATATTTCTTACTGTATCTTATCTGTGAGCTTTAATAGATCATTAAAGTATGAATGATGTTGTGTCTCTTTCTTTCACGGACGCGAATACTTTACTTGCGCGGGTCCCTGAACACGTTGTCTCGATGCAGTTCGTTTTCAAATAAGAGTAGGACTGAAATGGGAACCAGCTGTATAACGAGTGGCTCTGCAACTTCGTGCTGCCCTCAGCAAGATCACCCCTAAAAAGCGCTGTAGAAACTCGGGTGGCGATTAAGTGTAACCAGTCTGCGGTTTACCTCCACCGTAGGCGTAGTGCAAAATACAGGACCCCTGTCGCGGGACATCAGAGGTGAAATCACTTACTACGCGGCCATCTGATACTTACTCTGTCCTTGTCAGCGTGTTCATATTATCTGAAGTTCATTGCACTCACTTGGTTGTTTATAGCTGGTATCACCATTCGAGTTGTCGTCAATGTCCTCGCCGTTCACTTTAATTGGCATTAATTAACGGATGTGAGACACGTGTATTGAGGACCACATGAAACAATAGTTGCTGAATGCAAAGGGGGGGAGGTTTACTCCTGCTTGTAGGAGGTGCTGAGTAGTTACACTGGCGTTCTACTGTATGTCGGGGATGTCTTGGTGTGGATAAAAGTAAAACGAGGAACACGGGCTTTGATGGAGCTCTTGTTCTCCCGACTAAAATATCAGGTCCGGTGGCAGTTCATGGCTCCGTAAGCCGGGGACGTGCATGGACGGCGATTACTACTAGTTAATGTTTGTGCGAACTTTTTGTTCAATTTCTGAAATCTGCTTCTGTAATGATGCCACTTTACGTGTCACTGGTCTAGTGCCTTTTTCTATTGAGAATCCTGTCTATTCTATTGATTGTGCCGGAGAGTCCGCACCACCATGGCCAAGCTGTTTTTTTGGTGGATAGATAGGCTCGTGGTTTGCCCACTTGTTCTACATTTTTATATGTACATTACGTCAACATGTTTGTTTTATATATCTTGGAATACAAAGTTGAGAAACACAAATCTTACCTCAGCTAGCTAGCGAAACGCATCCTGCTAACGATCTGTTAATTAAAATACAAATTAAGACACTTTTACCCAAGATTCTAACGTATGAGCCAACAACAGTGTGTAAGGAGAATGTCTTAAAATCGCTTAACGCATTTATGTAGGCAGCCTTAGACAATGAATCGCTCACCTGCTAAGGTGAAAAACTTGCTTAAAAGAGGAAATGTCGCGAGAGACGGCGCTTATTTAACCACCAGCGCTGTTTTCTGTTTTTACGTGAGACACTGACTAAGTGCTTCCAGTTTTAGACGTTTTCTGTGTGTTTCAAGACCAGCAAAGGTTGTGCATATGGCGATAAAAGACAGTGTAGAAGAAAGTTGGCGTAGGGGAAAGGCACCACCACACAGGCCCCGGTCTTGGGTGTTGTCCTCCATGTTGGCTTTGTGGTTTGCACGAGCCGTGAGGACCGCTCCATCTGGCCATTTTGTGGAATCCACATTGGCGTTACGGTGCGGAAGGACTGACTTCTGACTTTGGGCTCGTCCGTGTGTCACAGTTTTAGTATTCATTTACTTACACCGTCAAAGCAACATTTGTGAAAAAGGACCCGGAAAACGGCGAGCACACTTAGAAGCAGTGTGTTGATGTGCTTGCAAACATGGCTACTGTAAAACTTCCTGCACATCTCTGCGCCAAACATTTATCAAGTAAATAATACATTTTGTGATCACATTGTTCTCATTGGAACCCCTGTTATTGAGGCTAATTACTTACTAGGAATGGTGGAAAATTTACACAGCTTTTGTATTTAGTCTTGTTAGTTTACTTTGAATATTGCTCATGTAAAATTTAAAGATGACTTTTAAATGAATAACAAGGGTAACATTATCATGCATCATTTTTAAATAAGCATGTAGAAGTAACTGGTGGCTGTACATAAAACATCTGTGTGAAATGGTTCACAGAATGGAAAATTAAGAGCAGTTTTCCCCAGCCCTTTGTATGCTACACTGGAAGCAGTAGTTTACCTCTTCATATTTGTACGGTGTTGAGGTCAGATTTATTTGGCAGCAAAATCCCTGACGGTCCAAACATTCTTGACACAAGATTCACATTTGGTGTCACTGTGCCTTGCATTATACTAGCAGCCTGGTGTGGCACTAACTTTTAAAACTGATGTAGTTGAACAAAAGAAGGCAGTTGAAGAAAGCAGTACAGATGTCCAAACCTTTGTTTGGAGGTACTTCATGGAATGATGACAGTAATTCTCTTAACTTGAAAGGCAGATTGTGGAAATTGTGTATTATCCCCCCCCCCCACTTTAAACCCCCTTTAGAAGAAGGCCATTGTATAAAACTGGCATCTTTTGCTTAGTTGGGATGTAGTCTACTTATATCTGGAAACCAAAGAATAGAATATAGGAGTGCCATGAAATACTTTTCTCACCGTGCTGCATTGCACTTGTTTTCTAAAGAGTATCTTTAATTTTTCTTGTTACTATTTTTTGTGATGATTTGCACAAAATTGAGCAAAAACATTGTTCAATCCGAAATACTGTGGTTCTTTATATAAGGAAGTGCACTATATGTGTTCTTAGTGTGTTGAACTTGCTCTTTAATGCCATACATTTTATGAATCCTACTTAGGAGTGTTTTCCTGAGCTGCATTTTCAGATGAGATGTCTTTGCACTTATGTTTACTCATTTTTATTTGGGTTCTGAGATATTCCATTACAAAATCAAGATGGAGCACAAACAGTTCTCCGAAAAATTCGACCTTTAGAATTTGAGTTTTGTGCTGAAGCTGGTAACACCTATTCTTGGATGTGTGTTTGTGGGAGCCTTAATCTGTGTTTAAATCATTTGCTGAACAGGATGGTTTTCTATGATATTTTATGCATCCAGTTCTGTATCTATTGCACATCTACTGTAAATATTTCAAATTTTGAAAGCAGCTTAGTTGTTAGAATGGATGAAAGCAGATTTGTACACTTTTTTCCTAAGGTGTAATTTTGTTGCTGTAATGACAAAGACATCAGAAGTTGTTGGATGCAGGAGTTAAAACTAACATGATGTTAAGGTCTGGTGAAGCCAGTTTATTTTAGTGTCATCTTGTTTTCAGTTGCTGAAATGTTTCTGGCTCTCGCTCTGTAGCTTTTCACTGATGGTAACAGTGAAGCCCCCCCCCTTTTTTTTTGGGGGGGGGGGGGGGGGGGGGGGTACTGTGGTCTTCTGAGCGGCAGACACAGCCCTGGCCATGACTGACATTTGGTGTCACAGTAACTTGTCCTCATTTCAAGTACATCTGTGGTAATCATTGCTAAGCTTAGACACCCTGGGCTCGTGAATGGAAAATCTTAGTGAGCAGTAATTCAGTGTGTATATTAATATAAATTAGATTTTTAAAATATAATTTAACAATATACTGCTTCTGTACAAATTCACAAGTATTAAAACTTTTTGAAACAATATGAATGTTTTCGCTTGTAAATTCTATTGTATTATGCAATGGTCAGAGATTAATTTCTAATTTGTAAACCATTGTTTTATCCATCCAAACCTATAACAACAAAGACAATTTGTGCTAATGGTACATCTATGGATGAGATTGATGGCTATGTTGCAACTCTCCCCCCTCCAATCAAATCCCACACATACTGGGCTTTGTGTGTCACAATAATGCTAATGGGCTTAGCTGTAAACTGCAAAGCCCTGCTTATTTGTGATTGGCAGTGCAATACTTTTAAAGAAAAATTCTTAGGGTTGTCTCATTATAATGATGGGGTGACCGATGTATATAATTCTTTTTTTTTTTTTTTTTTTTTTGGTCTGGCATGCACAGTTAGGGCATAGGTCTTGGAAACACTTTAATCAAAACCTTTTAGAATAAAATTATTAATTTGGTTAATTTTGTGGCTAAACATCAGTTCCATGGACTTACAAATCAATTCACATGTATTCATTTGGTTGACACTTTTCTCCAAACTGACTTAATGTTAAGGTGCCTAAAATTATTTACCTATTTATACAGCTGGGTCATTTTTACTGGAGCAATTATTCTAAGTACATTGCTCAAGAGATCTACAGCAAAAAGTGAAATTCAAACCTGCAACCTTGTGGTTACAGCTGCTACCTTTGAACCAATACACTACCAGGTGCCTGCAATTGCCATGGGTGCCTCCATATGTCTTTTGTGTTGATAGCCAGCTCTACTCTCCTCTGGGATAGTTGATGTTGATATTAATATTAAAGAAATTCAGATGCCAAAATAGGCAAATATTTACAATACATCTCAATTCTGAACAGTGAAGAAACACAGAAAAGAGAAGTTTGTCAGTGGATACCACGTCAAACAAAAGTTGAAGGAAAAATGATAGTAACTAGTAGAGTTGTCATATTTGACTGTGTGTGTTTGCCTTGGTGGTTTTAAAAGAAAACATTTTAAAGTAAGTCTTGATTACTGTTTGGTTGGTAAAATCAACATCACTAATTGGAGGCATGGTCAGCTTCTGTTGGAGCCCTTCAAATTGATTGGAGACCTAGCGTATGGAACAGACTGAAGATCTTAGTACCTCTTTTATAATCAAGAAAGATTTGAGCGAGAATGCTGAATTGATGCAAGCATTTCTCCTTCCGTTCTCCATAAAGCTAGGATAACTGGTTGAAACGACCTCACACTGGCTGCCAGGGTGAGAATTTGGGAGTTGGTGTTAACGATTTTCAAGGGTGCCTGTGTGCCACTATCATGGGAAACAGCTGACATTGCAGCTCCGATTCTGTTCTTGTCCTGTCAGTGGTGAGCACATCATGTACTATAACCCAGCTGTTTGCCAACTTCAGTCGGAGCTCCTGCTGCAAACTGTGTCCAGGTGGCAACACAGAAGGGTAGTGTGATAAGTTTGGTGCTCTCAGATTCAGTGGCCGAGTGCGACATCTTTCTCCAAGGTAAGTTTGTGTTGTGTGTGTGGGGGGTTTTTTTTTTTTTTTTTTTTTTTTTTTCCCCCCCCCCTCCTCCCAAGGCATGTTTATAAGGTTATTGTATCAGATATAAGTGGAGAAGCTTCTGAGCTTTGTTTATTGTGGCTAAATGATGCATTTGTGCAGTTGAAGTTGGGCAAGGTTTTCTTCCCTTACAGTTAATGTTTCATTGTTGGGCAATGCTGGCTTTTTATTGGACGGTGATCTTGATCTCGTTTTCTTCCATTGGCAATGATGTAAAATAGTAACACAACCAATATGAACAACTGTTAGTTATTTCACTTAATATTTGTAAAATATGAGCAGTGTAATGTCATCTTGTACATGTTGTCACTAGTTTTTTACTGAAATGCATGGCCACTGAATCTGACAACTAACTGAACTCAAGTTATAGAGAACTTAGTCTGCGTAGTGTCTTGAATCTCATGTTTGTGCACTGGTTGCTTGTGTTGCAAACAGTCAGCATACAGGTTTTCGAATGTGTACATTTTCTGAAACTAAATTCAGTTTTCTCCACTGCACAATAACTTTCACAATAGTTGGCACTTAAGAGCACTCTGGTAGAACCAGTGTGTGGGACTAGAATAATTCAGCTCACTTCCACACTCTTCAGTTTTGCATCTGCTGCTTCTGAGTGTTGATGAACAGTAAGATGGGAGGCCTTTGCTGAATGAGTTGGATAATCAGCATTGATGTGTAGAAACAATGTTTTATTTTGTCATTTAAAATTGTTTGTAATAACCTTGATCCAAATTAACTCTTGTGTCTTTATAACCTACTTTTTCATTTTTCTTCCATGTCTGAAACTTGCAGAGAATGTAACCCTATAAGCGTAACCTTATAATCAAGGGGAGTCTTGTTAAGCTTTTATTGATTCTGCTTTAAAATTTATGGTCAAATTTAATTGGGAACAGACTTCTGATCCCAGATCAGAACTGGGAATGATTTTATTTGGTTAACTTTTTCTGGTACTACTTTGTGTAGTGTCTTAAATCTAAGTTTCTCAACCATTGATAGTTGTGCTTAATCCTACCAGAATCTTAAATACAAAAGTCTAAGAAAATAATGTACTCTAAAGGAATGTTTGTTTTCCATAAAGCCTTAGAGGGTTGGCAGTTGTGGGTGGTTAGCAGTGTGTGTGCATGTGCGAGTGTGCGTGATGATGGTATGAAAGACTGGCATTCTGAGGCGCACACATGCACTCTGACTGAAATTGCTTGTCCCAAGCGGGGTCACAGCGAACCGGAGCCTAACCCAGCAACAGAGGGTGCAAGGCTGGAGGGGGAGGGGACATATCCCGGATGGGATGCCAGTCCGCCGCAGAACACCCCAAACAGGACTCAAATCCTGGACCCGCCAGAGAGCAGGACCTGGCCAAGCCTGCACCCCCCATCCTCAGGCAGTCTTATGAAATCAGTTTACATACCTGTGTACTTCAGGGTAATCCTGCTGTACTGGAAATAATCTATTGATTAGCAATGGACTTTGATAGTGATGCCTAATGACTGGCACTTCTGCTGAACATATAATATGGTAACTGCTGCTTTTGGAGGTCTGATGTACTTTCACTACGTGCTTGTGTCTATGGTTGCTTCTCCAACATTTGGCTAGCTTTCTATTGATGATACTGCCTGGTCTTTATTTATTATAATGAAACACAAGTGTTTTAAGCATCATTAAAATGTAAGTTTATGACATGAACCAAGTTTGTAAGAAAGTAAATATTGAGGGTCTCTAGAGGTGTGATATGGGAACAGGTTAGCTTTCCACATTGACCTGGTCTTGTTTTTCTCACTCCCAGGACTGGCAGCCTCCATTTGCATGTGATGTTGACAGATTGCACTTCACCCCCCGGATCCAAAGGCTCAATGAACTCGAGGTATGCTGACTTCCAATTGTGGAATGGCTGAATGTCCCCTGAGGATTAGTATACCTATCTATGCACCATTTTGATAAATTTTATCAACTAGAGGCAGCAAACAGTCTTTACCTGTAATGCTTGCCTTTGAGTGAGAGGATTATGCTTGTAAAATGAGGACAAAGGTCATTAGAACATGAAGAGGCATCTCAAGATGTGGCTCTTTTGAGATTCAGCAAGATTCAATTTAATTTTTAGTTGATAAAATTGTGTAGTGAATTTCTGTTTCTGGTGAGAGAACCAAAGTTAATGGTAAAATTTTGGATTTATTTGTTTCTGTAGGATCCCCCCCCAAAAAAATAAAAAACACTTTTGTTAAACAATGTAAAGTTGTCTTTCATGACATTACTTTCTTGTAAATTTTTTATTAAGGCTCAAACCAGAGTCAAGCTCAACTTCTTGGATCAGATTGCAAAGTTCTGGGAACTGCAGGGATGTACCCTGAAAATCCCACATGTGGAGCGCAAGATTCTGGACCTGTACCTGTTAAACAAGGTAGGAAACTACATGCACATTTCTTGCAAGTTGAAAGGTTTCTGATGAAATCTTGAAATGCATTGGGTCCTCAATTTTCAGACACAGCTGGGAGAAGAACTCCCTTTGTAACAATTGATCATAGACACAAACACCAGATGCAAGCTGCAAACAGATGAAAGGAGTTAAATTAAGGTGGTCCCACACTCTTTTGGTACATTTTACAGCTTTGTTATGACAATGCAGGTTGCTTTCCACAACAGACAAGTATTAGAAAATGGGTGAATGAGAAAATTTAAAAAGAATAATTCCCCCCCCCTCCCCAAATATGTGTAAAATGTTAGCGTGTGTGTGTGTGTATATATATATATATATATGTGTGTGTGTGTGTGTGTGTGTGTGTGTGTGTGTGTGTATACACACACACATACATACATACATACATACATTTAAGTTAGCGATAGAAGGCATGGACACATGCTGTAGTTTCATGGAGATTTCCAACTACTTCCTTGTGGTTTTCAGCTGGTTGCCGAAGAGGGAGGATTTGATGCAATCTGCCGAGAGAGGCGCTGGACCAAGATAGCAATGAAGATGGGCTTTGCCCCGGGCAGGGCAGTAGGCTCACACTTGCGGGCACACTATGAGAGGATCCTCTACCCATACAATCTATTCCAGGCTGGAGCCAACCTTCTGGTGAGTGAGGCACTGCTGTAGGACTACCTGTTCTCACTACGAGGCCCTACGGGCTTGGACTGTTATGTAGACAGATGACTCGTTTACCTCCAATAACTGAAAAGGTGTCAGTGATTTTGCTAGCAAACCTGCAACTCCATTCTAGAAAGAAAAAATCATAAGTATTTTAAGGCTATTTGAATGGCTTGATCATTGATCATGGTTTTCTCATTTTTCTGTTCTTCACCCTATATTTTGCTAGTTACCTTCCTATCAGATCACATTTTTTGTATGTGTGAACTTTGCTGTAAATGGCTGCTTTGTGTGGCATTCAGAACTCTGAGTGAATAAAAGTCAAATTTGGATCATTAGTAACTTTAAGACTGCAGCTTCACAAGGTTTTTAATTCTAGGGGAAACACACTTGAAATCCATGAAGATGATAATGGGTAGATGTTAATGTAAATATAATGTTGTAAAATTCCATCATTCTGAGGGAAGATCCCTCCTGACTGACAGTTGATTAGACTGTTCTTGGTGACCTCCATGTCAGAGGTCACCATAGGTTATTATGTAACTTTCCAAGTTCTCTCTTGCATTAGGCACCAGAACTTACTTCCAAACTCATGCATTTAGTGGCTGATCCAGATCTGAGAAAGGTACGTTTATTTCCCAGTTACTAAGCCAGAGGACCTCGGAATAATAATGCTTACTTAGCTTTTAAAAAGTGATGATTGAATTTCAAGGCTTCTTTTAAAACTGCAATAACCTGACAATAAAAACATTAACAGGCCCAAATGTAATGTGGAGGGGTAAAAGACATCTCTGGTGGTACTTGTGCTAAGTGTTTATGGTATGCTACCTAGAGGCCCCTCTACATCTTTAACTGTTTCTTCCAGTTGGCACTCTAGGCCCCCTTGCTGCTGTGTGCCCCTTACCCTTTGGTGCTATTTTTTTCTTAACAGAAACAAGACCATGGGTTTCTGACACCCCCTGGCCACAGCACACTAGCCCACTCACCCCAAGCTCTGCTCTCATCTTGAGAGACCATATGCAGGCAGGGTTCAAGACCCTATGCACAGCATGATCACTTTGGGCTTTATTCTGTGTTGTTGTAGTGAGATGGCAAAGACACACCAGAATAACTGAGATGATGTGTACGTCATAATGCATACCTGTTTCAGAAGGTTAATGTCTCTAATTAAATTCAAGAAAAAAAATCAAGCTTGTTACCCATTCATGTGGCAGTCATTTAATAAAAAAAAATCCCAGAAATTTTTTGGTCCCTAGTTCTTGTTTGTAAGCAACTTGGCTGTTTCTGTAGTAGAATTTGTTGAACTTCTTCCCTTTTGGAGTTTGTCTAATTTGATATAACACTTTTATATTTTACAAGTATGGATGCAGAATTTTTTTTATATAAATTTGAAAGTTTAATGAATGCCACGCATAGTTACTTTTACTGCAATGTGCACAAAATTAGCTGGCAGGGGCTTGTTACAAACGAAGACTTAAATTTGATGGTAGATGATTCCATTATAGTCATGTGCTTCCCACATTTGAAATGGCTTTCACACCCCTTTAACATTTTTCTCTTTAAACTCTGGGGTGTTCTTTTGTGTCTTGTCAAAGTCAGTGCTAATACACAGGAGCTTATTTTAATGTTCTGGCAACTGAAGCCAATTCCTTTGAAAGAGATGCCTTAAGAGTAAAATACATTTTAGTAAGTTAGCTGCAATTCAAAATAATATCACAAGAGGAATCTTCCTTTCCTTTACAGTGTGTCCAGAAGCACATGCTGACCAATGATGTGAAGGACAGGGAGTACAAGCCCCATGACCTGGCTCAGCGACAGTCAGTCCAGCTAGCTGAGGTGTCCACCCCTGCACGAAGGGCCAAACGAATGGGGGCAGAGGTGAGTGCCCCTCAGTGGTGGGCTGTCTTTTTCATATGAAAA
Source organism: Scleropages formosus (assembly GCF_900964775.1). NCBI lineage: Eukaryota > Metazoa > Chordata > Actinopteri > Osteoglossiformes > Osteoglossidae > Scleropages > Scleropages formosus. The sequence continues at coordinate 55,786 of NC_041827.1, forward strand.
AATCAAATTAATTGGTAATAGTACTGAGTCTGTTTCAGTTGTGGCTTAAAATTAAGTGTGAATTTGTTAGTAAACTGAAGGAATATGTCTCCATCCAGTGTATGTGGTAAAAGGCAGAAGTCCAGCCATCACCTTTCAAACCCTATTTGGATGTGGCATTAAGTGTGTGTATCGGCAAAATGTGAGCAAGATATTGTAGAGAATATCCTTCCATAAAGGGCATTTTAATGACATTGTAATGGGTGCAGCTATATTGAATAATAACTCTTTGTATGAAAGAGTGTATTTATGGTCATTGCCAGTTTCTTGTTGTATGGGACCTGGTTATATGATGACTGAGTGTATACCCTTCACCAGGAAGGGTAATAGTCGATGTGCCTTCAAACTCGGGAGTCCCCCCAACCTAAACATTTTTTAATGTGCGTTATCTTGGCATATGGTTAACATGTTATTTCAAATATAGCTTTGCTCTTTTTATAAGCAAACTTAAAAATAAATTCAGTATGGTAAATATGAATTATCACCAGGATCAATGAAGCATTTATCTATTTGTCTTTCATACCTTGAGTGGCTCTGGAAAATCATGAATGCCTATGCAGTTGAATATGTGTACTTTAAAGGGCAGCTGGTAGCGTAATGGTTAGCGTTGCTGCCTTTGGATCCACAGGGTGCAGGTTTGAGTCTCACCTCTAGCTGTAATACCACTGAGCAAGGTATTTACCCTAAAACTGCTCCAGTAAAAAAAAAAAAAAGAATAATTACACCTGTATAAATGGATAAATAATTGTAAGTATCTTAATGCTGTAAGTTGCTTTGGAGAAAAGTGTCAGTTAAATGAATAAATGTATTGTATCCAGTGGACATGAGTCCATTCCAGAAATCATTGCGGTTGTGAGTGTAGACATTGTAACTCCTGCTATGAAGAGAAACTGACCAGACCTCTTCTCCAGGGGGGCTGCATTAAGACAGAGGCAGGAGGGGCCTCAGAGAACCGCCCCAATCTGAGAAGAAGAATGGGTTCCTTTGTGGTCAAGCCAGAGTCAGGTGAGCAATTGGCCACTAGGTAGCCATAATGGCAGTGAGCTTGTATTGTGGATGTGGAAACATAAAATGTGTGTAGAGCCTCCAGTGTTGTATTTATCGTTTCAGTGAATGTTTACCTTGAATTCCTGTGACAGATCCTCTAAAACACTACATTATTTATATGCAGTGAAGAGGAGATGGACTCCATGCTTTGACTGTCATGAATTACTGAAGCAGAACATGTGCTTGTTAGTCTTGCTTGGACTCAGAGTACCAGTTTATCATAACTGCCTGTCTGTTAGCCTGTGAGAGCACAGCAGGAAGTTAGTATTCAGTGACTGACATGAGAGAGACAGGTTGGGCCAGCTCGGGTGGTGAAACGAGCTCTTGCTCCCTCAGAGAAAGGGCTTCCTGTCCAGGTGAAGCAGGAACATGAGCCCAATCTGTTGACAAATGAAGTGGACAAAGCCAAGGCCCAGAACAAGAAGAATTCCCCTGCAGTGAGTATTATAAGTGGGCAATTCTGGAGGCACCTTTTGATCTGGGAATGACTGCTGCCTCTGTAGTAACCATATCCTCTTACAGTGTAACACAATATTATGTGTTTCTTTTGATATGCACCTTATCCCACAGAGTTATGAATAAATTTTGCATGGGGGGGGGGAGTTAAATTCATGAGTTACTTAACCACTGTTAAGTTGTGTCAGTTTAGTTTTGTACAGCTGTGGTTAAGCCTAGTTAGTCCCTCAGGTGACAAACTTGGGGTATATTTAATGACCCCCTTAGCACAGTGTGCTGCTCTTGGGTGTGTTTATCCTGGATTTCAGCCTCAAGGGTGACAGGCACTTGTGGTTTCAGTTCACACTATTAAAAACACAAAGAACCAACAAAGACTGCCGTCCATGAGATATCCTGTCTCTTGAAACAATCTTATGTGGGTAACTGCTGTATGTGTCTGGTGTTGATTAACCTGCTTTGTCAGCATGTCTGGGGGGGGTTGGTGGTGGTTTGTGTGCATGTATGTTTGTGAGTCAAGGAGGTGGCTGCTCATGTCTCACTGAAGGCCCCCCATCACCAGGTGGATCAGTATGTATGCCTGGTGTGCGGCAGTGGCACTGACGAAGACCGCCTGCTGCTGTGTGATGGCTGTGACGACAGCTACCACACCTTTTGCCTGATCCCACCTCTCCATGATGTTCCCAAAGGGGACTGGCGGTGCCCCAAGTGCCTGGCTCTGGTAACTCAAAATTGGAAGAAACTGCAGTAAAACACTGGCATCACACCAGTTATCACTCTTTTTTTTTTTTTTTTTTTTTTTTTTTTTTCTTTTTGTACCCACCCCCACTGAAAAGAAGCCCCACAGGTTTCACAAGTTCATGAAAGAGAGAAGTCTGTCTTCTCAGCCTGAGATGAGATATGGAGTCTTTCTAGTTTTGGTGCACAAATGTATGCTTTTTCTCCCCCCCCCCCCCCCGTTAGAATTTCTCTCTCCACTGTTTTTTGGTCACAGCAGTGTTGAATTTTTAAAAATTCTGCATGCCCTGTGGGTGACTCTTTCTTTTTTTGTAGAGGTTAAAAAAAAAAAAATACACTTGTCATGAATGTCATTTTGTTCATCAATTGCTTACGAATATTAACACGTTCACCAGTCTCTCCTGACCTTTTAATTACACGAGGATTCATTGTACACCTGTCAAAACTGCTACTTTTGTGATGGTGCATGGTCTGGTTGCTCCCCTGAAGCCTTCCTTCCCTGTGTTACAGGAGTGCAACAAGCCCCAGGAAGCATTTGGTTTTGAGCAGGCCTGCAGGGACTATAACCTCCGTGCCTTTGGTGATATGGCTGACTCCTTCAAGTCCGATTACTTCAACCTCCCCGTTCACGTAAGTTACGTACAGATAAACTGAACACCTGGTGTGGTCAAATTCAACTTCTTCTAACTTTGTTTGCTGTCTTGTGTCTCATAAGATGGTTCCCACTGAGCTGGTGGAGAAGGAATTCTGGCGACTGGTTAGTACCATTGAAGAGGATGTCACAGTGGAGTATGGTGCTGATATTGCCTCAAAGGAGTTTGGCAGTGGATTCCCAGTCAGAAATGGGAAATTTAAAGTTGCTCCGGAAGATGAGGTTGGTCCTCTTTAATTTAGTTTAATTACCTTGGAGGTTACAGTTAAATCCAGGTTTTTCCTAAGCAGTGGAAGGTCATTTGAAAAATGATTTTGGAAGGTTTTGGAATCAGAGGACTAATCCTGAAACCCCATTACTGGACTTCAGTTACTACATCTACATTTATTCATTTAGCAGATGCTTTTGTCCAAAGCAACGTCTATCTCAGCAAAAGTACAATTTATGCATTACATTAAGAGAAGGAGACATGGCTGCAGACATGAAAGTCTCAGGCAAATACTAAATTACTAAATTATTCAGTTACTAAATAATACTTTGGGGAAATAGAAAAATTACTGACTAATTAAATATCTGTAAAGGCCACACTTGTACCATATATGCTCACTAGCATTAGACTTCATGGTATTCTCTTATAGGTTTACCTGGACAGTGGCTGGAACCTGAACAACATGCCAGTGATGGACCCATCAGTGCTAACCCATGTGACAGCTGATATCTGTGGGATGAAGCTGCCCTGGCTCTATGTGGGCATGTGCTTCTCCTCCTTCTGCTGGCACATTGAAGATCATTGGAGCTATTCCATAAATTACCTGCACTGGTATACAAGCTACTTGCTCTAGACTTGGGTGGAAGAAATTTAGCAGCGAGATAGTACGGCCTTTTGTAAACTGGCTATAATGAGTGGCACAATGAGTAGCACTGCTGTCTCACAGCGCCTGGTCAGTACGAGAGGACATGGGTTCTATCCCCACTCAGTCTTTGTGGCATTTGCATGTTCTCCCTTTGTATGTGTGAGTTTCCTTTGGGTGTTCCGGTTTCCTCCCGCAGTGCAAAGACATGCTGTTCAGGTTCACCCATAGTGTGTGTGAGTGATAGTATGTCATACCCCCTGCTCATAATTTTAACATAATGGGAAAGTGTGTTTTAACACCCCTTTGTCTCAAACAAATTTCTGTTAGTGTACAAAAAGTACGTACTAGTAAGCTTTGAAGACTGTGAGAGTATATTCTGACTCTACAGTCGTTTTTAATAACTATGAGTCTCGTGGATGGATTAGGTGGACATTGTATCTCAGAGCAGGCAACCGTTGTGTTTGACAGGACAGCAGACTATAGATACTGTGTCCTGACAGAGTAGATTGGTCAGGCAGTATGATTTTGCTCATAATCCTTCCTTATTTTCCTTATGTTGCTTTTCTGTATCACCCTCAGTTGTGTGGGTCTCTTAATTTATTCATTAAACTTTATTTATTTATTTATTTTATTTATTTATTTATTTTTTTTTTTTTTACATAAAGGGGAGAACCAAAGACATGGTATGGTGCCCCAGGCTATGCAGCTGAACAGCTGGAAGAGGTGATGAAGAAGCTGGCCCCTGAACTCTTTGAGGCCCAGCCTGACCTGCTACACCAACTGGTCACCATCATGAACCCCAACATCCTGATGGCACATGGAGTGCCAGTAAGTGTGAAGTGTTTAAGATTTGTTTTCTTTAAGGGGAAAAAAATGTCAGCATTCTAATGTACTAAGTGTTTTTATTATCTTTTGGTTAGAGTGGAATCAGGACCCAATCTAAGATTTCCATGTTCTGGGGCTGCAAGAATTTGAATTTAAGACTTTGGAGATTAGTAACTGTAGAATTCAACATTTCAGAAAGGTTCAGATGTTTTTAAATGAATTCCCCCAAAATGAGGCTTGAAGTCGGTGGTTGTCTTGTATCAACAGTGCTATAAAACATGGCATTTTAAAGTAAATGTCTTTGACAAAGTACCCTAGTATTCAGTTAGTTCAGTTAATGCAACTGCTGCCCATCCACTAGATCTATCGCACCAACCAGTGTGCAGGGGAGTTTGTCATCACCTTCCCAAGAGCCTATCACAGTGGCTTCAACCAGGGCTTCAACTTTGCAGAGGCTGTCAACTTCTGCACTGTGGACTGGGTGAGCTGTGTGGCACTTTGGAGTTTGTTTGTAATGTGGAATGCGTGGCCAAACCATTCACTCTCTGGAATGCCATGGGTGGAGTTCACCTACAATGTCCCTCTTTAAACAGATGCCTCTTGGTCGTCAGTGTGTCGACCACTACAGGATGCTCCACCGATACTGTGTCTTTTCCCACGATGAGCTGATCTGCAAGATGGCCTCCAAGGCTGAAACTCTGGATGTAGTACTGGCATCTGCAGTGCAAAAAGATATGGCCGTCATGATACGAGAAGAGAGGGAACTGCGCGAGAGAGTCCAAAAAATGGTATTGCTCACTATGCTCTTATTTTTAAAAACCTTCTGGAATAAGACCTGCCCTATATTATGTCCATAACTCTAAATTAAGAATTAGGGTTTAGGTTTGTAGTTGGTCATACCTGTGCTTAGTTATAGTAGGAGGCTTCTTATTCAATTTTTTTTTTTCTGTCAGGAATGTAAAAGATTTACTAATTTAAGGTAAATCTTACTCAGCCTTTACTCATCAGTGTTTCATCCAAGGCTCCTTTTAAATCAGTTTATTTTGATTAGGAGAGGCAAGGGGAAAGCACAGCTAATTACAAAATTTTAGCTGGTTCATTAGGTGTGTGATTTAGAATATGTCAAGTAGAATTACAGGGAAAATTAACTAGACAGACAACACATGGGCTATTGGGTTGTCTGCAAGTAGTTCCTCTGGCAGTTTTGGGTAGGACATGTGGATAGCTCCCCCTCCACTCTTTACCATCCCACTTTATGAATCTTGTCTGTGCTCTGTTCCCCAGGGGGTGGTTCATTGCCAGCAGACAGAATATGATCTCCTCCCAGATGATGAATGCCAGTGTGCCAGGTGCCGGACCACCTGCTACCTGTCTGCTCTTACCTGTCCTTGCAACCCAGAGGTCCTTGTGTGTCTACACCATGCCCAAGACCTCTGCTCTTGCCCTGTTGAAGGCTACACCCTGCAGTAAGTCCTGTCCTGCTAATACAAAAAATAACCAGTAACTGTTGTAGTTTTTAAAAATGGAACGTGTTGTCCGAGAGGGAATTGTCTTGTTGAAAACTGGTGTGTCTTAAGTGATTCCTGTTGCACGCTTGTGTTTGGGCTTCCTTACGCTCCCCAGCCAGCCTTCAAATGAGCCCTTTGTCTTTGTACTAATGGAACATGTTGCAGATGCTAGTTTAGATAGCACATTAATTTTATGACGAGTCATCAAACATGGAAATACTGTAGAAACACATGGCATCATTTTCACTGGTGCCTTTTGCACATTGGTTGCTTTGTATTCCTTTCAAAAAAATACAACCTTCACTTAAGAGGTGACATGACATTCTTTGGGACTGGTGACATGTTAATGACTGTTTTTCATTCATCTCATTGTCAACAGCTATAGATTCACATTGGATGAGTTGTACCCAATGATGAAGGCCATAGCTCTGCGTGCAGAGTCCTACAATTTCTGGGCTTCCCATGTCACTGACATACTGGAGGCCAAACTGGACAAAAAGAAAAGTGAGTAATCTTATGTTCAGCACAGCTTGCCCTCACCTTCCATGGTTGTGTGTGTTAACTCAGTTTCTCATTTCATCCTGTTCTCAAATTGACAAGCATTAGAAAATGGACTAATATGATACAGTGGTACCTGTTGATTTTGTGAGGTTTTTCATAAATTTCATCCTTAATTTTTAATTGTAACTGATGATTACATGGTAATTTCTTTTCAGTGATACTTTTAGCTTATATTTCGCATATTAAAAGTTAGATACATTAGCCCTCAACCTGAGATCTAATATCAATGTTTGACATTCAGATTCTGTAAAGAAATGCTTTGTGCTAGTGTTTATCAGGTTGATGTAGTGCTTTACAAAAAAAAATGTATGTCTGTATATCACACACTGCTTAGTTATGTGTAGGGTGAAAAAGCTGAGGCTTTCTCTGAAACTTCCTCCTACAACAGCATGCATGGGAAATTTTTAAACCTGTCGGTCTGTGATATGAGCCACCGGAATTGAGGTTTAATAGTTGCAGATAATTGAATAATAACCTGTCATTTGTCATATAATCAGATTGCATTCCAAAGTGCAGTGGTTTAACACGGTAAGGACTTAGTAACAGGGAAAATATGAGATGCAGAAAAATGTAATGAATAGATGACAAGATTGAATTTCTCTTTAGATTTTAAGCAAAGTCAAGCACAAGTGTACAGAAACAAAAAATTTTTTTTTTTTTTTTTTTTTTTTTTTGGAATACACAACAGATTTTACTACTTTGGATTTTGTGTAAATTGGGAAAATAAACTATGGTTATTTTTATTTCCTATCGGACAATACTAAGATTTAGTAGTTATGTAGTCCGATCATTTTCCACCACAACAGAATTCTGCAAGAATATTTCCAAGTAATATTTTAATGTCTTGTTACTCAAGATGCTGTATGTCATTTATCTATATATTTTTGTCGTCTTGTATTTACTATTAATAATTTGATGTGGCTTCACTTCATCTGATTCTTTGAAGTCAGGATCATTTATTGTTGCCCTGTTTTATTTTTTTAGTAAAAGGATTCCTGGTTTTTTGGAGCTCTCTAGTGAATTTTGCCATCTTTTTGAACTTGTAGGGAGTAACAGCTTTGTGGAAACTTAAGTGGAATCAGTTGTCTTCACTTGAGTCAAGCTCCACACTACTCCTTTGCTACCTGGGCCTATAGGGCACAGCAGACATGTACATTAGAACTGTATATTTACATTTTTTGAATTCTGAGCTAGTGCTGTGGAGCTCAAACCCATAGCCATGCTGCTCCTGTTTGATGTAATGCTCTCTTCTGACACACAGGTCTTGTGGAATTCCATGCCCTGATTGAGGAGTCTGAGACAAGGGCATTCCCAGAAAATGACCTTCTGCGGCACTTGCGCATGGTGACCCAAGATGCAGAGAAGTGCTCCTGTGTAGCTCAGCAGCTGCTCAATGGCAAGAGACAGACCAGGTAACATGCTGATATAATTATAAAGCAGTTCAGTATTTAAATGTCGTCTTGTATAATGAACTCGATGTCATCCTAGGGAGTTGCTCCATACGGTGGTGCCAAAAAAAGGCAAAAAATGAAAAGTTAAAATTGGTGGTCGCTGGAGAAATGAGGGTGAATTTTCATAATAAAGTTTCTATGAGATGTGCGTCGCTTTGGAGAAAAGCATCTGCTAAATAAGTTAATGCAAAATTATGTTTGTCAGGTCTCGCTTGGGAGGAGGGAAGTCTCAGAACCAGTTGACAGTGGAAGAGCTAAAGTCATTTGTCAGGCAGCTGTACAACCTACCCTGCAGCATCCACCAAGCACCGTTGCTAAAGGTATATGAACAAGCTTAAGATTAAGTTCTACAACACAGTGAACATTATTCTTGCATATCATATACCAGGAAGTTATGGCTAGCAGTCATACAGTGTTTTAAACCATTCATGAACATATGTTCTTATGCAAATACTTCAGCTTATTTCAGACTGTTGTAAACTTGTGACAGGACTACTTTTCAACCCTCCTCATCTATTCCAGTAGAGGTATATTGTGGTGTACTCTGATGCATGTAGTATTCTTGTTAATGAGCACCCTTGAGTGCATCTTCCTGTGACATTGAGTGATGTCCCTCTTGTGGGTAACTGTGTACCTGCACAGGTTAACCCCACAAATGAGACTGCAGTATTGTACAAAAATACTTTACTTGATATGACAGAACATTCAAATTATGAGGAATGTGATGTCTTGCTATGGTTTCAGTAATTGAAAGATGTGACTGTGAGGCTGCCTGGTAAATGTATGAAATGTTTTCGCCATCTTGCATTTGCTCTCACCTGTATCTGAAGTCCTATCTTATTGCTTGTATAGTCGTTCAGAGCTGATGTTCCAAAAAAAAAAAAAAAAAAAAAAAAAACACTTCTGTGGCAGGAGCTCCTTAATCATGTGGAGGACTTCCAGCAAGAGAGTGAGAAGGTCCTGGCAGAGGAGACACCCAGTGCAGTAGAGATCCAGTGCCTGCTGGATGTCAGTAGTGATTTCGATGTGGCACTGCCAGAGCTACCAGTTCTGCGAGAACGACTGGAGCAGGCCCGTTGGCTGGAGGCGGTGCAAGCAGCCAGCTCCTGGCCTGCCAGTCTCTCCCTGGACACAATGCGGCGACTCATTGACCAGGGTGTGGGTCTTGCCCCTCTCTCCTCTGTGGAGAGGGCAATGGCACGCTTGCAGGAGCTGCTCACTGTGTCTGAACACTGGGAGGACCAAGTCCACAATCTTATTAGGGCGAGGTGAGGGTGGGAAGCTGCTCACAACCCATTCACACGTACATCAAGAAATTACTCTTATAAAAGTTACTTCAGCTAACACGAACATCTGCATAAAATAGCTAAATGCAAATAAGTTATCTGGCTTGGAAATTAGGGGTAGATCCCCATTCACTAACACTTCCATCTGTGGAGTGAAAGATGAATATCTACTTCTGTAAATCTAGAGGTCATGTTACCAGTGCACCATGGCATTAGACTGTATGTAGAATGAGTACGTAAATAATTATTCTGTTCTCAGAAGTTTTTACATCCTAAAATGAACTGAAACCCGATGGAAATATGCTAAATGTGGTGCTTGGGGATCCTCTGTCTTACTGGATACAGCTTGGCTTTAAAAAGGCCATATAAAGATGATTTCTAGCATCAGTTCTCATCGCTTAGCTCCACATTTTGTTTTTGAGTTTTAGTTTCTGCCTATACAGTAGCTTTCTTATAATTAGGTAGAGCAAAAACCAATTCCAACATTCATTTGAAAAAGCCTTTTAAATGTGTTTAAGTGACTGTGAACAGAACTTGCTGAATTTGTGAGGAACTCCTTATTTCGGTACTGTTGAGAACTGTCCTATGATATTACCTGCCTCCAGCCTCCCATTGTTGGTCTAGTGGAGCCTGTGATGGTGCTATTCTGTTATCCCAGTCGAGATGACAAAGCAAAGTGCTGTGATGTATAGTTGTTAGGACATACGGTTTCTGCATATCTTCTGAAAAGCTGCTTAAAAAGTTAATCCGGTATTGATGTGCAGAGAAAAATGTGCAAAGTTTGCATTCAGGGCACTTCCTGGGAGATTAACCAGATCAAACAATGTGGGGTTGGCCTTGGGCAGACAAGCTGATCATAGTTTTAAATAAAGCAGGTCTGTCCTAGACACGCTTCTGCTTCTGGCAGTCAACCTATTTATGCACCCTGTCCCGAAAAACGAGGTGCAAAATGACTTTTGTTGTCAGTTACAATTTTCTATCATGGTGTAGTAACTATGGGGGGAATGTTGTCCGAACATGCTTTTCAGTACCTGGCTTCTAGATCTGGAAAATGTGGACCTTAAATTAGTATCTTTAGTAACTGGCCTACTTAAAAAAAAAACCATGCTGTATGAAAGTGTTTCCCCTCAATACATTCAGTTCTGTGACAGTGCCCCATCTAATGAATGCTACTGCTCCACTGTTGGTGCTGTAGCATTCTCACAGCAAGCTGATACCCCCTTAGGCCTCACCACTGCTTGGAGATGCTGGAGGCTGCAGTGCAGGAGGTGGAGAACATACCTGCCTACTTGCCTAACTGTCTGCAGCTGAAGGATGCTGTCAGCAGGGCCAAGGAGTGGCTCCAGGATGCAGAGAATCTACAGGTTGTCGTGTGTGCGTACGCGCGTGTGCATGTGCCATTTCCACACTTCTCGGGTGCTTAAACTATACCCTCCATTTCCTGGAATTATGTCTATTGCTTTATTCAGTTTATTAACAGCAATTATTGACACATGACTAGAAAAGTTCTGATTAGCAGCTGACAGAAATGACAATGTCTTTCAGCTTGGTGGGCGAATTCCCGTGCTGGATGCCTTGTTGGACTTGGTGTCACAGGGGCGCTCCATTCCGGTCCAGCTGGATCCTCTACCCCGCCTGGAGTCTCTAGTATCAGAGGTGCAGGCCTGGAAGGAGTGTGCAGCCAAAACCTTCCTGACTAAGAATTCTCCATTTACACTGCTAGAGGTACAGACCTAACACCATATTTCATATTTCTGCCAGAGTTTCTTCCCGCATTTAGTTTTGCAATGTGTCTGCAGTAGGGTGTACTTGGTTCAAACCTGTCTGTCTGCTCAGGTGCTGTGCCCAAGGTGTGAAGTAAGCACAGGGGCGCAGAAGTCAAAGGGCAAGAGGATAAAAGATTTCCATTGTGGCAAGAAAAAAGCAGCAAAGCTAGAGAGCCTGAGTGATGTGGAGAGAGCCCTTTCTGAGAGCAAGGACTCTGCCTCAGCTGTAAGTAACCTCAGCTGTGAAACCGGTGGCAGTATGATTGTGTGCATCTGTAGTGATGGCTATATGTTCTCATTTGGAGATGCCCTCATCTGTTCATCAGCATTTCTACACTCTATGCTGTGTGTGCCTGCTTTGGTGAAACCTTCGAATAAATGTCTTGTATGTGAAGACTAGATAGATTAGTAGTGAAATGGGATTTGTATGTAACTAAGTTGGAATTGCAAAGGAAACAGGATTCAGTTGTTTGGGTTATTCATCTCACTTTGCAATGGCAACACCAAATCTGTTCAGATTTTGAAATATTATGTAAATGGGAAGAAATGTAAGTGAAATGCTGTTCTTTGGCACAAGTCCAGTAAACCAAAAGACTCAACTGTAGAATGTCTTATGAATAATAAACATGAACTGTTTGTGACAAATTTGGAACAGTTTTTTGGTATTGGTAAAACATTGAAGTGTGTGTACCTGACACTCCCTTTGCAGATGGCCACGCTGGGTGAGGTGCGGCTAAAGGAGATGGAAGTGCTTTTCTCCATACGAATGGCCAATGAGTCCAAATTGCTGCCTGCAGTGAACTGCTCGAGCTTGCATGTGTGCGTGTGTCAAGAGGCACCAAAAGGCTCCATGCTGATTTGTGAGCTGTGCCGGGATGCCTTCCACAGCAACTGTGTGCCCAGCCCCTCTGATCCACGAAGTATCCAGCCCTGGTTGTGCCCACATTGCCGACGATCAGAACGGCCGCCCTTGGACCGTGTGCTGCCTCTGCTGGCATCGCTGCAGCGGCTACGTGTGCGGCTTCCTGAGGGCGACGCGCTCCGCTATTTGATTGAGCGTACGGTGAGCTGGCAACATCGGATGCAACAGGTATCTGCCTCCTGGAAACTGCCAGCGCTGCGAGATCGTCTAGGCTCCACTCCCTTTGCCAAGGTGGGCATCCCAGTGATCTACTGAGAGTTCAGTGTCAGCTGGTCACAAATTGTACTACCGCATCTTAAACCTATTGGTTTCTTTGTTGGCTGTCGGTAGCATATTGAGATACATGTAGTCCAGAAGTACAGAAGTCATTGCCTGGATAACGTCTGAGTTAGAGACCAGAAAGCTGCTGGTAAGCCATGTGGTTATTGGATGTGCCATGTCCTGTGAGGTCCTGTGACTGGTGCTGTTTAAGGTAAATGGTTAAATGGCAATCTGTAGTTATAATAAATTTATTATAATATTGCATGTTAATTTTGCAACTATGGTGCTAATTTTTAATTAAAACTAAAAATATCTGACACAGAGGAGCATGGCCATTCCCACCTCCTGAATTATTGACTGCATGTGACATTTCTTTATAATGGACTGAAGGACAGGAGTGGGCACACCATGTAGCCAGGACTGATCGTGGTGGGGGTTGCTGGTGGAAGCTACTGTTTTTGTTTTTTCATAATGTTTTTGTTGCATTGAGATTGTTTTTAAACTGTAAATCAAACAATCTGCTTTATACTGTATACATCTCAATATACTTTAACATAAAATATGATAGAACAAAAGTGCTGTTTTAATTTCACCTGCATTGTTTCTGTACGGGGGGGGTGTGGTGGTGCGGTGGTGCAGTGGGTTGGACTGGGTCCTGCTCTCCGGTGGGTCTGGGGTTCGAGTCCCGCTTGGGGTGCCTTACGACGGACTGGCGTCCCGTCCGGGGTGTGTCCCCTCCCCTTACGGCCTGTGTTGCTGGGTAGGCTCCGGTTCTCCGCGACCCCATATGGGACAAGCGGTTCTGAAAGTGTGTGTGTGTGTGTGTGTGTGTGTGTGTGTACAACCTTACTTTTATTTTATTTATTTATTTATTTATTTGGTATACATTATAACATGTTTTGGGTCTTCATTTCCAAATAATGAATATCAATATTTCTTGTACACCTATAACCAATGGACATGTGGAAGCTCCCGTGCATGGGCTAAATTTATTGGCAGGTCATGCAGGTTTGGTCGTACATATGAGCATTGACAAATATATGCTTATGACCATCGCTTCTAAACTGAGCATTAGAGAACATGGTTTGAAATTTGCACGTTCATGGGGACAGATGGTATAGTGCTTAGAGCTGCTGCCTTTGGAGCCCAAGGCAGTTTCAAATCCCACCCCTGGCTATTTTACTCTTGAGCAAGATACTTACTTTACTTAGTTGCTCCAGTAAAATGACTCCGCCGTATCAATAATTGTAACCGTAACATTGTATGTTGCTTTGCAGAAAAGTCAGGTAAATGAATATGTGTAAAATGTATAAACAGGTAAATAGTTGTAAGGAGCTTCATGTAAGTCACTTTGGAGAAAAGTGTCAGCGACATGAATAAATGTAAGTGTGCTGATGTTGACAGAGCAAAGGCTATATGCTAGTTTTTTGCAATCTTTACTTACTGGCCATAATGATTTAGCTGTTTTTGTACTTCCTGCCATTCAGTTTTTTTGGTTGATGTGGTTATATTCATCTCTGCAGTCAACACATTGTCTCAAAGGCAGTCCAACCCAGGAATGGAGCAATTCAGGCCAGTCTCAGATGGCTTTTCACGCAGAGCAGCAGTGCATTCCTCTTCAGGGTGAGTGATAAGACCAGCAAGTCTTGTATAGCACAGAATATCTCTATCAACATGAGCCAGCAGTCTCCCCCCCCCCCCCCCTCCCTGCCACCAGATTTAAGCAACCAGACACCATAGTTAAGGTGCTTGGTAAAGCAAATGATTAGCTATGTAAATATTGTAGGTTTTTCTTTAAATTTGTGAAATTTAAAGTGATATGTGCCTCATTTTTAGTACAGTTAATTGTCAAAGTGGGATTTTTATTTGGGGGGGGGGGGTGGGGGCGGTGTGTGTGTGTATTCTTTGACCTATATAAGTAGTATGAAATGTCAAGGAAATGTTACAAATGTATGTGTGACATACCAAACAGTGAATCATGTGACAGGAGCTCAGTATATATACAGGATGGAAAGGTTCAGTTATTGTTGGACTAAGCATAACAAAAGCAATACGTGTGATATTGAATGTTGTGTGATTATCAGAGGTGGTGGTTCTAGGATCTCAAACAGCAGCCCTCTTTTTAGTTAATGGTGTCTAGAGAATGGTGACAAACAACATCCACTCGGTGGCACTTCTGTTGGTGAAAAGACCCCTTTAAGGAGACATTAGAAGGGACTGGCCAGACTTGATAACTAAATTAACAGATTTGGCTGGCTACAAGATGAAAAATAACAGCTCAGTACAATAGTGGTGTACAGAAAGGAATCTCTGAATGCACAATTTATAAAACCTTGAAGCAGATGGGCCACAGCAGCAGAAGACTTCTGTCTACTAAGAACAAAATGAGGCTACGGTAGCAATCTTACCCCCAAGCCTGGACAAATGAAACAAGGAAAAACATTAGTTGGTTTAACTAATCTTGAGTCTTGTAAAATGCTAAAGGTAGGATTAGATTCTGGTGTCATTGCTACAGACTGGTGGTAGTATTGTTGCTGATCAGGTGCATCCCTTCATGACCAGTCTAGCCTTTCTCAGATTTATACTTCCCACAGGATAATATGTTGCAAAATGCATATCACCTCAAATGCTCCACAAACATGATAGTGCCTTTAATCCAGTGGTCTGAATAGTCCCCACTGCTAAAGTCAAAAGAACATCTTCACAATGAGGTGGAACCCAAGTTAGCAGAAAGGTTGTCCTTCTAAAAAAGTTGCAGTGTGAAGATTTCAAGCCAGCATGGAGCAAGAGTCCTGCATAGTGAATTAATGATATTGTGGAGGTAAAACAAGGTCCAAGCCAGAACTGGCTGGGTATACCTAATAAAGTGGCTGGTGAGAGAAAATGTAAATAGGTAGCTCTCTTGTTAATTTCTGCAATCCCATAATCGGAGTTGTTCTCTGTAGGTCTGAGCCGTGAACTAGAGGAACTAATGGTGGAGGGACTGCTGCTGCAGGTGACACTCCCAGAGACCCAGCAGCTATACTACATCTTGCTGAACCGGTTGGCCTCACCGCAGGGGTCTGACAGCACCACACACTGGTTCCATAGTCCCGGACGAGGAGAGGGACATGAAGAGGCAAGGGTTGGGGCTTACAGTTCTGTCTGCTCAAGCTTGTTGCACTTCCTGTTTTAATACTACAGACACCATTATCCATGATAACTCTTGGGATGTAAAAACCAGTAGCATAACAAGAATTTCTAGACAGCCATTCACTCTAACCCACAACTGTACAAATAAACCAATACACACACCATTACAAATAATTCAGATCTACATTTATTCATTTAGTATATACTTTTCTCCAAAGTGATGTGCATTTTACAGAAAATACAATGTGTGCATTACATCAGCAAAAAGACACTTGGATGGAGACGTGATTTTAAAAGTTAATTTACTTACATCATATCAACCAATGTATATCGCATGAGTAACTGCATAGTTTTATCCAAATCAATAAATTCCTAATTATTCCTTCTTAAACATTTACATTACACGAGTGAAAATTTAAGTTATGATCTCCAAGTTCTAGAGTATATAGGAAGATCTTTACTACTGTGATGACCTTTAAATGAGCCTGTTTGATTTTGATGTCAATACAAATACCAGCTGGCTCCAAATATGTGATTTTTCAGCTTAGTCTTACAATAATTGTTACATCTATTAATTTAAGTTCTTTTAGAGAAAAGTGTCATTGTTAGGCCACCTACAGTTACCCATTTATACAGCTGGGTAATTTTACTGGAGTAATTCAGGGTAAGTACCTGGCTCAAGGGTACTACAGCTGGAGCTGGGATTCAAAACCACCACTACTGTCCCCAACAGATAAAGGTCTGGTACAAGCTCTAATGCACTATGTAGATGAAAATTGGTGTGTTGCTTTAAGTAAAGGTAAAGAACAGGGTGGTATGTCATCACTACCAGCATGGTGTATTGTTTTCATGCAATGGAATGGGAAGA
This sequence comes from Scleropages formosus, assembly GCF_900964775.1. Classification (NCBI taxonomy): domain Eukaryota; kingdom Metazoa; phylum Chordata; class Actinopteri; order Osteoglossiformes; family Osteoglossidae; genus Scleropages; species Scleropages formosus. Next base: position 72,149 of record NC_041827.1, read on the forward strand.
CCCTGGGTAAATTACAGTAATATGTTGTATGGTCCCTCTAGGGTGGACTGTCAAGCCACAAGAAGGAAGTGGGATGTGGTCTGGACAAGAAGGCCAAGAGGCGCCTGGAACGGGAGGGTCGGTGTCGAACCAAGAAGCCTCAAAAGAAAAAACCTAAGCTGAGCAAGGAGAAGAGCCGTGAGGGCAAGACTGCTCCCACCCCTTCCCCCTCCCAACTCTCGGACCTGTCCCCCTCAGATGATTCAGAAGATGACATGGTCCTGTGCCCTGCAGAGTGTTGCCAGCAGCCTGAAGGAGATGAGGTTAACCTCTTATTCCACTTTGCTGCATGACTGAGTATGATAAAGGTTTCAAAAGCTTTGCATAAAATGCTTTGTATGATGCTAAGGTTTCCCAAAATAACCTAAGAACCTAATAACTTTTTTTTTTTTTTTTTTTTTTTTTTTTTTGGACCTTGGACCAAACTCTCTTCAGGTTCTGTTCTGCAAACATATACAAAGAGACGTGCAAAAGGTTTCATATTTTAACATGCACATCAACGTGGGGGAAAATATGTAAAGTTGGTATTGGCATTACTTGTACTGACACTTATGTGGCTGCTAGAATGTGATGGATCTGTATGGTCTGTTTCTTAGGTGGACTGGGTCCAGTGTGATGGCAGCTGCAACCAATGGTTCCACCAGGTGTGTGTGGGTGTGTCTCCTGAGCTGGCAGAGAAGGAAGACTACATTTGCGTCAGCTGTACTATGAAAGATGGCTTCGTGAGAAAATGAGGAGAGAAGCGGAAGGGAAAGAGACCTGGAAGGAATATTGGGCGGTGGGGGGTAGACTTCCAACTTGTTGTAATGTCTTGGCTGTGGTTATTTAATTTGACTGCCTAGACATCCTGCCCACTCACCCCCATCCCCCTTGTAACAATGGTGCTACTTCCTCCTTTGTGGGACTGTTTTCCCAGAACCGTTGTATGATATTCCTCTTCCGATGACCTGTTTAGTTGTAAGAGTACCACGATGTGGCATGTGCTGCAGGGGTTTCCATCCTGTTGGTGTGAGAGAGGCTCAGTGAAGCACCTTCCCAAGAACCACACTATCCTCTGGGACATTCCTGTATGAGAAACTCAAGATGCTGGATGCAGGAAATTTCCCCCCCCACCCCCCCCTCACCAAAAAGAAAAATTGGGGGGGAGATGACTATTTTTGGAAACCCACTGTTTAGTACAAGCATCTGAATAATATAAAGGCCTTTTTTTTGTAGGTTAGATTTATTTATCTGAGCAATAACTGAACTGCTCTGAGTTCAGTGGCTTGAAATCTACTTCTGAAGAGTGTGCTGGTGCTAGTAGCCATGTTTGATGTACAGAAAGCTAACTATTAGACAGTAGGATCAAAGCAATGAACTAGCAATGTAGCAGGCAGAGGAGACTATAAATGAACTTCCATAGCTTTGAATTTTGGGGGTTGTTGGCAGATGTATTGGAGGGGGAGCTTGTTTTCGAATGTTGCAGTTTATATTGTGGAATAAAACCCTTTGTTCGCATCTTACTTTTGTTTATAAAAATGCTTGATCATATTTTTGAATGGTAGTTCTATTTTTGACTGCATTATTGTGGAAAATGAGAGAAAAAGGTATTTTTGCATTTATTTGATACTTTTCTCCAAAGCAACTGAAAGTTCCAATTATTTACCTATTTATACAGCTGGGTAATTACAGTGGTGCAATTTAGGGTAAGTACCCTGCTCAAGGGTACTAGAGCCAGAGGTGAGGCTTGAGCCTGTGACCGTTAGGTCTGAAGGCAGCAGCTCTAATCACTATGCTACTGGTTGTCCCTTAGGTGTGATTAGAACCAATTTATACAGAAAAAGAACTGTGAAGCTCTGGTGTTGATCTCCTGGATCAGATGATAGCCACACCTGCACCTTAGGAAGTAAAACATCCTTGTCAGAGTGGTATACATTTAGTCTTGCCTGAACTCTTAATTATGCATTTTGAATATAAACATAACACAAACTTAAATGAGTGATATGGGAATGACACTTTTAAAATACCCAAAATTCAGATTCGTAACAAGCATATTCTTCATTCAGTTTTAAATTTTGATCTATTGGGTGAATGTGGCTGAACATCAAGTGTTAGTGTACAGATGTATGGGTTGCTGAAGAAGCTAAAAATTGTCTACAAAATGTTTTATGAAAACTAGTACCTATGAAAAGTACTTACCCTTGAACTTTTCTATATTTTGTTTTACCACACAATCACAATGGATTTAATTAGGCTTTGTGGACATTTTGTCACTTGTTTTATTTATATATTAGCTCAATTTATTTGTGGAAATTTTTTTTCCACTTTGGCGTAAGTACACCTTTGACAACAGAAAAATAATTCATTGATTTCATATTGTAAAATGTGAAAAGTTCAGCATATGTATACATAATATAATATACCTGTATACAGGTAAATAGCTGTATTTACAATTATCAATAGCAGCCAAAAACGAGTGTAGTAATCGACGTGTCACCCCTACCCCAAACTGTTTTCTGAAACTTCATGAAGCTACTCAACATAACCTATTACATCTCACTGGCTCACAACGCTGCTTCAGTACATCAGACGTCTTCATTTCCAGTAGTACAAAGATCTAATTCTTTCAGACGTCAAGGTCGCCCAGCAGACCATTACTCAGCTCATTTACATAAATCACCTTTATTTTGGACATGAGTATAATGAAAATTTAGAGCTTTTGGTGTACAAGGTTCAGTGGCTTTGTTTCAGTCAGAACTCGGTCTAATGACCCTATTGGCTTCTGTTATCAAAACGTCTTACCCGAGAACAGGCTATTAGAAGCGTCGGGGCCGCGTGACACCTTGGTCTTCCAGCAAGCCGGTCCAGTTGAAGTTTCGTTACCGACTCTGTGTCGCTTGGAAACTTACCCACTTTTACACAGAGACGTGTCAGGGTGGAACCCGGCTGCAATAATGCGATGCTAAGCAATACATGGCATGCATGCGCTTTCAGGTTTTAAAGGAGGTCTCTTAAGACAAACCTCTCAAGATTGTGTGCACTAGGAGACATAAATGAAGGGTTACAATGAAAATGGAAATGGACATAACTGTGTTCTTCATGACCTCCGGCATGGGGACAAACGATACCACCGCCTGTTTTCACTGTCGGTATATCATGCTTAATTAATGAACTATGACAAAACCAACATTTACAACCGCTAATAATAAATACAGGCCGTTCAGTCGTACGTTTCCGAGTACTAGTGCTTAGGTACCACAGCCTGCCATCACCCAGTTTCAAGAAAATGGCAACCAAAAAAAATAATAAAACTGGCAGGAAGTAGCAATCTGCACTCAGAGCGCCTCCCCGCGTTCGCCCTGCCCTGCTGTCCTCTCTCTTGTCATTCTCCCTCCCGCCCTGGAGATGGAGCCGGAGCGTCGCCGAGCGGTACTCGGAGTCACGGCGCGTCTCTCTTGGCTGCAGAGAGATCATCCCTCCCCGGCAGTCCGCATTGGCGCGCTCTGCTTCTCCATAACCCTCCTGTGGCCCCGCAAAAGGCGCAGGTGGCGCGGATTGAAACATGGCGGGCGTGAGCTCTTCCGATCCCGGCTCGGTTTCGGCCGCCGGCCCGGTGCAGCAGGGGCTTAAGGAAGCTTTGATAGAAACTCTTACGGCCATCCTTTCCCCGGTGCAGGAAGTGCGGGCGGCCGCGGAGGAGCAGATCAAAGTGCTGGAAGTGACAGAAGGTAAAGTAGATGTGGTCGCGATCCCGTCTGGCCATCTTTGACGGCGTGGGGTGGAACTGCACCGGCTCGCCAGAGCGCAGTGTCTACACTGGGCTGGCTCCACTTACTACTCATCCGCCGGAGGGAAACGGTGCTCCTCTCTTGTTGTACCGGCAGTGTCACTGTTCTCACCGGAAGGCCACAGGCCAGGGGGCTTTTCAATTTTATAAGACTTATAATAAGTTGATAAAAAACGCGAATTTTCACAACCGGCGCTTGTTTGCTGTGTGTACAGTACACATGCCAATTATTTCCCCTCGTTTTCTTTAGCTTAACAGTTTCTCTGCAAACAGTTTTTCGGTGCTTTTGTTGAACAACTAACTCTTCAGCTCAACATTCTGATTCTCCAGCAACATATATATATTAAGTCGTTGTGACGCGAACGGTTGTATTGAAATCTGTCTGTAAAAATAGTTGTGATCCCGTACTGTGGCTTTTCATAGCAAATCATGAAGCTAAAATTTGTGGCTCTGGAGGTGACACTCTGTCACACTGTGTATGTGTGTTTCCGGCGATTTACTATCAGTTTTTCTTTGAGGGAGAAACTCCCGCGAGTCTGTCCACTCCTCGAGGAAACGTGGGCTGCCTAGTCAGTGTGGTGACTCCTTCGGAATTCCCGCCCTGTGTAGCGATGAGTCACTGAGCTCCGTCGAGCCGCGTGGGCACACCGTGGCGTGGAGACCCGTTTCAGCTGAGCTTTGAATCCATGATTTCATTTGTCCAGTGTGTGTGTGTGTGTGTCTGCACCTGAGTGTGTCGTTATTCTATAGGCTATATGCTGTGCTGGGTTCTAAGTGGTCACTAAGGCTTGGATGTTACACACAGCTCTGTGTAGACTGTCCTTGTTGTTGTTGTTAAGGTTTATCTTGATACCTTTGCCCGAGGTTGGTGTTGATTTGCTTTACAATGATTTACCAATTTTTACATCAAGGTCTTCCCACTGTCAATACACAGGGGCCAGTCCAGTACCTTGCATAAGGCTATTACAGGAGTTAAATTGGAACGAGCCTTCACTGCTGCACAGTATCTCTTATACTACAGTTCTCAGTATAAGGTGCTCAGCCTTTTTGGAGCTCTGATAATGCATCATCAGAGTTGGCCACTCCCCCTTTCTAACATTGTCCAAGACCTCCAGTGTTCTGTTCCTTTTGCTGAGGGTTGTAGAGTAACAATGTGCTCCCGCACAGAATGCTTATGCCTATTCGTCTGTTGGGGTGCTACATTTTTTCCACATTCTGAATGTTCATGAGCCCATTCCCTCTTTGTGCTGTAACTGTAGAAGAAGGCAGTGTTTGTTAGCGCATGCACTTATTAGCGTGAGGGGGCGTGGTGGCACAGCAGGTTTGGCCTGTGCCTGCTCTCTGGTGGGTCTGGGGTTCGAGTCCAGTTTGGCATCCCATTCTGGGTGTATCCCCCTCCCCCTCTGGCCTTGCGCCCTGTGTTGCCGGGTAAGGCTCCAGCTTGCCGCGATCCCGCTTGGGATGAGTGGTTTCAGACAATGTGTATTTATTAACTGACTCTTTTCGCCAGTTTACAATGTTAAGCTACCCGGCTATAAATGTTAAACATTTATACACCTGGTTAATTCTAGTGGAGCAGTTTTGAGTAAGTACCTTGCTCAAGGGTACTACAGCCTGAGGTGGGAATCAAACCTGTTACCTTTGGGTCCAAAGGCGGCAGCAGCTCTAACCACTGTACTACAAGCTGTCTCAAGCTCTAAACTGTATGTGCTAAATTAACTTTGTCATGCCATTTGTCATTGATCAAAGATTAGATGCTCTGCGACAAGGCTGACTGATAGTCCATATTTTAAGGGTGATGCTGGGTCTGTTTCACGTATGTGTATTCTTATTAATTAATTTTAAGTTGTGCAGTATTCGCACAATGCAGGTGGAGACTGGTTGGCTGGATCTTACTTAGCATTCATTCTGTCTCTCTGAGGTGCCATGCTATCTCCAGAAGTTTCCTATATATGTTGTGATGGTGCGAGTGGCCATTCACACTCAAAGGCTGAAAAGCTGATGCTGCAGGCTCCGGTACACACAGTGGTGTATGATGGAGGGTGACCTTTGTCTCCTTCCATCGGAGCCTCTGTATGGGCATGTCAGCAGTCACATTGTCTGCACACTGACACCTCTCTCACATAAACCTGCCCAGAGAAGGGGGGGGGGGTGTGGACTGGTGGCATTTAATGTGTAGCAGCAAATGAACATGAATAGATTCAATGTTTTTTTTGGCATCTTATACACTTGTGGCTCTGTGGTGAAATAACTTCTCAGAGAAACTATGTTTGCTTGCTGAGCATCTTTATCTAAAGTACAAGTTCGTGTCTTGGGTTGATTTGGATTATACTTCAAAACATCCATGTTTAAAACCAGTTGTAATGGTTATCTTGTTTGTGCCATGTCAAAGTACAAGTGTGGTAAAATACTGATATCTTTCATATGAAAATGGAATCTTGTCCTCATCTATTTTTTTTTTTTTTTTTGGTTGTGGCAGTGCTGGCCATTCCTCACAACTGATGCATTGTGTTTCAGAGTTTGGGGTACACTTGGCAGAGCTTACAGTAGACCCTCGGGGAGCTCTTGCTATTCGGCAGGTGAGTGCAAATTGCTCCAGATTAAGCCTCAGTGTCGACAGTGATTTGGAATATTCCCTCATGGAACGTGCTGCCATACGACTTTCGGACCCTGTTTGCAGCTGGCCTCGGTCATCCTGAAGCAGTATGTGGAGACACACTGGTGTTCCCAGTCAGAGAAGTTCCGTCCCCCTGAAACAACTGATCGGGTAAAGACCTTTTCATCTAAAACATATTCATGCTTAGCACAAGTGCAGTATGTGCATGCTCTTCTGCTTATGTGGACTGCACAATAGAACATTACTATTTCTTGGCATGTATGTGACAATTTTGCTAAAGTTGCCTGTTGTCTATCCTATATTGAGGCTGTGTAACAGAAGCGTGTTCTTTTATTCTTCTTTTATCCCACAGGCAAAAGCGGCAATCCGGGAGCTGCTTCCTGGGGGCTTGCGAGAGTCCATCAGTAAGGTGCGCTCCAGTGTTGCTTATGCTGTGTCGGCCATTGCTCACTGGGACTGGCCTGAGGCTTGGCCGCAGCTTTTCACCCTTCTCATGGAAATGCTGGTCAGCGGAGACATCAATGCTGTGCATGGTGCCATGAGAGTCCTCACAGGTACCCTTAGTTCTGAGACCTGTTGTTTTCAGTGTCTCGTCCATTTCCATTGATACTCCATCTCAATTTCTTCTGGAATAATTTAGATTTCATATGGTTTTTTTGTCTCTCTCCATCTTGGTGTGTATGCTTATTATGTATCCCATTGTGTGCTCAACAGAGTTCACTCGTGAGGTAACAGACACTCAGATGCCCCTAGTGGCGCCTGTGATTTTGCCTGAAATGTACAAGATCTTCACTATGGTGGAGGTATGGTACTGTGTTGCAGCATTTATTATTTACAGATGTGACTTGACAGGTTGGGTGAGTTTAGGGGTATGTTGCAGCACTATTTGTTTATGAGCAACAATTATTTAGGAAGGCTGTAATCTGCACATTTACTGAGCTACCTGTGCTCCTGTAGGTGGATCCTCTCTCAAAACTGTGTGCTGAAGACATCTGGTTTTGCAGGTCTACAGCATTCGCACTCGGTCCAGGGCAGTTGAAATCTTTACCACTTGTGCCAACCTGATTTGTGCCATTGAAGAACTGGAGAAGGTGAAGAGAACAGCTTGGGCAGGGGTTAACTACATTTACATTTATTAATTTAGTAGAGGCTTTTCTTCGAAACGATGTACATAATTGGTCATGTCATAAACCGTGGTGCCCTGTGGAGCGGCTAAGCTGTTAGATTTCTCATGGCTTACAGATAATATGGTACCCTTAAAAAAGCACATGGTTTTTCATGTTCCTGTGGGGTTTGTTTTCCTGTTTTTGTGTCCGTTGCCTTTATGAACATGGGTTATTTTCACCTAGGGTGCAGCCAAAGCCCTCATCTTTCCTGTGGTGCAACAGTTTACTGAGGCCTTTGTCCAGGCACTTCAGATGCCTGATGGACCATCTTCTGATAGTGGCCTGAAGATGGAGGTCCTAAAGGAAAGTATTGTCACTCTCTTAGCATCCTGAAACTTTAAGGGTAAGATACTTTGTTCAGTTGTTTTCATTTGGCTTGGTTTTCTTTTTATTTGTTAGGCTTTGACTGCTCTGGTGAAGAACTTCCCCAAACCCATGGTTTCCAGCATGCAGCAGATTTTGCCTATTGTGTGGAACACACTGACTGAAAGTGCTGCCTTATATCCTTCAGAATATGCTGATTGACTCATGCCTTCCCCCCCTCCCTTTTTTCCCCTCCTGGCCTGTGTAATCCACAATGGATCTGTGGTAAAGTTTCTACAGATGAATTGAAGTGGTGGCCTTAACAAATATTAAGTATGAGGTGGCTGGAATCAAAGATCTTTTAAAATGACCATTTTCTTTAACTTCTTTTTCGTTTTACTTATGTCAGAACAGAGGTTAACTATACTGAGGAGGTGGATGATCCTGTTGACTCTGACGGTGTGTCCATAAGTTTCTGATTAGTTTTGCATGAGTAATTTTATTTTGGCCAAGTGTTTGAAAAACACTTAGAAATGGCCTTTTCAAGAAAAGGTGCAAATTTGTATCACAGCTATAATGAATTAGGATTTTTTTTCCCCACAGTAAAGACTGAGAGTTTGTCTCCTGTGCAGGAGAGGTTCTTGGGTTTGAGAACCTGGTATTCAGCATATTTGAATTTGTCCACACACTTCTGGAGAACAACAAGTTCAAAAGCACAGTGAAGAAGGCTTTACCAGAGCTTATCTACTACATCATCTTATACATGCAGATCACTGAGGATCAGGTATGATGGATGTGTCATGAGAACAGTTAGGCAGCAGGTGTATGTGTGTTTAAACATGTAAAGATGGCCTTGATTTGCAGTTCTTGATATGTAACAGTAGCTGCACTTGATTTCTGCAGATAAAGGTGTGGACTGCCAACCCTCAACAGTTTGTTGAAGATGAGGATGATGATACCTTCTCCTACTCCGTTCGGATTTCGGCTCAGGACCTTTTGCTGGTGAGAGCTGTTGGATGCCAGATTAATATGGTTGAAAAACTGCAGCACAGCAGTTGGCAGGGTTCATACAGAACCTTGAAAGTTTGGAAAATACTTGATTTCAATTGGGCTGGTTACAAGGTTTGAAATGTGCTTAAATTTTGTCCTTGAAAATTTTTTTTTTTTTTTTTTTTTTTTTTTTAAAAAAACAGAACATCAGATGCAATTAAAAATGTAACTAAAACCCCCAGCCAGTCGTTATGTTTAATTTTGTTTTAATTTCCTGAGGCAGCGTTCTCTGTTGCGGTGCCCAGGGAAAAAAACGCTTGTCATGTGTCATTCGATTTATCGGCACCTCTGTTCACCTGGTGCACATCCATCTCCATTAACATGTCTCGCTCTCATTTTAACGATAACTGGCTGGAAGATGATAAATACAACAGACAGAAAGGCATGATGTTTCATATGCACTGTGGGAGAATCAGCCCTCACCAGCCATTCCAAAGATTAGCAGAGATAAATATTCCATTAAAACTTTGAATGATTTTATTTAAAAGAATGAAATTCTTTCATACCGAATCAATATGTAATCATGTGAATGCTTTTACAAGTGAAAATTTTGTCACAGAATTCAGATGTGTGGAGTTGTAAATTAGCTTTGGGCTCATTGCTAATTTTGCTATACTGTAGAGCTCTGTGGTAGTTACGTCACCCTAGTATGTGTGTGATAGAGGTAACAACATTCAGATTCAGAGCGTTAGTGCTTTTAAAGCTAAGATATGCGATTAATGTTAATTGGGTTCACTACTTAGAGATTTTCTAGATTTTTCTTTACTGCCCTTTGGTGGTTAAATGATGAAGTAGACATGCAAAGTAGAGTCCAGTTGCAGTAGCAAGGGACCATGTCATGTAATGCAAAAAAAAAAAAGAAATGTTTAATATGTACATGTAATAAAATATATATTTATATGCCTAAATGAATTACTTTAGACTGATGGAGAAGATAGCAGAACTAAAAGCAAAGAAGAAGAGGATGATTGAGGATATTCAGGTTCTCTACACCTCTGCTGATCATAGTGCAGAGAAACTTGGAAAACAGCTTAATTTCAAAATTGAATGGACTTCGAAGAGCTGCTAAAGAAAAAGAGCAGGCTCTAGAAAGCGTGGAGTGTCAAATAGATGAGAAGCTAAAGGAGTTGAAAGCACTTCCATGAACTGTAGTTTAGGGTTGGACCAACTTGCATGACTGTTTTAGGTTTTAGCAGTCAAATGGGCATTCTTTTCTCTCTTCCTGTTTAATTGTTTTAAAAATGTTTACAATAACATTACAAAGTGGTGGTTTGTCTTGTTTAGTATAATAAGGAAAAATGTACTAAATGTATTTAATTTCAGTGCAAATCAGTAGAGTCAGGTAAAATGTTTTTGTGTTTGTTTATTGGTATATTTTTAGATTATACTGCGGAAATTGGGTTGGCATTTTGTCCCAACCCCCCACAAAAACTCACCTCACCTACAGTTGGCAACAAATGTACAAAAATACAACCAAAATTAAATAAGTATGCAAAAATATGAACTAAATATAATCGTAAGTTGTATTTATATTGAGGATTCCAGTCTTGTAGCTTGATACTTGGAGTTAAAGGGGCATTCTTTAAACTCACCAAGGGTGGCTTTCATCAGTTTAAGTAATATTGCATCAGCAAATTCAGTGCCAGTACTTGAAAAATGGATTTAGGGACCTTTAAAGTGCTTGAAAAGTGTTTAAATTTCACTCTTCAAAATTTGTACGAACCCTGAGTAGGGCTTCAGTGCTCATCTCTAATCCCACCTGCAGGCAGTGGCTACAGAGTTCCAGAATGAGAGTGCAGCAGCACTGGCTGCAGCAGCCTCGCGGCACCTGCAGGAGGCAGAGCAAGCCAAGAGTAGTGGCACCGAGCACTGGTGAGCTAGTTGGAGTGGTGTAAGTTGTTAGTACCTCACAAAGTAATTGTCCCTTACTTATACCTGTTGTTTGAGTAACTGATCTTTTGTTAACAGTGATCTGTCAGAAGTACAGAACAATAAGCACCAAGTAACAAACAGTCCAAAATGCTGGTTTCCATGGCAACAGCTTCAGAGGCATTTTCAAGGATGTACAATTTCAATGATGTTTTGTTTTACTAACTATTCTTGGTAATCTAATTAATGATAAAGTGCCATTAATGCAGTTATCACTGGGCATGAGGAAAAACATTTCAGTCATAAACCATAGGAAGATGGTCAATGGATCTACCCCCTCCTGCCTAGAAGAGCTGATCATTCCTACTATCCCAACAAGAGTGGTAATCCTGTCCAGCTGTGGTTGGCTGCTGGTCATAATAAGTCCGAAGTCTGTAGGCTCTTGGTTTTGATGATGATTATTTTTGTTGTGCAATGAGCTCCCTCTTGCCTCCAGAGCTGATGAGTTTATTTCAGCATTCAAGAGGGGTCTCAAAATGGATGTCTCAGACCTGCTTCTCCCTTGATCTAACAGTTTCATAAATTTGCATTATGTCATCTGTTACAGTTGGGTTTTTCCCTGTCAGTCTTGTAGGTATTTTGTTTCAGACTTTTAGGCAGCTACTTGTATGTGGGCAAAAACTGTGGTATTGGACAAACTGCTCTTTGATGGTTGTGTCCAGCTAAACCTCTTCATGCTTTGTGAAATGCATGTCTGTCTACCCGGACTTGTATGCCACTTTGGAGAAAAGCCTTTACTAAATTAATGCAGTGTAAAAAGTCAGATGTTTCAATTTGGAATGGGTAGAAATTCTTGTTGATGTATGGGGGTAGAAAGGAACAAATAAACTAATTAATTCCTTTATTTAATCAAAATTAAAGAGCCAAACTCTTCCTTGTTTATCACTATTTAATCTTTTCATCGTCTTTGTTTACATAGAATCTCAATTTAAAAATGCCTTTAAAGCGTCAAAGTCTTCAGTCCTTTAGGTATAGTCAGCAATGTAATCACTATGTGGCTGCTGCAGGTGGAAGATCCATGAGGCGTGCATGCTGGCACTGGGCTCTGTCAAGACCATAATCACAGAGAATGTGAAGACTGGCCGTGTGCAGTTTGACATGCATGGCTTCCTTGCCAATGTCATTCTAGCTGATCTCAACCTGGCAGGTAAATCCAACTCATGGCTGTGGGCTACAGGTTGTTAAAACTATTATTTTTTTAGGCTACAAAATAAGGATTTGTCACCCAATACTCAAGTTGTCATACTCATTTATCAAGTGTAGCACTTCATTTCCTTAGGTTTACTGTTTGAGGCATTTTGAACAGCTGGACAAATCACAGAAAGGAACACTAATTACCGTACTGGATAAAGGAGTATGCCATGCCCTCAATAATTAATGTGCCTTTGTGTCAAACCACTGACACAAAGTATTCCTTTTGAAACTCTTTCCACCAGCTGCTTCCCCATTCCTCCTGGGCCGGGCCCTCTGGGCTGCCAGCCGCTTCACCACAGCCATGTCGCCAGAGCTCATCCAGCAATTTCTCCAGGCCACTGTCAGTGGCTTGCACGATAGCCAGCCACCCTCCGTGCGCATCTCAGCTGTCCGTGCTATCTGGGGGTAAAGGAGTCATTGCCAGAAGCAGATGTTTCTCAACCATTCCAAGTCATTGATCTTTCTGGTTAATTTAATTGTAGTCTTCTCCTCTCTTCATTTAGCGAGTACTTGATGGTTATGGTTTAGTCTGGCTTTGTAATATTTAACTTGAATTTTTTTGTTGTCGTCATCATTGGTGGTTAAAAAACAGGATGCCATGCAGTGTTGTGTACCTGCTGGGCTACAGTTAATGCCACATTTCAGAAGTTGTGGTTAATTAGAACATTGACTAAAGGCAAGCATGGAGCCTTTGGTCAATGGAGTCCAGTTTTTTTAAATAAGTGGTGTATCCACTTTAACAGCACAGACACCATATGCTTTTGGAACTATAGATGAGAAACTTCTAAAGGAATGTAACATTTGCATATTAATGCATTTAAAACATCCCTGACTGTCTACTTGTAATGGTGTAGGTACTGTGACCAGCTGAAGCTGTCAGAGAGCACACACATCTTGCAGCCCTTCTTGCCCAGCATTCTGGAAGGACTGGTGCAGCTTGCAGCCCAATTCAGCTCAGAGGTGCTTACCTTGGTGATGGAGACATTGTGCATTGTGTGCACTGTTGATCCAGCTTTCACCACCAGTGCGGAGAACAAGATCTGCCCACTCACCATTGCCATCTTTCTGAAATACAGCAATGGTAATACCTTCCACAAATGTGTGTCCCCTGTCATTACTGCACCTCTTCACTTGCACACTCTGCTTCTGATTCAGCAAGTTTTATTAATTTACATTTAGTCATTTAGTTGACACTTTTCTCAAAAGTGACTTACAGTGTTGATCTATGTACAATTATTTACCCATTTGTACAACTGGGTAATTTTACTAGAGCAATTTTAGGGTAAATACCTTGCTCAAGGGTACTATAGCCAGAAGTGAGATTCAAACCTGCAACCTTTGGGCCTAAAGGTAACATCTCTAGCCACTACATTACCATATATATATATTATATATATATGTGTGTGTGTGTGTGTGTGTGTGTGTGTGTGTGTGTGTGTGTATGTATATGTGTATATATATATATATATATATATATGTATGTTTGCATTTGACAGTATCCATTTAAATCTCAGAAATTAAATCTGAACAAGAGCAGAATAATTCCCATAATGTTTGTCTGGTCAATTCATACCCATCCTGTCCACCTGCCCCCAACTTTCCCCATTTTTTTTCTTACCAGGGTTTGTTCATTTTTTTTTTTTTTTTTCCCCTCCCTTTTTCTTTTTCCCCATACCATGTTCCAGACCCAGTCGTGGCTTCTCTGGCTCAGGACATTTTTAAGGAATTGGCTCAGATTGAGGCCTGTCAGGGTCCAATGCAGATGCGGCTCATCCCCACGTTAGTCAGCATCATGCAGGCACCCCCTGACAAGATCCCTTCCGGCCTGTGTGCGGTAAGTGATGCTCAGTGCAAAAACATTATTAACATTCTGTTTCGTTTTGTGGGCAGAATTTCTCTATAGGTACTGTTCAGATTTAAAAAGGATTTTAGATTTTCCTTCCTTGCTTGCAGAAGATTATGATTCATCTTCTGGGAATTCCAAATGTCCCACAGTCTGGTTAAGAGACTGCAAATAAGGATGAAAATGAGCTCTTCCCAGATTGTCATGTCATATTGTGGTTCCTATGCCATATTTCTTTCAGACGGCCATAGACATCCTGACCACGGTGGTACGCAATACAAAGCCCCCTCTTTCGGAAATGCTCATGTGCCAAGCTTTCCCTGTGGTAGCACAGTGCACGTTACACACAGATGACAACACCACAATGCAGGTAAGCTCATCCTGGGCTGTTTGTGCATTTTTTTTTTTTTTTTTTTAAACCAGAAAGCAGATAACTGGTTATGGGTTGCATGTTCTAATATCTTTGAAAGAAAAAGCAGGATAGAGACTGGCCTATAATTCTGAACTGAATTTGGGTCCAGAGGTGGTTTCTTTCTCAGTGTTGACACCAGGGCTGGTTTGAAGGCAATGGGAAGCAACCAGCAGAGCGTGAAGAGTTAGTGATAGATTACATTTATTCATTTAGCTGATGCATTTCTCCAAAGTGATTTACAATGTTAAGCTATGTACAATTATTTACCCCATTTATACAGCTGGGTAATTTTACTGGAGCAATTTAGGGTAAGTACCTTGCTCAAGTGTACTACACTTGGGGTGGGATTCTAACCTGCAACCTTTGGATCCAATGGCAATGACTCTAACCATTATGCTACCAGCTACACCAATACTCAATACAATATGATACAGGAGATTAAATAAATTGCAGAGAAATGGGCAGTAGGAGAGGTGAAGGTATGGGCTCAAGAGAACTGTTGTGGGGCATGATGTCAATATGATAATGGGAGGCATGGTGACGCAGCGAGTATTGCTGCTGGCTCGCAGTACCTGAGTGGTGTGAGAAGACATGAGTTCGATCCCTGCTCAGTCCATGGGGAATTTGAATGTTTGCCTCGTGTCTGCGTGGGTTTCCTCCAGGTGCTCTGGTTTTCTCCCACAGTCCAAAGACATGCTGTTCAGGTTCACCCATAGTATGAGTGACAGAGTGTGTTCCACTGATGGATGGATGAGTGATCCATTGTCAGTAGTGTACAGTACATTTTAAGTCACCTCGGTGAATAAGTTGTGTGGGCTGATAACACTATACCAAGGCCCCTTTCCAGGAAGGGGGGAGAGTGTAGAGAGTCCTAAACATTCCCACTGGACAGAGATGAGCAGGCTTCTGCCTCCACTAGAGTAATGAGAGGTGTAAGAGGAGTAGTAGCAGTTGGTGGAGATGGCTGCAGGTTTGGCTGTATCTTCTGGGGTGATTCACATTTCACTCAGGGCCAGGAGGTTGAGCAAGAAGCGTGAAGCATAGGTTGGGTTAAACTCAGCCTTCACAGTAGACTGGCAGTTCCAGAGGCCGATGGAGACATTTAGAGGGGAGGATACACCAGGTTACTGTTGCAACAGAAATATCAGGATTTGTTGTTATGGTGATAATGCTTAGTCTGAGTACCATAGAGTCTTTCGGTGTTAGACATTTTGAGAGCATGATATGTCATAGGCCCTAGTATGGACAGCAGAGCTCATGTAGTAGCAGTGGTTTCCCACAGATGGGCTCTTTCTTCAGATTGCAGGGCTTCTGCCATGTGTCAGTTGCTGCAGTATAAAGCTAACAAGTTTGTGTCTGAAGAGAGCCTAAACCATTACATGATTAGCAACTGAACAAAGCGTTGATTAACAATTATTTTAAACCCCACAGTCATATGTAGTCTTCAGCACACCCTGCTTTTGCATTATGAAGTAGACTGGTAAAGTCTAAATGAAATTTCTAACTATACAGGCAGTCTCCGAGTTACGAACGTCCGACTTGCGTACAACTCGTACTTAAGAACCACCCCCTTACTGAGCGGAAGTTTATTATTTTTTTATGTAACTCTTAAGTAAGAATCAAAAGAGAACTTCATAATTAAGCCTATTATATAAAAAATTCAAGTTACTGTATCTACAGTTGTTCGTAATAATAAACGAGTGATACTTTGCGATGTGCATCAAAACATTGTGCGTACAGCTGTTTTTTGGCTTGTTGGCAGGGCACATGAGCCTGAGGCAGGACAGACTTCGTCCTTTTCCCATTAAGTGTCTTGTGTTACTGTATTTGGCTTTAATTTTTTTGTTTTTATTCTAACCATGGCACCAAAGTGTAAATGTGATGCAAGTGATGATGCATCCAAGAAAAAGGCAACAATCATGATTGAAACTAAAGAGTAAATAATAAAGCAAAAGGTGAAATGCCAACAAACAATGGAAAAAGCAAACAGTTTTTCATGTTTTGCATGCTCTCACCCTCTTCCTTTTTTTTTTTCTCTGAGCGAGCACTCGTCTACAAAAGACACTTCCCAATTTCAGAATCTCACTCCACACAACCCCCCGTTCTCAACGTTTCATGTCTCTTTGACGACCACTTATCTCGTCTCTTGACTCCGATTTCGGATCTTTGCCTCTGGTTTGCCAGTCGATTGACCATTCGCCCGTCCACGACCACGAGAACACGTCTACTCCTTTGAATCTGAATAAACGATCCTGCACTTGAGTGCAGTCTCTTCCGTGTTCTCTGTTCATCATCACAGTAGTAATTTATCTTTGTCTCTCTCTATTATAAATACTGTAGTTACATTTATTATTACATTTATTTAGCAGATGCTGTTCTCCAAAGCAACATAGATCTCGTTATCATTACATCATTATTGTATTATAACTGTGCTATATTAAAGATGTTTTCCTGTATCCAAAGTGTTTCTTTAATGTTTTTAATGCATATAAAAAGGTATACGATCTGTTAAGTCAAACATTTGACAAACTGACATTAGATACCCACCATACCTAAATGTGCCGACTTTCGTTAAAATCCAACTTAAAGGCGGACTGAGGAGAGACAGCTCGTTTGTAATTCGAGGACTCCCTTTATAGAGTTGCATGCAACTTGTAAAACATGAACTACATCAACAGCACATCAGACTAAATGGAAGAAATGTATGTTAGGCTTTAGCAGTATCAAAAGAAAAAATTAACTGCAGCTACACCAGTGAAATTTTATCACTCTCCAACAAAAATATTCCACTCTTATTACTTTATTAGTCATTATTTAGCTAATGCATTTTTAGAAAGGAAATCAGTGTTGGGTAAATAATTGAAGAATTGATAATCCAGCTTAACAACTGGGTATTTCTACTGAAGTAATAAAAGGGAAAGAACCTTGCTTAAGGATACTATAGCAGGAGTGGGATTTGAACCAGGGTCCTTGAGCTACAAGGCAGCAGCTTCAGTTACTAGTTTCCCATTGTCTCTCACTGTAGTATTTAAGGTGAATGTTATTTGAAAAACAATTAACTGTACAAAGGAATAAACAGTGTAGATAACTGATTTCACTGTGGAACATTTGTGTTCATGTTTTTGTTTGTCTTCTGATAAAATGCTCTGCTGTTTCTCTGTGCTCTTCCCACATTCTGATGTGCTGGTCTGAATGTCGTTGCAGAATGGTGGTGAGTGCTTGCGGGCCTATGTGTCTGTGGCACTGGAGCAGGTGGGTCAGTGGCAAGATGACCAGGGCCACAGCGGCTTGTGGTACGTCATGCAGGTGGTCAGTCAACTATTGGACCCCCGCACCTCCGAGTTCACGGCTGCTTTTGTGGGCCGGCTGGTGTCTACACTCATTGCACGTGCTGGCACGCAGTTGGGTGACCAGCTCGACCAGATCTTGCGTGCCATTCTCAGCAAGATGCAGCAGGCTGAAACACTCAGTGTCATGCAGGTAGGGTTGGGATGTGCTCCCAGCTGGAGCTGTGGATTCCTTTAGGTTCAAGGGGGTTCTTGTGGGTATACACTTGATGCAGTGTTGCCTTTCTCTTTGCAGTCCCTTATCATGGTATTTGCTCACCTGGTGCACTCCCAGCTGGAGCCCTTACTAGAATTTCTGTGCAGCCTGCCAGGCCCCACAGGCAAGCCTGCCCTGGAGTTTGTCATGACTGAATGGATGAGCCGCCAGCACCTCTTCTATGGCCAATATGAGGGCAAAGTCAGGTAAGTGGGACTGCTGGACTACCCAATCCACCCTCGAACTCGGTGCGGTCCTCACATTCATACGCTTTTGTTCTCTGTCGCAGCACGGTGGCCCTGTGTAAACTCCTCCAGCATGGCATCAACACCAACGACAAACGCTTGCAGGACATTGTGGTCAAGGGGGAAGAGATCTTTAGCCCAGAGGAGGGAATTCGAACACGCTCCAAAAGTGCCAAAAGTATGAATTTGCACAGTATGAATCACAGGGGATGTCTCTTTGGGGGTCATTTCCATTGATCTCTTCTGTTCAGATTCAGAGCGATGGACAAACATTCCTCTAGTGGTGAAGATCTTCAAACTCATTGTCAACGAGTTGTCATCTGTGGTTGAAGCAAATGCCACCAGAGCATCGGGAGCTGACTGGAGTCAAGGTAGAGTCATTGGAACTGAATAAGACCTGCATGAAGCCACTCTATCTATTATGTGACTTTGTTAGTGTGTGCCTAAAGCTTTACAGTCATGGCAGATTTGCCAGTGATAACTGAGTTTTAACTTTGTTTCTGTGTTGCATAATTGCCAAGCTTTTTTCTGCAGATTCAGGGGACATGTGGGAGGAGCAGGAAGATGAAGATGATGATGATGAAGAGGGACTGTCAGGCCAGTTGCTGTCGGACATCATTGCCTCCAACAAATACGGTACTGGTTACTTGTGAGAATCTGCTGCAGTTCATAAGTACCATATTTTGTATCTGTGCTCTGATCTCTGGTTTGGAATTTTATACACACTAAGTATTTCTTTTAAGCAACAGCCTTTTAAGTCTCAGCTTTTCATTTTTGTCCACTCTTGAAGATCAGTGCTTTTAAATATGTTTGACTTTACAATGCTGAGTAATAACCCTGCAGTATGGAGGATATTCTGTGCTTTTAAATGGTAGTAAATAGATTTGTTTGATAGTAAGTAGATTTGCGAGTAAGTTTTGGACACCTCGTATAAATCCAAAAACCTTTTTGCTGGGTCTCCAGGGACATGCATCTTATTTTCTAGTATTGTTTTTGAATTTAAAACATGTATATTTCTGATGTACAGTCCTTGTCCTGTTAAAATCAGGGTTAGGAACCAAACTGCTAATGACACAACTGGTGGCACAGTGGCACAGCGAGTAGCGCTGCTGTGTCTCAGCGCCTGGGTGGTGGGAGAGAACATGGGTTTGATCCCTGCTCAGTCTGTGTGGAGTTTGCATGTTTTCCCCATGTCTGTCTGGGTTTTTTCCCCACAGTCCAAAGACATGCTGTTCAGGTTTCCCCATAGTGTGTGAGTGACAGAGAGAGTGTTTCACTGATGTATGGATGAGTGACCCATTGTAAATAGTGTATCTAGCAGTGTAAGTTACCTTGGTGAATAAGATATGTGGGCTAGTAACACTAGATAGTATCCATTGTAAGTCACTTTGGAAAAAAGTGTCTGCTAAGTGAATAAATGTAAACTGGGTTAAATGTCCTCTCCATATCACAGTTAAACAGTTGGGAAATGGCAGTTTAGTTATTCTAGTATAAATCTGAACAAATTAAATGTGTGGACTTGATTGTGAAATGAACCTCGTGGATTATTGGCTGCACCTGACCTGTGTTTCTTATTTATCATATTTAATGGACTTCGAAAGGACAGAAGTCATCGCTTTCTGGAGCCTGGACTGGGTTTTATGTGGTTGCTGCCAAAAGCTCAAGTTTTGCCTTTTCATACACGTTTGTTCCAATACTTTCGTTGTTGTTTTGAAATGCTCCATAAGTCTGTCCTGTAAATCCTCAGGCCTGGTCACTCCCAGACCTGGCATGCCTGCCCATTGTACTAAAGTGTTGTGTACTTATTTCTTGGCTTGCCAATTTCAGAATTTTTTAAAATTTCTTATCACCAAATGGATAGAAAACTGGAAATCCTAACACTTGCATTACAATGTAAATGTAACTAAGTATGTTTTAGGTCTGTATTGTATGCTCATAAGCATTCCACATACTTGGCAGTGCTGCTTCTGCAGAGGCAAATACATTTAGTACATCGTGCAAGTTTGTTTTCACTAAAACTGATGTCTTTCACTATGCTTATTGTTGGATGCCAGATGTACTGTGATTTGAACATGGTCCAAAAGTGGCATGTTGTGTGACAATAACCGGACGATGACTGTATTTAGAAAATTTATGGTACAAAAGTGTCAAGAGAAATCAAGTCCAGTTTCATTAACACTCACTTAGATTTAAGATTGAAAAGTTGCAGGTTGGAGTTCTAAATGTGTTTAATAAGCATGTAGATAACAAATGACCCCCCCCAAAAAAAAAAATCTTAAGGAGAACTTTAAGAGTACTTTTTTCTCTTTTTGCTAATGTAATCCACACATTGTATTTTCTATGAGATGTACATTGCTTTGGAGAAAAGCATCTGCTAAATGAATAAGTGTAAATGTACTTATGAAAAGGGTTTAAGTTCTGATCTCCAGAATGTGGATATTAGTTCTAATTAGTTTTTCTTTAAAAAAAGAAAAAATTGAGTGGATGGTAATTTCAGATGATGATTACTATGAAGATGATGATGAGGAGGACCCAGATGCTTTGAAAGACCCAATATATCAAATTGATCTCCAGGTAAATCTCTTCTTCTTTAGTTCTTTGAGCCTAAGTTTATAGTATTTATGTGCATATGTCATTTTCTTCTGTACAGATGTGATGATGCTGTATGTATTGTCAATTGCTGGAGGTGAATGAAATGTATAATGCTGCCTCCTTCTAGGCCTACCTGACCGACTTTCTGACCCAGTTTGCCCAGCAGCCCTGCTATGCCATGTTCTCCAGCCATCTGAATGAAGCCGAGAGGAGAGTCCTGCAGTCTGTTGGCATTTAAGACATAGCACTCCTAGCCACTGGTTGCAGCACTTTTCATACTTACACTGCCTCCATCACGCATAAGATCCAGTGTTCCCTGATGTTACAGAATCTTTTCAAACCTTTTTGCCATACAGTGGAATGTGGGTGCAAAAGAGGCTTTAATCTGCATAAATACTTTTCGCCGTCTCACATCTCTGGCAGCAAAGACTATTGCAGACACAGACTGGCCTGGAACCCCTGAACTGTACAGGAAGCAAATGGTGGAAGATTGGGTGGTGGGAAGAAGGTGGCGATATAAAGCACACACGACTGCATGAATTGCTTGTCCCACCAAGGACTGGGAAATGTAGCAGTCGGGCATCCTGCCAGAAGTCAAGTAGCAGAAGTGGCCTTTTGATGACCTTGGGAAGCGGTTTCACACCATATTGGATATGAGAGACTGCAAGCGTCTTCAACCTGCCCCAGACTCCACTTACACCCATGTTCCAGGTGTGCTCCTGCACCCTGTTTTGTGCTTTCTAGAGCTCTTTGGGGACATTGTAGTATGAGAGACTAAACATGACACTGCAAAGGCACAAACTGGTGGCTGGCTTGTTCTCGACAATTATTTTTTGGATAATGTGATTGGGAATAATCTCATTTGTCTGACTGGGATTGGTGGTTTGCAGGCAGATGAAGGGACAAGGCCTCTCTCATGGCAGTACATTGGCTTCAGAAATTCATAAAAGCACTGGAGTCTGAGAACTTTTGAAAATAAAAGGCCCCAAAATGGCCTCCTCCTCAGTCTTCTCTTTTGTTTTGTCAGGCTCTCCTTGCTGTGATACAGGTCAATCTGTGGTTTTAGGAAATGGGGCCGAAATGTTTTACAAGGGATCAGCCTCTTACTGTTTAAACCTAATTATTTGGACAGATTTTGTAACTTGAACCTCAGTCTTAGTGATGGAACATTGTTTCCTCCATTTTGAAGTAGGTAAGTAAGTTGATTAGCAATTAGCCTTCGGCATCCTGAATCACTGTTATACAGTATTACTGAAAGGACTGTCTGCCAGTAATGGAGCAAGGATTCTAAGGAAGAGATTCGTTCTTAAGATTGTGTTTCAGATCAAATGCACCAGTGGGAAATGTGTAATGATGGGATCTGACTGGTTCTCCATCGAATGATGTTATAATGGTACTGGAAGGAAAGTATAAATGTGGCAGGAAGTCATATTGAACTGATGCAAATCTTTCACCATTGTATGTCTGGGGCTTTCATCATTTAATCACCTCAGAAATCACCATGTTTAAAAACTTGGGCTTGTCTAAATGCACAAATTGTGCTGCCTGTGTATCACGAGCATCAAATTCAATTCCTAGTGGCATGGAAGTATCCAGCTTTTTTATCAAAATTGCCCCTTAAGTACTTCAGTTAGTTGCATTTTAACATTTAACATAGTAAAGCACATAAGCAGGTTTTCAATAGAAAATATGTACTTCAGTTTTGGGGGAAATGTATTCAGAAATAATGCTGATACTGAACTTTTTTGAGCTGGAGCAATAGACTGTAAGCCATAGACCACTACCTGCTAGGAAGTCAGTTTCACACTTCTGCCCTATTATGTTCTTCCTTGTGAAAGATTATTTTACTGCTGTGTAATATGATCAAAAAAGAATGCATGTGTTTTCAGAACCACAGATGCAATCAGCCTCTTTGAGAGATGTTACCAACCCCCTGTATCATGTGGTTGGATGTGTATGTAGGTGCGTGCACTTAATGTGGACTAATTTATCAATGCATTGGAAATATACCATTACGTTGCTTCCTGCTTAATTTGTTCAAATTCATATTCTGTCTTTACACATACAGAGGCTCCCCTGGATAGATTTTTAAATCTGTGTGTAACATTTTAAAGCAGTGGATATTAAGCTCAAGCTGTTAGGTGCATAAATAGAAGGAAAGCCAGCCTGTCAAGGCTAGTGTAAATGCTCAAGGATGTGGTTGGATGTGGTCAAAGTGTGACATGGATAAGACTGCTTAAAATGCCTGACCACTGAGCTTTTACATTGTACAGCTTTTCTCCCACACCATTAAATTGTTTGATTTCATGTGAGTTGAACTGAATCACCAATTTTAAAATAAGAAACTTGAAGGCTGTAATTCCCTGTCTCTGCTGTACATTATGAAACTATATAAGATTTTCACTATTCACCTGATTCTTTTTCTGGAAAGCCACTTCAGACTTTGTGTGTGTACTGAATGTCTGGCATATTTGTTGGAAATTATTTTGCAAAAAATGCATTAAGGGAAATCCTAATACAAATTATAATGTAAATGGCAAAATCCTCTTAATTGTACAGACATATTCTATGTATGGCAATGTTAAAGGAGAGGATACTTTTCACTGTGGTAAATTTCTAGACCCTATGAGCTATTAAATAATAAAAATGGCTTTGTTTAGTTTCGAGAAAGTGGGAGAATAAAAGCAGGTAACGCAAAAGAAAAATGCACAAAGGTACATTATCCTTACTGTTATATAGAGAAGCATACTGTGATTAAAAACTAACTAGACCATATTTCAACTGCACTGGTAATACCCGGCAGAGGGCGGGTAGGTGGCACAGTGGCACAGCGGGTTTGGCCTGTGCCCACTCTCTGGTGGCTCTGGGGTTCGAGTCCTCCTTGAGGTGCCTTTCGACAAACTGGTGTCCCTTCCCGTTCCAGCCTCATGGCCTGTGTTGTCAAGTTATGCTGCAGTTCACTGTTAGCCCCGCTTGGGACAAGGAGTTTCAGACTGTGCGTGTGCGGTAGCAGCCAAGAGCTGGTGCAATCTTTAGAGCACTGAGGGGTTGTGGTTCAAATACCCTGTCCTGTAATACCGTTGATCAAGTTACTTACCCTGAATGGATACATTAAGAATTCTCTACTGTATAAATGGATAAATCATAGTGAATAGATCTGGTTAACACTGCTGCCTTGGATAAAGGTCTAAAGAAAGCTTAATTGCTGGCTGATTAAAAAGCAAGATGGCAGTAATTGCTGCATGTGCAGTGAAGGGTTGCTGTCTTGCTGCCCTTTTGCCATGTGTGTAGAAGCTTAGACATGAAATGTAACTATATTGGGCAGTCCCTTTATCATGCTGAACCTTCAAGGTTGGCTAATAGGTTGTCTTCAGAGAAATCTAAGTAAAATTGGATGGCTATTCTACTCTTTTACAATGAGTTAAAATTAGGGTCTAAACATTTAGAACTGCAACCCAGAGGTCTTATACACAAATCAGCCTAATATAGCTCCCCCTCACAGGTGCCATTGTAATGAGATAATGTTATTCACATCACCTGTCAGGGGTTTTACTGTTTTGTCCGATCGGTGCAACTGCTCAAAGCAAAGGATCAAATGTCAACTGGCTGTTTCTTTAATTGTGTCTGTCCGAGGAATTATGTTAGATTTGCGCACTAAGCTAATTGAAATTATTTAGCCATTTCTACAGTGGGCAGGGTAGTTCTTACGATATCAACTGGCAGAAAAGTACCTTGCAGAAAAAGTACCAGGCTTGCTTGGGGTACCACAGGGGTTGCGAGGTTTCGAACCTTGGATTACAGTTCTCACTAGTATGACGCCGATTGTCTTCTAATCTGTGTTCTAAGGACTGAAGCAGAATGTGGAATGTGATTTTTTTTTTTTTTTTTTTTTTTTTTTTTTAACTGATAGAGGAGTGGATTTATCAAGAAGAGAGTTTCTCGACGGCGTGTTAATTTTTTTTCTTTATTGCAGCAAAGGAACAGCACTGCATCGAAATACAAAAACATACAATAAGAGGAAAGGGGGGGGACTGTAGCATCTCATACAATATGAAAAATGTGGTCATAATTCTTAAACTTGTTGTTCTTACTGTTATCAATAAGTCTAAGAAAGTTTACAACAAGAGAAATCTCAGCAAGAAAGACATTGAATCTAGGCAAAGTCTTCAGAAATTTGTTTTTGTGAATAAAAAATTTACACTGCAACATGAAAAAATTAAGATCAATAGCATGATCACTGCCAGAAAAATAACTACATCTTTCAATGAAAACTTAAAATCAAATTTTCTATAATTAGAAAAATAACTTAAGTCCTCCCAAACAGGGCTACGTGGAATGAAAAATTTCACAAGGAACCTTGGAAAAGTAGGCAGCTCGTGACTTCCAGGAGGGGGTCCCAAAGACCCACCGAGTAAATG
This sequence comes from Scleropages formosus, assembly GCF_900964775.1. NCBI lineage: Eukaryota > Metazoa > Chordata > Actinopteri > Osteoglossiformes > Osteoglossidae > Scleropages > Scleropages formosus. Next base: position 97,266 of record NC_041827.1, read on the forward strand.
GCTAGAAACTCTTCAGGATATGGCAGTGAATCGACATCAGTGGTGCTTGTGTTGTCATTATCTTTCAGGGCAGGTTGCTTGAATATGACTCTATGAGTTCACCCTTGTTTGTTGGCCAGACGGCACACCTTTCGTGATACATGTTTAAGTCCCACCCCTTACCCGTTTCTAATCAATTTGTGATCGCACTCACTTGTGGAAGGTGTGGCAGTAAGCAGAGGTTTTTTTATGCCTTTGTAATGCTGATGGAAGAATAAGTCCTCACAGAGAGACTTAACCTTACTGCAATAGTAGAATAGATGAAACAGAGTTTCTTCCTCAACTTTGCAGAAAACACATAAGTTTGAGAGATCAGCAAAAGTAGCAATTTGGGAGCTGGTTGGATAGACATTATGAAGAATCTTAAAATGTACCTCTTATTTTATTAGGTATACAAAATTTTCCAGGGAGTAACCATGCTTTCTTCCAGTAAATACTATCAAAAAAATTGTTCCTGAAAAAAATGACATCTAGGGGATGTGTATGCTGAATAATGTAACAATTGCTTTGTCTATACAGTTTTTATCATGAAGATAAACACCATCCAATAAAAGTTTGGGCATAAATGTCGTTTCTCTCATTAAAGCAAAGGTGTGTTTTAAATAAGTGCACATAACTTGGAGACAAAGCTTTGATGACAGAATTGAAAGTCCTAGCTGGAAGAGGAAGATTATACAAAATCATAAATTCTTCATACTCCAGTATAGTGCCATCATTTTTAAATAAATCCAAAACAAAAAAAATACCTCTATCATACCACTTCACTACACTTGTCTATGAAAAGATTTGCCTCGGATTAAAATATTCAAATTATTCCAAAGAATTTCTTTGTGAGGAGAAAAATTGTGCACGTAACACAATTTCCAAGCAAGTAAAGCTTGTTGGTGAAAGTTAGAGAGCTCTTGGTAATTTAGAAGGGATTAAATTGCATTTTAAAAGAAAATCTAAACCGCCCTAATCTACGAAATACGCCGGTACCAAAATGGAGTCATTACCGCAAAGACATTTTTTAACCAACTAATTCTAAATGAGCTAACCAATTCTTTAAAATCCTTAACTTCCAGTCCACCCTCAGAAAGTCTATCAGACAGAACAGATTTCCTAATTTTGTGGGATTTGTTCTTCCAAATAGACGGCGTTTTAACATGTTCCTTATCAAATGTTTTACACTGACGTCAGTGCTCTCGAGACACCACGAACGAGTAACCGCGCATGCGTGGAGAATGATGTCCCTGGCACTGTACGCTTACGTTCTGCCTCAAGTGTCACGGAGGAAGTACTCGGGAGCCCCTGCTTAGCCTCGGGTCTGAACGCGGAGTCGGCGATAAGCGCCGCGACGTTCACTTTCTGCGTAGTAACGGCAGGAGCATGGTTGTGGATCGGCGTCCTCAAGCCAAGCACACGGCGGACTTTGACGTCACAGACAAACGTCTGCTCTTATTTCTCTAGCATCGTTTTTGAGTCAGTCCGCAGCAAGATGTTGCTCGCTGGAGTGGCTTTGCCGGTGTTCGCCGCCGTTCTCTCCGCCTGCCATGGTAGGCAACGCTGCTGCGCTTAGTGCGTCAGTATATAATAATAATCATGTTTATTATTATTAACACAAATGGTAAAGGTTTACAAAATTAATAAGAAATAAACCTAGAAAAAAAACAGTTAAGTAATGGTTAATGCGATTTTTCAAGAGATCTTTCGTAAGTAAATTGTCACTGTTACGGACTCGTGGATTCCGGAATTTGACTCGTGGGAGCGGATGCGATGCGCACATTCGTCGTGATTCCCACGGATTTTTTTTCAACAATTTCACACAATATATATGGTGGAATGTTTGCTAAACTCATAGCAATTTATTGTTGCAGGCTGTTTTAGCAGTGTACGCATTAGGACAACAAGAGTTGCTATGCACGCTGTTAAAAATACAAAGTAACATACTAACACAAGGTAACACAAAGTATACATTATTTAGCTGATGCTTTTCTCCAAAGCGCTTACAATGTTAAGCTACTTAGTTATTTACCCATTTATACATCTGTGTAATTTTACTGGAGAGATGTGGTAAGTACCTTGCTCAAGGAGAAGGCCTACCCCTGGTGGGAATTGAACCAGTGTGGGCAGCAGCTCTAACCACTATGCTACCAGCTGCTTCAAAGTAGTGGACAAAGCAAGAGGCGAACGCAGGGAAAAACAGATAAACTGTTGTCATGTCATCAATGACAAGCTACGGACACAGTACCGACCATCAGTCGTAATTCGAATACACAGATGCAGGAATGCATGAATTTCCTTACTTTACACACCATCATGTTTATATCGGTTTATGTCTTTTTAAAGGACAAACAGTATTGTAGCTACAGTTTCTCAAAAGAAGGGCCAATGGAAACCTAATTGTGTATGTGTGTGTTCCTCCTTGCTGTAATAACCACAGATTCATCATTTATCATATTTAGCCCTCTAATCCCCTGAAGTGGTATGGATCCTGCCAGTTTTCTTTGTTCACTATTTTGTACAAGTTCAGTGTTTTTCAGAAGGGGTATGCAGTGATTAAGAACAACAAACACCTTCTTTCAATTATGTAGTGTTACATAGTAGGATGTACAAATTAGCCCTCGGTGGTGCATGGTGTTGCAGCCCCTCACAGCGAAAACTGGCTCTTGGTACATGGAATGTCACGCCACTTGGGGGGAAGGAGCCAGAACTGGTGCGGGAGGCTGAGAAAAACCAACTAGATATAGTTGGGCTCACTTCCACTCACAGTGTTGGCTCTGGAACCAAACTCTTCGATGGGGGTGGTCCCTCTCCTACTCAGGAGTTGCACAAGGTGAGAGGCGCTGGCCGGGTGTGGGGATACTCACAAGCCCCCGGCTGGCTGCCATACAGTTGGAGTTTGCCCCGGTGGACGAGAGGGTCGCCTCAATGCAACTTAGGGTTGCAGAGAGGAAAACTTTGACTGTTGTGTGTGCTTATGCACCAAACAGCAGTTTAGAGTATTCGGTCTTCTTGGAGAAGGTGGGAGGGGTTCTGGACAGGGCCCCACCTACAGACTCCATAGTCCTGCTGGGGGACTTCAACGCTCACGTTGGCAATGACTGGGAAATCTGGCGGGGGGTGATTGGGAAGAACGGCCTGCCCGATCCGAACCGGAATGGTGAAATGTTATTGGACTTCTGTGCTAGCCATGGTTTGTCCATAACAAACACCATGTTCGAACACAAGGATGCTCATAAGAGTACTTGGTACCAGAGCTCCTTGGGCCAAAGGTCAATGATCGACTTTGTAGTTGTTTCTTCTGACCTGAGGCCACATGTTCTGGACACTCGGATGAAGAGAGGTGCTGAGCTGTCAAGTGATCACCATCTGGTGGTGAGTTGGATCAGATGGCAGGGAAAACTGATGGACAGACTCGGTAGGCCCAGACATTTTATGAGGGTGTGCTGGGAACGACTGTCAGAGGACCTTGTCCAGAATGATTTTAACTCTGGGAGAGCTTCTCCCATGTCCCGGAGGAGGTAGGGGACATGGAGTCTGAATGGACCCTGTTCAAAACCTCCATTGTGGAAGCAGCCAGGCACAGCTGTGGCCAAAAGCTTGTTGGTGCCAGCCAGGGTGGCAACCCGAGAACCTGCTGGTGGACACTGGTGGTGAGAGAAGCCGTCAAGCTGAAGGAGGAGGCCTTTAGGGCCTGGTTGGCTCTGGGGACTCCTGACTCAGCAGACAGGTACCGGCAGGCAAAAAAGGCAGCAGCAGCTGCGGTTGCAGAAGCAAAATCCCGGGCATGGGAGGAGTTTGGAGAGGCCATGGAAAACGACTATCGGTCGGCTTCAAAGAGGTTCTGGAGAACCATCTGGCAGCTCAGAAGGGGTCGGAGGAGTTTTGTTCAGGCTGTGTTTAGCAGGAGTGGAGAAACTCTGACCTCTGATGAGGATGTTGTCGGAAGGTAGAAGGAGCACTCTGAAGAACTCTTAAACCCGAGTGATATGCCTCCCTTACAGGAGTCAGGGCCAGAGGCTTTCGGGCTGTCAGAGTCCATTTCCCTGGTGGAAGTCACTGAGGTAGTTGGTAAGCTCCACAGTGGCAAAGCACCGGGGGTGGATGAGATCCACCCGGAAATGCTTAAGGCCCTGGATGTTGTAGGGCTGTCATGGTTGACACACCTCTGCAATGTTGCATGGACCTCGGGGACAGTGCCCTTGGATTGGCAAACTGGGGTGGTGGTCCCTATCTTTAAGAAAGGGGACCGGAGAGTGTGTGCTAACTATCGGGGCATCACACTTCTCAGCCTCCCTGGGAAAGTCTGTGCCGGGGTGTTGGAGAGGAGGCTCCGGCCGATAGTTGAACCTCAGATTGAAGAGGAACAGTGCGGATTCTGCCCTGGCCGTGGGACAGTGGACCAGCTTTTTACCCTCTCACAGATCATTGAAGGGGCATGGGAATTTGCTAATCCAGTCTACATGTGTTTTGTGGACTTGGAGAAGGCCTATGACCATGTTCCCCGGGAAATTCTGTGAGAGGTGCTTCCGGAGTATGGGGTACTGGGGCCACTACTGCGGGCCATACGGTCCTTGTACATACGGAGCGAAAGCTGTGTCCGCATACTCGGCATTTAGTCAGGCCTGTTCAGTGTGGGTGTTGGACTCCGCCAAGGTTGTGCCTTGTTTCCACTCCTGTTTGTGGTTTTCATGGACAGGATATCAAGGTGCAGTTGAGGTCAGGAAGGCATTCTGTGTGGGAGTCGGAAGGTGACGTCTCTGCTTTTTGCAGATGATGTTGTCCTTTTGGCACCGTCACATGGCTGCCTCCAACACGCACTGGAATGGTTTGCAGCTGAGTGTGAAGCGGTGGAGATGAGGATCAGCACCTCAAAGTCTGAGTCCATGGTTCTCTCACGGAAAAGGATGGTAAGGGGAGAGTTTTTGCCACAGGTGGAGGCGTTCAAGTATCTTGGGGTCCTGTTCACGAGTGAGGGAAGAAGGGAGCGTGAGATCAGTCACAGACTGGTAACAGTAATGCGGTCGCTGTACCGGACTGTAGTGGTGAAGGGGGAGCTGAGCCATAAGGCGAAGCTCTCCATTTATCGGTCGATGTACGTCCCTACCCTCACCTATGGTCATCAACTCTAGGTGGTGACCGAAAGAATAAGATCGTGGATACAAGCGGCTGAAATGAGTTTTCTCTGCAGGGTGCTGGGACTCACTCTCCATGACGGGGTGAGGAGTTCGGACATCCGGGAGGAACTCTGAGTAGAGCCGCTACTCCTTCACATTGAGAGGAGCCAGTTGAGGTGGTTTGAGGAACTGATAAGGATGCCTCCTGGGCACCTCCCTTTGGAGGTATACCAGGCACGGCCAACTGGGACGAGGCCCCCCGAGGTTGGCCCAGGACCCGCTGGAGGGATTATATCTCACAGTTGGCCTGGGAACAGCTGGGGATCCCCCAGGTTGAGCTGGAGGAAGTTGTGGGGGACAGTGGCGGCTGGGCCTCTCTGCTCTCCCTGCTGCCACCGCGACCCTTTTAGGACAAGCGGGACAGAAGATGGATGGATGGATGGATAATTAGCCCTCAGCAAGACCTAACAATGAGTAAATTTAAAATCATGTGACAATGCACAACAAACTTTACCATTATTTCTTCATTTAAAGAGATGTCAAATATGCAGACGCCATATGTGGAAAAAGAACAACTCATAATGTAGAAACTTGTGGAACCCCATTTAGCTGCAATAACAAAGTAATAAACTCATACAAAAATTAGTCTTTTATGTCATATTCAAAGCCCAGTGCTCCTAACAAAACTACTATTGATCATTGATGTTTAAGGGCATTTCTTTAAGTACAGCTCTCTGGAACTGAGCTGGTCATTCTGAATTCTTGACTGTTTTCTCTTTCAGCCATTCAGTAATAGTTTTACTAGTGTGTTTAACACCATTGTCGTCTTGCATGATCCATTTTAGTCTTAAATTTTAGAAGACAGGTGGTCTCTCCCTTTCCTGTTGAATGCATTGAAATAGAGAGGAATTCATGCTGGACTCAGTAATTGTGAGGTGCCCAGTTCCTGTGCCTACAAAACAGTCCCAGATCATCAACCCTCTACCCAACATAGTTGTTACAATTACGGAGCTTCTTATGGTCTCATTGGCCATTTGGTTTTCACCAAACAAGGCATTGTACATCACAACAAAAGAGCTTTGGCATCATCTGTCTTGCAAATGGCGTTACAGAAGACTTGCATTTCATTCACAGCTTCATTTCCGAGATTTACAAAACTATATTGGAATGTTCTTTTTGGGCAGAAGTAGTTTTCCCTTTGCTACCCTTCCACAAAAGTTCATAGTGAAGCCATGAACTTTTAACATATACACTCACCCCCCATTATTCCACCTTCTGATTAATGGTTTTTCACTTATTCAGTTTGTCATTTTTAATACCACCTATCATGAGAGTGGCTCTCTTCTTACAAATGTATTTGGGACAGAGTTGTTTTGTTACTCAGAGTTTCTTTGTGAAATGCGACAAGGAGAAGGCCAGGAGCTCATCATCAATTCTAAAATTCTATAATTTGAATAATGACCTTCTAATTCTGTATGCAGCTTCTCATGCAACGTGCATGCAAAAATGGTGGAATTGACTAACTCAGTTATTACATGTGTATGTTTTAGAGTTAGGGTTGGTTGGAGAAATGGACTTTTCTGTAATATGTTGTATGTTGCTTTGGAGAAACATTACATGTCCTATTATGTAAAACTATAGCATTGTATAAGGGTGTTCTTTCACATTACTTTATGCATAAAAATAGAAGAATGGTCATTACAGAAATATTTTACAATTTCGGGCTAAATTATTTAAATTTATCTGAGCTGATAAAGGAGCATCTGAACATGTTTGATCCCCATGTAGTCTCTTACCAGTGTTTTTAATGTAAAGATGTCAGATGTCAGATTTGCACCTCAAAGAAATGCTTTGAGTAAGTTGTGCTTCCTTCAGTTAAGAAACTTAGCTAAATTACAGCAATTCCTGTGTAGACAGGATGCTGAGAAATTGGTTCATACTTTTGTTTGAAGCAGACTGGACTATTATAATGCTTTATTATCAGGTTGTCCATATCAGACTGTATCCAGGCTACAGTTGGTACAAAATGCTGCTGTGAGAATTGTCACTAGAGCTATGAAGTATGACCATATAACAACATTACTTAAATTGTTGTATTCACTCCCGGTCACATTTAGAGTTGATTATAAAATCTTACTTTTGACCTATAAGGTAGTACATAGCATTGCTCCAGATTCTTTGTGAGATTATTGATTCTTATATCCCAGGACAATATCTTCATTCATTGGATGCAGGTTATGTTAAAGTACCTGTGATCAATAAGATCTCAGTAGGAGGTTGCGTCTTTAGTTATAGAGCACCTAAACTGTGGAACTGTGGAAGCGACTTAGTGTTAGTGGGTAAATAATTGTAAGTAGCTTAATACAGCCAGTTCATTTTTACTGGTGCAGTTTAGAGTAAGTACCTTGCTCAGGGGTACTCCAGCAGATTTATGTGACTAGTGTTTTCTAAAGAGGAATGAGATAAAGTGGTAATATTTAGCTCTTTTACCCTAGTCCTCAACTCTCGATGGTCCTGTTTTCAGTGAGTGCCGATGAAGACTGCCTGTGGTACGTGGACAAGAATGGCACCTGGCGCAATGGCTTTGACTGCCCCTTCAACTCGTTCTGCTGTGGAAACTGCCACCACCGCTACTGCTGCCTAGATGTGTACAAGATGATCTCAGAGAGGGAGCAGAAGCGCTGCATGCTTTTCCATTTGAGGTCCGCCACTAGCAAAGGCATTTACTTTCATTTCTGTATTGTTATATTATTATCAATCTTAGATGGTGGTTTTGTGCAAACAGAACAGAAAAAATGTTTTCCTCAGTTGATAAATTGTGTTCTCCTCCTGATTTTGTTCTGCTTAGCCGAATTACCTGTATATACAGTAAGTTGTGGGGAGCAGAAATTTACGCTTCCTGAAATACTCTGATTTCTGTGCAGCCCCACTACCATTGCAGGCATTGCCTCATCTCTCCTCCTGTTTGTGGCCATCATTGCCACCCTGGTGTGCTGCTTCATGTGCTCCTGCTGTTACCTGTACCAGCGTCGACAGCAGCATGGCAGGACTTCCTATGAAGGTAGGGCTGGGAGGAGCTCCTTTCCATCACTCATTCCCTGATGGCTCATCTCCCTCATCTGTATGTGGGGATCCTTACAGCAGGTGGCATAATGGTTTAGGATGTACACTTAAGATAGTAATTTGTCATTCAAATTAATGTGATTTTAGAATGTAACCCTAGTAGTCTATGAACTAAAAACTTGCAGTGACAGTATGTTATTAATAATCATTTTTTGTGATTATTGCGTGTTGAACATATACTATTTGTCCCTAAATTTTAGGCCAGCAGATTCCTTTGGCCAGCTATCCTGTGGACCCCACATACAACACCTATGGTAAACCAATGATGGGGGGAGCCGACCCCCAGAACCCAGGCTACCCAGTGGTTCCACAGTATTACCCTGGTATGCCTCAACAGTATCCCATTGTCCCGCAGTTCCCAAGCTCTTCGTATCCTCCAGTAGATCTTGGAATAGGCCAGCCAGGTGAGGTCCCAAGTAAGAGTGTAAGAGGTTTTTAATGTTGTTTTTCTCAGTGAGTGAATTCTGAGAATTGTGTGACAATAATTGTTTCTGTGTTTTGTGTTTTAGCTCCTCCACCATACTCGCCCCCACACTATCCTGGCTGCTAACTGGACAACAACTGCTCTGCTGGGTGGAGAAGGAGAGGAGACTGTGTTTCAAGGGCACTGCCTCTCTTCTTCATTGTTCCATTTAATTTCCTCTTACCAGTCTGCAGCAACGTACTAATTTACCCCTTTTGCGTTTTTATTTCACCATGGGAAGGGAACTTGGGTTGAATTCCTGTTGTACTGGACTGGATTTTTGTCAGCAGTTCTGCCATATGGCAGCGCAACCCTGTTTACTCACAGTGGAGTTAGTGGGTTGTCTTTTGCTGAAAGACACCCATGTCATAAATGCGCCTGGTTTTCCCAGGTTCACAGTTTTTCACGTATTTTCTTTAATATGTACTTCTGTTAAACATTGTTATACAAACACCGAGGGCTGTTATACAATGACATGTGTAACGGTGTTTGTTTCAACACGAGCTCTACTTAAGGGGGGTACCTGGTACTGCTGCAAGAGTAACGTTTGAGTACAGCTGGAAAGGCAGCATGCTGAATGCCAGGAATGGGACCGGTTTGGCTGAAATTCAGAAAAAGAAGCTCAGAGGTGTTGTGGAGTGTATATAACAATAAAGGTTTGTACTGGGTTACACTTCCCTTTATTTATGTTGCTGCTCTTTGAACACTTCAGCTCGTCTTCCATGCGAAAAGCTAATAATTGCTGTTAACATTTGAAATCAAGATAAGCACTGGATAAAACGCATGCTGTGAGTGACAGTGCAGCTATTTATATATTCACATACTGATGTTATTTTAACTTTGTGCTTGTAAGTATGTATCTCTTGTATCCATGTGGATCTTGCAGAATTCTGCATTATGTCAACAATACAGTATAATTCATTTTCAGAAGTATAATTATCCATGCCAGTTAAGAACTGATATAAATGGCTGACTGGTGGAAATAAATGGGTTTTTACTTATTTTCGGACGTGTAGCATTCACTTTTTCAGGAAACCCAGCATTACAGAAAGGTCCATGCTTGATGAACCACATGTTTAAAGGCAAATTACCAGAAGGGATTTGAAAAGTAAGCATATGCGGTTCTGCATTATAGGACAATATGTCTCCTGTGTCTTGTCTGAAGTTGTGTAGGCATGCAGTGATATTTCTCATGCCACTTATCTGTATCTAATTGCATGTGTAGGTTCACACACACACACACACACATTTTCAGAACCGCTTGTCCCATACGGGGTCACGGGGAACCGGAGCCTACCCGGCAACACAGGGCGTAAGGCCGGAGAGGGAGGGGACACACCCAGGACGGGACGCCAGTCCGTCGCAAGGTACCCCAAGCGGGACTCGAACCCCAGACCCACCGGACAGCAGGACTGCGGTCCAACCCACTGCGCTACCGCACCCCCATGTGTAGGTTCAGTATTCTTGAAATAATTTTTCAGCTTAGTTTTTTAGGTTTTTTTTTTTTGCTTGTCTTGTAGACAGTTTATTCTTTAGTGGCTGGCGAACACAAGTTTAGTCTCAGAAGTATGAATCCTTTATGTATCAGGTTTGCATTAACTCTTCCTACTGTGAGCTGGCAAAAAGTTGTTTCCTAAATTCCTTTGTATTCAGGGATGGAACCAGCTTTGAGATTTGCCAGGCATAGCCGAACACAGCAAATAATCACTTTAAAAAAAAATCACAAAAATAAAAGATTAAAATAAATAATTAAATTAAACCGGTAAAGTACAGCAAACAGAAACAAACATAAACTGCGTGATTCTTGTCTTATTTAAATGTTTCATTCTTAAAAGTACCACAAATCACCACTAAATTAAAACTGGTGATGTCAATCTTTTCATTTAATTGTAAAGGCCTGAAGGCAGCACACAATTCTCAGAATTCACTCACTGAGGAAACACCATCCCAAGTAGCACTGTCATCTTACATCACTTGGGTGGTGCAAGAGGACGTGGGTTCCGTCCCCGTTCAGTCTATGTGGAGTTTGCTCTGTGTGTTCTCCACATGTCCTTGTGGGTTTCGGAAAATGTACGTTTCAGGTGGATTGGCAACTCTATGTTGCCCTGTGTGTGTGAGAGAGAGAGACTAAGCTTCATTGCACTGTTGTCCTGTCCAGGGTGTACTTGTGCCCCATGCTTCTGGCATAGGCTCTGGGACACAGCAACCCTGTTTAGTAAAAGCATCAGTTGAAATTGCATGAATGGATATAAAATCCTTACTTGTATGAGTTACTTCTTATTAGCAACATGTTCCCTTTGGTGCAAATAAAAGTGTGCTTCATCTGCATTTGTGAAAGAACATTCCTGCACTCTTTCCTGTTTGTTTCCAATTTAACATGACTGGAGTTTTTCAAACTGCTCAATATATTTGTTGACATGTGAAAGAGTTGATGTCCTCATGTTGAACATTATTTTGGTTTTATGTGAACAGATTTCAGAGCTTTTGAGAAGTTATAGAAATAGAATATAATGTTCTGCTTTGTTCTGCTTTATTCTCCTATTGAAAGAATGGAATTAAAATGAAAATAGCTGCTGTGTTTCCTCATCATTAACTCTTTTCGGAATGTAACGTGTTGTGGTGTTCATTGTTCAAGACTACATGTTCTTTTGATTGGAGGTTTCAGTTCCACACTGAGGTTTATTAAAATTAACATTGTCTTCAATGCCATTTGCTATTTCAGTGCATAGCATCCAGATTGTTGCATGTGCAGTGTCACTTTGAAGTGAAGTGTCAGGAAAAAAGTTGTTTGATGAAATCAGTTCCAAGTTTGACCATCAGATGTCACCAACATTACCTGCCAATTGTCGCTTGCTTGAATATTGTCTAAAGACTCAGGAGCCCAAATTGAGAAAACTTTGCAAGTTTAAATCTGATAAAGGTTGTCATTGAGCAAAGAATATGATCTAAAGTGCCCAGTGAATTATCATACTTTGAAAATTTAAAGTATATAAATGACACATTCATGTGTTTTCAAGGGCTCCAGCATGATTTGATAAATATTCACATTGTGATAACTGCACTAATGTTTTAGTTAATGTTTGCTTTAAAGTTATGCAGCATTATGATAAAATCAATTCCAATCTTACTCTTAATGCAGACAGGGAGGTATATTAGGGGATTATATGTCAAAGAGCAAATAGTGTGATGAATGGGGTTGTTGCATTGTAATCTGAAGGTTCCTGATATTGAATCCCACTGCTGTTGTGTTACCCTAGACTGAAATCCTTACCCTTAATTGATACGGCAAGAATACCCAGCTGTTAAAATGGGTAAATAATTCATTATCTAACACTGTAAACTGCTTGGAGAAAAGTGTCAGATAAATAAAGGTTAATAATAACTATCATAAGAATATCTAATTTCAGCGAATCTGTGTCTAGCAGCTAGCATTGGCCATGAGGTTTGTGCTGTTATATTTAATATAGCGTCAAATCTGTGTCACGGCTGTTGAGAGCATCAGATTTATTTATGCTCTCATCTAGTTTTTATTTATTTGACTTCTATGTTCCCACACTGTACTTTCTCAGTACAAAGTTAGTGTCACTATACACTATTGATACTCCATTCCTTTTCAGCCTTAAACACATTTCAAGGTTTCTTCTTAAATATTATTTTGTGCAGTGCAGTTCATTTATAGCTTTGATTTATGAACTCTTCCATGTCAGTTTCTTATGTATTTTGCATGTTTCTGTGAAGATTCTGACCAGTGGACCACTGCCCCTCTGCTTGGTGTTACACGTTTAAATTTCTAGCAGGTCTCTGAGTCCGTCCTCTTGACTTTAAAAGGCCAAAAAGCTCTGCACTAAATTTGGGCATGCACTTGAGGAGGATTTCAAGGAATGTGCAAGCATCTCGGGCGGCTCTGACGAAAGACCAATGCATATGTTCTCGGCTCTTCAAGGTTTCCCCTCCCAGACCAGGCGCCAGGAGTCTCTCACAGTGGGTCTTTGGTCACTGGGACAATACTCCTGTTTATAGGACTGTGAAACAACAGCGAAAACTGAAAGGGATATTTCCAACTTCTCTTTGTTTTCAGTCATCTGGATTTGAGGCTCGTTTTCTGGGTAGTCATGTCCAAGTGGAAAGTACGAGCGCTGACACGGACCGGGCGTCAGGTGAGTGAAGACCCAGACATTGACAACCTGTTGTCTATCCTGTCGCCCGAAGAGGTGGAGGAGTTGGAAAAAGAAGTTCTGACAGCACCTGACCCTGATCCAGATCTCAACATGCCAAGCTTGCTCAGAAAGAGGAGCCCACTAGAGAAACAGTCATCCATCCACAACAATGTTGATGCCAAGGTGGAACCCAAGAAGCTCAGTGAGAGACAGCTGTCAGTCGAGGTATGAAAATGTAGACTTTGTATGGAAATGCCCCTTGTTTCTCTTCAGCAAGAAGTTTAACTCTTTTCTTTTATTGAAGTATCTTTGATGGTTACAACAATGCTAGTTTTTTCCTGTCGGTAACTTGATATTATGATAGATTGTGACAGATTATAAAGATTGTGGTTTACAGTGCAGGAGAACACAGACATGCAAACTGCTTGCTGCTCTCTTCACTGGGTAAGAGGGATGTGGAAAAGAAGCCTCTAAAGTGTCTTCTCACCTGCCACTTTTGGAGTCACGAGGACAAATATCAAGCTGGGTTGGTCTAATCTTACATGAGATTAATTTCCATGAAAATCAGCGGCAACTAAAAGCTAGCCAAGGTCAGAGGTGTCTGGAGAGCTGTAAGTCTGATTGAAATTTCTGGTCATACTACAGCATCTTGGGCCTCAGGGAACAACCAACCTACATGCCACTGTTGGAATGCTGAGAAGCCACAACACTGTTTCAAGCAATATTCTAATGCTTCAGTTTAAGGGTAGCAGTTTTATATAAAGAGGTTATGTGTGTAAATCAATAGGTCATGATTTTTTTCTCTGATGAGATTAAAATTAGATTCATGAGATTGATTGGTAAGATCACTACCCATAAGAATATCAAATAATTTATCTTTTTCCAAAAATAAAGTGACATTTACCTTGGTATACCACATGTTTCAGATGGAGTAGCCAGTTTGACTGAGTGTGATTTCACATCCTGACTTCTTATTAACACCTCCAGAATTCCTCATAGTTTGACATGCTGTCTGATTTTTCTACAAAACTAACTTTAGCATTAAACTTAAGGTTAAACTTTTACAGAAAACATTTGTATAATAACTGATTCTGTTAAATGCCTGCAAATTACTTTACTTCAGACTACTGCCTACTTCTTCGCTGGCAATAAATGCAGCAAATATAGAGCTAATAGAAGCTACAGTGCTGCTTGAAAGTGTGCGAACCCTATAGGAGTGGTCATTATTCTCATATAAAATATTAAACGAATAAAATCTACATCTAAGATGTTAAAAATAAACAAAAAAAAAAATTATGATTTACACCCCTGATTCTACTTACCTACTTGGTTTAACAAATGCACCTTTGGCTTCACTTATTTTTGTACCTGCACTACTTCCTTTCTACAACATATGATTTCCTCTAAATCAACATATGGAATTGGTCATTACACCTATTATGTGAGATGGGGAAGACTGCTTCTCATTAAATAACAATTCATGGTACAATTAAGAGAGACAGGGGGCTCTCATACTTTCAAGCAACATTGTATGTTCAAAGATTGATGAAGGCCTAGCACCATGATCACCATAGCACTGTGCACCATGGGGTATTTGTTTCTTCTTCATATTCCGAACCAGGCTATGTTAAAGTATAATGTAGGGCAAGTGCCATCAAACTGAAATGAACTCTTCGACACCACTTGTGTGGCTTTCAAGGTATTGGAGAGTACTGAAGTCGGTTATCACTTCCTTCTTCCATGCATGTCTTTTGACTGTCTTTAGTAGGAACCTCATGCAAACATAGCAAGAACTTGGAAATTCCATCAGCTGTAGAGACAGATTCATACCCACTTCTGAAACCACAGCCTAGGTGTTGTGAGGTCCAAGCATTACCTGCTGTACCGTGTGTTTCTTCCTCTGGTTAATATACTGCATTACTTTCTGAAAGAGACCTTTTTATAGAAAGGATGTTTACCTGAAAACTATGAAATGAAAAGAATTAATTTAGATACTGTCCTTCTCTCAATGGCCTGAATTGCTTCATGTAATGCATTGCTGCCAAAACATAGAACTTGGTTCTGCTGATGCCAAATTCCTCCAGTCCTTTATCTGATTGCTCTGCTAATGCCTAATGTCCTTATTTAGGAGAAATTAAAGTGTACTATAGCTCTTGATTGTGAGAACAGAAAAGGGCTAAATCTACATAAAATGCATTTTGAGGCGTGTCAGTGAGCACTGATCAGATTGTAGTAATAGGCAATTTTTTTCAGTGTGTCCTATTAGCAAATTAACTGTCACTGTGGGATTTATTGACTAGTCTGTTGTCAAATAAAACAATGAATTTAATGGCTTCTGAAGAAGTTTTTGACCTGGGAGGCACGTAAATGCTACAATGAGAAGTTTTTCTGCCATTACTTTTAATATTATTTACCTAGTGGACTAAAAGGTGACTATAAAGTTAGGAATGGTATAATACACTAGTGCCTTTTTGATCACATGGTGATCATCGTAGATGAACTACAGTGTAGTAGTAGTGGTGGCAGCAGGAGTTACTACAACATCAACCTATTAGAGAAAATCAGACAAAATCAACTGCAAGATGAAACTTATCACAATCAAACCACTTCCAAGAACACATTAAGAAAAATGTTAGGAAAAATGCAAAAGTGACCCAAGCTATCCTGTAAATAAATATTTCCAAAAGTTCTCCAAAGTTAAGAGTCAAGGAGTAGATCTGATGTGGGGTGGAATCTCATTTCAAAGCTGGAGAACTAAAAAGAAAAAGGACTCTTCTTTGTGAATATCAATGAGCTGTAAGTGTGGGTTTTCACTCTGTGATGTCACAAAGAGTGAGTTCTTTCTTTGATATACAGAGTTTAGGCAAATAGACCAGTCATATGAAAATATTCACTTCAGTGCACATATGATTTTGTTTGGTGTTTTGTTTACATATAACTGCATTTTTACACAAATCACACAAAATTACTGCTGTGCACAAGCAGCCTTGGTTGACACACACATACACAATGTCCCGAGCAGTTTCGCGGTGAGCTGGACCCTAATCTGACAACACATAAGGTGTAAGGCTGGAGGGGGAGGGGACACACCCAGGATGGGACACCAGTCCGTCACAAGGCACCCCAAGCGGGACTCAAACCCCAGACCCACCAGAAAGCAGGACCCGGCCAAACCCGCTGCGCCCCCATGCCCCCCGCCTTAGTTGACAGTATACCTCAAATTGATTCAATCAATAAATAGATATTGACGTCCTAAAGCATGTAGTGTTTTAAAAATACTTCAGCTGAAGGTTATTGTGACTGATAATTGATAATTTTGCCTGTTGTCCACATGACGTAGAGAGATGATGTTTTGTTTGTCGGATTGCATTTACATTGCCAGTAGGTGTACTGAAATTTTTACAGCTAAGCACCAGTCAATATTACTAAATGGAAATTAACACACACAGGAACCGCTTGTCCCAAGCGGGGTCGCAGCAAGCCAGAGCCTAACCCAACAACACAGGGCATAAGGCTGGAGGGGGAGGGGACACACCCAAGACAGGACACCAGTCCGCCACAAGGCACCCCAAGCGGGACTCGAACCCCAGACCCACTAGAGAGCAGGCACAGGCCAAACCCACTGCATCACCGCACGTCCTTATGGAAATTAACAGTACAGCATTAAAATATAAGAACTGCAATATACTGAATGCAAAGGCAATATAAAACTGGTTAAAACTGTTATTACTTTAAATAGGAACTTTACAGTTCTTTCCAAAAACTGGATAGTGTAATCCACAATGTGATCTGCAGTTCACACACCCTCAGAAATAAGGGTCCTGAAAAATAATTTTCCACTGTTATACATTTATCTTAATTAACCTGGCAGATGAAAGTGAAGTACAGCTGAATTATATTAATGTCATGCACTATAGAAGCCATCTGCCTATGTTTAGTTTCTTCACAGGGCGAGTTAATAGGAGTAATAAATACTTAGGGTACGTTCATAAGAGTAATAAAGGAACATACTCTTATACTAAAAAAGGTATGTTAATCATAGGGTAAGTCCTACTGCATGTCATCTTTTGTCTGGGTGGTTTTGATCTGCTTCTTTGACATGAGAGGATTAAAAAAAACAGTAACACTGAGCTGTGCGCAAGGATGGCACTGGAGACATTAGGCCCCCTGGCTCTGTGGTGGTTCTCAATCGCAGTTTGGCAAGGTTCCTCGGTTTGATGGCTCACTGCCTTTTAAGGACACATCTGCCAAAGCTGGAGCTGCACAGAGCTGCTAAGACAGTGGCTCACAAATCAGCAACTTGGACACCCAGGCAGATTCATTTACCCATAACAGCTGCTTAAAACGGCTCCCTGTGCACAGTGTAAATACAGTGGATTCTGATGTCAGGTGACATACATTTAGTTATGCAGTAGTTTCTCAGATTGCCTTTAAAAACTTTCAAAGTCTGATGGCTTAAGGTAAAAGGTACAACTGCTCAAAGGTACCACAAACAAGATACAACTTCTTGAAACCAGCCTTAGTTTTTCTGCTGTGATCATTGTAATCTTGTAGTGGAAAGAAGCCTTAAAGTCTGGGTCTGGGTTTGAATGTGGAAACATGATAACAGAAGAGTAGTTTGCTTATATAGCTGGTAGGGATAATGTAGTGGGGTGCTGAATGGGAGGGGCTCTGTGCTGGATGGTTGTGGGATTGAATTCCAGGCTGATACACAAAGCAGCCCTGTGCCCTTAATGTAAACAAATTGACCTAATTTAATCATGAAAAATGCTGCAGTGTAACGAACCACATCACAAATCCTTTTAAAAACAAATAAATACTATTTAATTTCCACTACTATCACACAAAGAGGCTAAATGATTCGACATTCTCTCTGTGTTTTTTCAAAACATTTAAAAAAAATAACACAGCTCTCACTTCAGAGGCACAGTAAATTAATAATATTATATCTTAAAATGTTTGTCATATTATGCTGCTCAATTTGGTTTGTTTTCCTCTTTAATAGATTTGTCTTGAACAAAAACTGGAACACCAGAACCATTGACTGACATTGAATTCATGTATGAATTAATACTTACTACTAATCAGTGGTTCAAACATAGGTTCATGGCATGGGGCATTGGCTAAGGTGTAGTCAGAGTTCAGTTCCAGTTGAGAGCTCAGGCTCAACTCAAGTCTTGCTGTAAGGGCACTGATCGAAATTCTTGTCCTAATTGCAAGCAGTTCAATATCCAAACTATCGCTTGTGTTCACCTTAGACAAATATGTAAGCTAAACAGTTACCAAGAATAATTTTAGTCATGTGTATGTAATATCAAACTGTCCCTTGATAATTAGAACATATTACAAGATCCGTTCTTACATTTATTTATTTAGCAGACGCTTTTCTCCAAAGTGACTTCCAATGAACTTTATGTAGTGTTATCAGCCCACACCTGGTTCACCAAAGTGACTTACACTGCTAGATACACTACTTACACAGGGTCACTCATCCATACATCAGTGGAACACATCCTCTCTGTCACTCACACACTAGGGGTGAACCTGAACAGCATGTCTTTGGACTGTGGGAGGAAACCAGAGCACCTGGCGGAAACCCCCATAGACATGGGAAGAACATGCAAACTCCACACTGACTAAGCGGGGATCAAATCCATGGCTCTCACACCACCCAGGTGCTGTGAGACAGCAGTGCTACTCATTGTGTCACCATGCCACCTTTCTTTAATCAGTAAATGTAAAGTGCAACATTTACACGGTATACTGAAGCCACAATTGAATGCTTCACCAAAACTATTGTAATTATTGTTTGTCTAGCCTTGGATTCATTGTTCGCTGTTATGCCTGTTACCTCTCCTCTGGAATGTTCTGTGTGCTTTCTCTTGCTGATGCTATCTGCCTACCCAATGCAAATATGTGATGCACAAAACATTAACACACACACACACACACACACACACACACATTTTCAGAACCGCTTGTCCCATACGGGGTCATGGGGAACCGGAGCCTACCCGGCAACACAGGGCGTAAGGCCAGAGGGGGAGGGGACACACCCAGGACGGGACGCCAGTCCGCCGCAAGGCACCCCAAGAAGGACTCAAACCCCAGACCCACTGGAGAGCAGGACCCGGTCCAACCCACTGCGCCACCGCGCCCCCCTAGAACATTAACAGTGGATCTAAATTAAAGGTTCTTCATTATTTTGTGTATTGTCTTATCTCTGCATAAGGTCGGGACATTCCTATTCAGGAAAACTTCTTGTTCATGTTAACCTTCATTCATACCTTGGTGCTATGACAAACCAGTATTTAATAACAAACAACAGAATTTTTCACTTTCTTCTGCTGATAGGTGGTTACTATACATGTGAAAAAGAAATTGCATCATCATAAAATGAGACTGCAGATGTCTTCACACTGAGAAAGTAGTATCAGTGTAGATACAGTATGCAAGAAATGCAGTAGATCCAAGATACTGCTTTAAGGAATGTAAGATACAAAATGCGTTTGACATTAATTAACTTTTTATAACTGTAAATTATACATTTAACTCTGCAGCACAAAATGCATCTTAAAAAATTCACAGAAGACTTTTTATCTGTCTTTGCTCCACAGGCAGAGCCCAAGAAGGAGAGTCTGAAGCAGCAGTACCTAAAGAAGATGGGCCTGAGCCAAGAGAAAAGCCTGTCTAGGTCAGAGAGTCAGGAAAGGGAAATCCAGAGGCAAAACAGCATGTCTGGTGAGCGAGACTATGTCAGGAAAGGCAAATCTAACATGGAGGAGAAGCCTGGGCCCTCAAACCAGTTTTTGAGAGATGATAGTCAGGAGACAGAGAGAAAAGGAGGGAGCAAGGAGAAAGAGATGAATGAAGAGAGCAAGCCAAGAGAAAGAAAGGATGATGGTGGAAAGAAGGAAGAGGGCAGCAGTAAAACAAAAGAGTTGATCTCTAAACTGCAGGAGAAGAAGGAGGAAGCCAGAGACAAGGAGCGTAAGGATGAGAACCGGAAAAGGGAGGACAGCAAGACGAAGGAACTGATCTCAAAGCTTTGGGAGAAAAGTGAAAAGGAAGAAATAAAAGAAAGGGAGAAGAAAGAAGAAATCAGGAAGAAGGAGGATTATAAAACAAGGGGACTGATATCCAGACTGGAGGAAAAGCAAAGTCAGGCAAAAGAGAACAAAACAGATGACAGGAAGAATAGAGGGGAGGAGAAAAGCAAGGAGGATGCGCGACTTGCCCAAACAGGATCCCAACAGGAGGAGAAGGATGATAAGAAGATGGAGAAGCAAAAAGAAAAGGAGAATGATAGAGGCATACAGGGAGAAAAGGAAAAGGAGCAGAGAAGCATTAAAGCAAGAGCAAAGGAAAAGGAGAAGGATAATGTGAAAAGGAAAGAGACAGAGAAAGGGAAGGCCATCAGTGAGGGCCTGAAGCACAGCATGGGAGAGGAACCTGTAGGGGAGAAAGGCCCGGAGAGTAAGGCCAAAGAAAAGGCTGAAGATGAGGATGACGATGCCAGTATGTTCGATGAATTGCTTGAGAAGGTCAGCAACAATGACCCTCAACTCACGGAGCTCAATGTGAATAACTCAGAGGTGATCAAGAATAAAACCCTCATACAGTTTGCTGAGGCTCTGCGGGATAACATGCATGTTAAGACGTTTGCACTAGCCAACACCAGGGCTGATGACCATGTGGCTTACGCTATTGCAGGCACTCTGCGGGTCAACAAGACCATCACCAGCATCAACCTGGACTCCAACCATCTCACCAGCAAAGGCATCATTGCCCTGATACAGGCCCTGCAGCACAACGCAACCCTCACTGAATTGCGCTTCCACAATCAGCGGCACATCTGTGGTGGCAAAACCGAGATGGAGATGGCTAAAGTGTTGAAGGAGAACACTACACTGCTCAAACTAGGTTATCACTTTGAGCTGGCTGGTCCACGTATGACCATGACCAACATCCTGAGCCGTAACATGGACCGACAGCGGCAGCGGAGGCTTCAAGAGCAGAAGCAGGCCCAGGCCGATGGGGAGAAGAAGGAGACACTAGAGATCCCCAAGACCTCAGGAGGCTTCCTTAAAACCTCCCCAAAGCCTTCTCCCAAGGTTTCCCCTCTGCCCTCACCCCAACCCTCCCCCAAAGTGACACCCAAAAAAGGAGGTGGAGAAACAGGACCCCCACCACCACCCCCTCCACCACCCCCTGCACCTGCCCTGGACATAAATTGCCTACGTAGCACACTGACCCCTGTGTCGCAAAGAAAACTAGGGAACAAGGGTTCAGGGTTTTCTGGGAACAAGAACTCAAGGGATCAGCTGTTGGCCTCCATCCGAAACAGCAACATTAAACAGCTCAAAAAGGTGAGTCATTTGGGATGGGTTTGGACGAAAGGAATGGATTCACAAGTGACCTATACCTGACCATTGAACTTCTGAGCAGACATCAGGGCCTTACTAATAGGAATTATATACAGCGGGAAAAGAAATTTAACAACTGGTTCTAGAAAAAGAATGTTTTACGTATTTGTTCTAAAAAAGGTAACAGATGAGAGATGATCACTTTTGCTCTGTGCGTCTCGTTGATTGATTGATTGAATGAAACTGTATTCCTCTCAGAGAAACATTCACTATTGAGAAGTCCACTATGTCATTTCTATCCTTTTGCAGGTTGAGTTGCCGAAGCTGCTGCAATGATTGCAGGGAATAAGGAAAGAACGGGAGAAGGAGGGGAGGAGTACAGGGGGAGAGGGAGACAGACATCTCACAGACCCTAAAGAGGTTGAACCTCTCAAGTCTTACTGAATTGACAGATAGTCTTACCACTTTGCTGCGGGAAGCAGGGTGGCTAGTGTGGGATGGAGCAGTTCCTGGGTGTATAGTCCCTTTCCTGTGTCCGAAAGAATGCTTGTGGAGTAATGGGTAGGGGGTGGGGAGCCGTGATGAACAGGTCCATAGAGTTGCTCAGAGGCAGGACATCAAGAGCTGCTCTTTCTATGGCAGTATCAGCATTGGTGTCTTGACTGACAGCTGCACTTTCAAAGCAGGTCACTGGTATGTAGTTGAAGGTGTGCAATCCTTTCTGTTTGGGGCTACATTCAGAACGATGACAGACTCATGATGATGGAATTCGTGAGTTCATTGGTGTTGGACTTTGTCAGAACTCTAGATGAAGCAGATGAGACAAAAATGCCATGTACTCTATCAGTGGAAACCTAATGGGAATTCCATACAGGACTGCAATAGAAACTAATGTAGGGATTGACATTTTCACATAGATCTGGTAAAGACAGCACCAGCAAGACTGGCAGAACCTGATATTAAAGGAGCTAATGCCATTTGTATTATATAGTGATATCTCAGGCATCATCAGTCCCAACCTAGAATTCAAAGTCTTTAGAAATGTCTGAAGATGGAGCTTCAGTTTTACCATAAGGTATGTGGAGATGTGAGTGCTTTAATTTGTTTCAGTTCTGAATTTGTAAATCCCTGCAAGATGAATGCTATTATGCAAGCGCTAATTACTACAAAATATATGTCTTACCTTTCTCTCTATGAATTCAAGTGTGGTTCTGATGCTTGAAAAGTACAACTGAACACCAACACTTGCTCATTTTAATGTGAATGTTTAAATTTCTTCAAGAAATGAGAGTTGCTCATTATTTAGCTAACGTAAACTCTAATGGAATTCAAAGTATAAAGGGATGACTACCTTCTTTTGTAACTTTCTGTAGCACTTGTTTTTATTCTCAGCATAGTGTTAGATATGATTGCTAAGTTTTCCAACAGTTAAACTAGATTTTGTAGTTATTACATTTCTTAAGACAATACAATTTGTTCTTTGCTAAGTATCTTAGTCATCCATTAAATGTACACTAAATTTGTATTTTGCAGTAACGTATGAATGGTTGTAAACAAGCTATTAAACTCCAAACTCCATGAAACTGTATTTCATGTACTGTACTTTTGCCTTTTTTTGACACACCACATATTTATTTATGGTTAATGCTTAATTCCTCTTCCGTACAAAGGTCATTTTCATGGTTTACTATCCAAACTTTCACATTTATCAGTCAGCCCTCTGAGACCATTGAAGTCATAATAACTGCTAGTTGGTATACTGTACAGTGCCGTGAAAAAGTATTTGTCCCCTTCCTGATTTTAAATTTTTTTGCATATTTGTCACAGTTAAATGATTGAGATCATCAAACAAATTTTAATTATTACACAAAGGATAACCCGAGTAAATACAAAATGCAGTTTTTAAATGATGATTTCATTTATTAAGGGAAAAAAGCTGTCCAAACCTACCTGGCCCCATGTGAAAAAGTAATTGCCCCCTAAACCTAATAACTGGTTGTGCCATCCTTGGCGGCGACAACTGCAATCAAGCATTTACGATAACTGGCAATGAGTCTTTCACATCGCTGTGGGGGAATTTTGGCCCACTCTTCTTTGCAGAATTGTTTTAATTCAGCCACATTGGAGGGTTTTCGAGCATGAACGGCCTGTTTAAGGTCATGCCACAGCATTTCAATCGGATTTAAGTCCAGACTTTGACTAGGCCACTCCAAAACCTTAATTTTGTGTTTTTTGAGCCATTCAGAGGTGGAATTGCTAGTGTGTTTCGGATCATTGTCCTGCTGCATAACCCAAGTGCGCTTGAGCTTGAGGTCACGAACTGATGGCCGGACATTCTCCTTCAGGATTTTCTGGCAGAGCGTAGAATTCATGGTTCCATCAATTATGGCAAGTCGTCCAGGTCCTGAAGCTGCAAAGCAGCCCCAGACCATCACACTACCACCACCATGTTTGACTGTTGGTATAATGTTCTTTTTATGAAATGCTGTGTTAGTTTTACGCCAGATGTAACAGGACGCACACCTTCCAAAAAGTTCAACGTTTGTCTCATCAGTCCACAGAATAGTTGCCCAAAAATCTTGGGGATAATCAAGATGTTTTTTGGCAAATGTGAGACGAGCCTTTGTGCTCTTTTTGGTCAGCAGTGGCTTTCGCCTTGGAACTCTCCCATGGATGCCATTTTTGCCCAGTCTCTTTCTTATTGTTGAATCATGAACACTAACCTTAACTGAGGCCTGCAGTTCTTTAGATGTTGTTCTGGGTTCTTTTATGAGCTCCTGGATGGGTCATCGTTGCGCTCTTGGAGTAATTTTGGTAGGCCGACCACTCCTGGGAAGGTTCACCACTGTTCCAAGTTTTCTCCATTTGTGGATAATGGCTCTCACTCCGGTTCGCTGGAGTCCCAAAGCCTTAGAAATGGCTTTGTAACCCTTTCCAGACTGATACATGTCAATTACTTTGTTTCTCATCTGTTCTTGAATTTCTTTAGATGGCAGCATGATGTGTTGTTTTTTGAGATGTGCTTCACTTTGTCAGACAGGTTCTGTTTAAGTGATTTCTTGATTCAACAGGTCTAGCAGTAATCAGGCCTGGGTGTGGCAAGTGAAATTTAACTCAGCTTTCCAAAAAATGTGGTTAATCACAGTTCATTCATAATTTAACAAGGGTGGGGGGGGCAAATACTTTTTCATGGCACTGTAGATCTTGTCATGTGATAATAGGTAACAAAGAACAATAGTTCTAGGGTGCCATTTTTAAGTTATCTTTCTTTGAATAATTGACACTTTGGATTAGAATGTTGCCTCCTCTGTTGTACCAAGAAGACTCTCCTCCTTTCCTAGACTGAAAAAAACAATAGAAGCTGATATTATAAACACTTTTTTTCAGATAATGAATGGAATTGTAATGGGACGGTCCAATCGAAAACAACAAAGTTATGTTTTTCTTTTTTTTTTTTTAATCGACAGTATATCCACGGTTATTGCTAACTGCAGTTTTTATTGGGAATTTAAATGCTCAGAGGTATTTTTTTAAATATTTTTTTTACCATGTCCAACTTAAGAAATGTATGTTTTTAAAACCACGTTAGAATACAGATAGGTAACAGGCAAGTGCTGGCTGGCAATGGAAGCCGTATGATCTGAAAATTGATTCTACAGACTTTGTCCCAGTCTGAGAACTGTAAACTAATATTGTGGAACCTCTACGGTCTGGGCTTCAACTTATTTTGCATACTAAATAGTAATTTTTTTCTTAAGTACATTTTTTTCCTCAGTTCAAGTTTTGTGAATAGCAGCTTTACATTTTTCATCATTTTAGAAACTTTAAAAAATTGTTTCATGTATTACCTTCATTTTAGGGAATTATAGCAAGGCACAGTTTTTCTAGAATATCTTTTCAGTTTACTCAATGTTTTATGCAGTTTTGTGTCAATGATATATCCAAGTACTTTCAAGAAAAAGAAAAATGTAATTTTTATTTTTTTACTCTTGTTTTACTAACTTTACTGAACTACTTCACTACATCGTGAGCACACATAGCGTTGTTGTAATGTTTGGTTTTTTGATTTTAATTCTGTCTAAAATGTTCTAAATGAAAAAGATATGGATGTCTCAGCTCCCCTTTTTTAAAAATCATATTTTTATTTTTTCAATGGGAGATTATAGTTTGGTTTGTTTTTTATTCCAGACTTAGAATACACTTTCACAGTGACCTGGATTTGGAGGATGTTCAAGTGACTTGTAACTTAAACATATGAGTTGAAGTGAATTGTGTAGTGTGTTATTAGTACTGCGGCCTTGCAATTTGAAGATCCTGGGCTGGAATCCCACTTGCGATGCAGTACTCCTGAACTGCTTCAGTAACAGTATTCTGCTGCATGAAATGGGTAAATAATTTCAAGTAACTAACACTGTCAGTTGTATTGGCAAAAAACATCAACTAAATAGAAGTTAATATAGTATGCATTCACATAATTTTGTTAAATCATCATTGGTATAATTTTGTACCAGCCATATGGAATGTTCTCCATTTTAAATCACGTGTATTTTAACAGATTACAGGAAAGCTTCCTGTTTAAAGCCCTGAAGGGCTCTCACAAGTAACACCGTGGATATTTTCTCCAGACTAGATGCCTATTGGGGGTTAATGACCTTCATCTTCCAACACATCTCTGCTGCTGACCCTACTCTGGAAGATCAGCAAAACTTCCAATGTTATTAGTCCAAGCCCTTTGACTTAGTATATGACATACACATTTTTCAGAACCACTTATCCCACAGGGAACCGGAGCCAACCCGGTAACACAGGGCATAAGGCCAGAGGGGAGGGGACACACCCAGGACAGGACGCCAGTCTATCGCAAGGCACCCCAAGCGGGACTCGAACCCCAGACCTACCGGAGAGCAGGACTGTGGTCCAACCCACTGCGCCACAGCACCAGACATAAACATTTTGAAAATGGTTAGCCGTCTTAGCAACAACAGAGGGCAAAATGACACTGTGTACTTCTTCCTGTATAACAATTCTTGCAGTTTTTCTCCTGTTCCTGAGTCATTTAGAAATCTGAAGAATTGTAAAGACGTTGGCTAAACAGACTCCACAGGTTTCTGATGCATGAAAGTACTGTGATATTCAAAGAGAACTTAACCCCAAAGGTACTTTTGCATGTGGTGTCTTTGAATTCTAAGTTGTGCCAAAAAAGCATGAAATGACCCCTACACTTGAATGTCACCTACACCAACAATGGGCATAGGCAGGTTGGAGTCGTAACCACCAGACCAAAGGGACAAGCTGCCTGCTGAGTTTCTCAGGCAGTGCGGGTGCACCATGTTCATGGCTGTTGTCTTGCAACAAAGTGTTCCCTAGTTGGCCAAGAGTCGGCAGGCGCAATTTATGTTCCAGTCGCCCGGTCTGGCCCTCCAAACCCATGAAATGCCTATATTTGGTAATTTCTCAATGAAGACACAGTCCACAGCTCATTCCTTTGCTGTTTCCAATAGTGGGACTGCAGCCAGCAGCTTGTCTGGCTTGCTGGCAGGGCTCTGTGCTTGGATAGAGAGAGCTGAGGGAACGAGATGTTGGGGAGAGAGATCGTGTAAATATTTCCCTCCATCAGAGGAGAGTATAAATATTTATTTACCATTCCACTGGATTCTGTCATGCGTTTGCCATACTGTTATAGCTTGTTCTTCACCACATATATTTTGCCCCCTACAATCACATTTGTTAGGGTTATGTTTACCTGAACCTCCAAGAGCCAGAAAATTTTGCAGAACTGAGGGGACAGGTTAACTGTACCATTAAATCATGTGGCAGAAAAATGCTATGGTAGAGGAGGGAATTATTATGGTCAAGAAAAAAAATGTTGTGTTTTTTCAGTTTCACAACTGGTTACACCCAGTTCGCATTTTCAAAATTTTGCAAAAAGATAAATGTATAAAAGTCCTTATGCAGTACAATGCTCTTATTACTTTGGCTTGTGTGTTACTGAAATTAGGATTTTTAGATGCAGTGTTGTTATAATGGAGTTCTCTAGTTCTCTGTGTGTTCATATGTGTTTTCTCCCACAGTCCAAATGCACTTCAACAGGACCTCTGATTCTAAATTGCCCATAATGTGTGGCTACCATGTGATGGATTGGTGTTCTGTCCAGAGTCTATCTTGTTTAGTCTATATCCCTATGCTTTCAGGTTGGGTTGTGGACCATGGTCATCCTGCCTTAGGAGAAACACAAATCACTCTTTCGTTAACTACTTGTGCTTGTCAGGGTTGCAGCAGGGCAGATACTGTATTAAATCACTTGACAGTAAGCTAGGAGGGCTAACCCCTGGGCAGGACACCAGTCCATCGTAGGGTAGCCCCACACATGACTAAGCAGACTCATACTCACTCACTACAAGCAATTCATAGCCACCACTTAACCTGAAACATGTTAAGTGGTGGTTATGAATTGCTTATGAAAACTGAAAACCCTTGGGCTGTGGGACAGAACTGTAGTGGCCAGCAGAAATCCACGCAGACATATGGAGAACATGCAAACTCCACACTAAGCTAGATGCGAACCTACACCCAAACAGTGCCAGACTTCCTGTGCCACCGCGCCCCCTCAAGAGCATTAATGTTTTATTATTTTGTGAGCCCTCTGCTGGGAACGAAGAGAAAGTACTCGTGACTTTGTAACGTCCTCTCCAAGCAAAATATATCTGAGAGGTTTGACCAAATGATACAACCAACAAAACAGCATGTTCTTTTCCAGAAGTATAGCAGCATTATGATAATCACAATTTCAGCAGAAAACCCATGATCTAGATGAACCTAATACAACGAAACATATTGTACATTGTAGGTTACATAGGTACATGGTATTTCTGGATTATGCTTTTAATGAGCAAATACACATTTGATGATCAAATATTATGAAATACACATGTCTTACTATTATTATTGATAATAATAATAATAATAATAATAATAATAATAATAATGAGGCACAGTGCCGTGGGTTTGGATGGGGCGAAGAAGGAGCAGAGGCAGGGTTCATCTCGAATGTTTTATTAGAACACTGGCACACAGGGAAATAATCCCTCCCCTGCCAGCCTTGTGCCGTGTGTTGTCGGGTTAGGCTCCAGTTCGCCGCGACCCTGCTTGAGACAAGCGGTTGTTGACGACGGATGGATGGATAATAATAATAGGGGGATGCGATGGCACACTGGGCTTGGCTGGGTCCCACTCTCTGGTGGGTCTGGGGTTCAAGTCCCACTTGGGGTACCTTGCAACAGACTAGTGTCTCACCCTGGGTGTGCCCCCCTCCAGCCCCACACCCTGCTGGGCTAGGCTCCGGCTCCCCGCTGGGGACGAGCGGCTTCAGATTGTGTGTGTGTGTGTGTGTGTGTGTGTGAGATAATAATAATCCAGCCATTTTCAATAACTGATTGTCCTGATCACAATCGTGGTGGCTTAGAGCCAATCCCTAAAATACTGGGTTAAAGGCTGATGGGGGTACCCTGGATGGGATGCCAGTCCATTGCAGGGTAACTCAGAAGACATTGTTTGACAATTGTACTAGATAATAGTACAACTACCAGTCAAAAAGTTAATCTGAACCAGTAATGTAATGTCAGTCAGGAGTATGTTGTCAGATTCAAAAGACATTTGAAGTGTGTGTGTGTTTGTGCAAGATCATACAAGTTTAATGTTGAGCAATCAGCGATAGCCATGATTAAGTATATTTTTAAAGCTGTTTTTAGTGACTTACAGTTGTTACTGTTGTTGCTGTCACTGCTGCTATTGTTATTTACTGTCATTGACACTGTTTTGTTTGTGCAGCAGTATTCCTATTGTCCTTGTCCATAGTCTGTGGAGAAGCATTCAGGAAGATTTTCATGATACATGTACATGGTACTTCTATCTATGACAATAAGCTTGAAACTTAAACTTAAACTTAGAGAGTGGCTTATTTAAGCATTCAAGTCGAAGGTCTTGTCTTCTTGGGGCTGAAGAGATCTTTGCTGTGACGTTGACAGTGGCGTCAGTTCCCACTGACGTCACGCTTGGCTTTCCACAAGGCCGCAGGGACACTCAGTGAAGAAAATGGAGGAGTATGCACGTGAGCCATGGTAACCTTATTTTAACCGTTCCGTTGTTGTGAAAATAAGGTAGATTTGGCACACATGGGAACTTATTTGAAGAAAGAAATAAGTAAAGTAAGAAAACTAAATTGAAGTAGTCTGACGAGCGACGTATCGGTGTGCTACCTGTCGGGTAGGCTATGCCGGCCGGGTGACCTTGTAACCACGGCAACCGCCGGCTCATGCATTACTACACGTTTCGTGTTTCAAATGGTTATGTTGGGTTTTTTGTTCCGTGTATTGTGTTCACACTTACCAAACAACTCTCGCTTGCTAGTTGAATGACGAGCAGGCGCAAAGATAGCGGTCTCTTGGGCTGGTGGTGTGTTCCGACGACGCCGGTGAATTTGTTCGTAGAAAAAAAAAGTAGTAGTTCTTCTGTGAAAATAGCAAGCCAGCACACCTGATTTGCTAGCTGGATGGATGGATGTGCCGCGTTTGGCGAGAATCATGTAACGTGCCGTGGCGTCCGACTGTTTCTCCGTGTCCTCGGTGGCTGATGATCATCATGACATGATGATGATGATGATGTCCACGAAACACGGCACATTGGGATTGGGTCTAGCGGGTACGAAGCCCGAGTCTGACAGCGGACCCAGGGTCTTTTTTTCCTAAGCTGACACACATGCTGTGTGTATATCCGATCGAAGCCCCTGGCGGATCGTGGACGACTGCGGGGGAGCGTTCACGATGGGCGCCATCGGCGGAGGGATCTTCCAGGCTGTGAAAGGCTTTCGAAATTCACCGGCTGTGAGTGTTGCCCTGCTTTTTTTCCTTCTTTGCGCCCTTAAAAGTTGACGATGCTCGGTTCATTATGATTTTAAATTTCAAACCCACGGTCATGTTTATTATTTAGTTTGCGGGTCATTGATCTCCGCTCGTTGCGTTGTAGAGGTTTATAATTTGAATAAACTGAACTTGAAGACCTTAAATTAAGATATTCATTTG
Organism: Scleropages formosus; assembly: GCF_900964775.1. NCBI lineage: Eukaryota > Metazoa > Chordata > Actinopteri > Osteoglossiformes > Osteoglossidae > Scleropages > Scleropages formosus. The sequence continues at coordinate 127,590 of NC_041827.1, forward strand.
TTAATAATGCAACAGTTAGCAAATGTCTCCCGCGTGTGTGCAGGCATCACTCAGCTCAAGGCATTAGTAATCGTACCCTGCACATTGTTCAGGCATGAATAATCAATCCCATAGCAGCATATTGCCTATTGCCATAGCTGTCAGTGGAGGCGCCTCTCTCACAGCAGCTGCTCTGTGCCTTTCACCAGGGTTTAAACCACAGGCTGCGAGGGAGCCTCACAGCAGTAAGGACCAGAGCACCACAGCTGGGAGGTGAGTTTGCATGTCATGAGGAAAGGGGAATAAGATGACATTTGTCACGGTTATTTGTTTCTGCATAGTTGTTTTAATTAATCACATTCCTCAGTGAGTAGTGCTCATTTGGTAGTTGTTTACTAACCACTGGTTTCGTACAGAATTTTGAACACTTGTTTTTAGTACCAGTAACAGATTATACTGTAGTACAGCTGTCAATGGTGTTGACACGAAGAGATTTAGAAAATTACTTGTTTTCATATGTTTGCAACCCACAGGGAGTTTTGCAGTTTGGGGTGGTCTCTTCTCCACAATTGATTGCGGGCTGGTCAAGATACGGGGCAAAGAGGATCCCTGGAACTCCATCACCAGCGGGGCTATGACAGGGGCAATCTTGGCGGCACGAAGTAAGTCGTGGTCCCTTGGCAGCTGGCGGGGATTCCGTCCTGGCGCAAGGGGAAAATACTCAAGGATGAAAGCGCCTGCTTGGATGCTCACCCTTGTCAGCACATACAACCTGCTTAGGCCATTAATGAGATCTAATTAAATCTTATATTTGTTGAGTTACTGCCTTCAGACAAATTGTTTTTCAGTTTCTTGCTCATCTTTTAACAACTTGTGAATTTCGTTGTATGGTGTAACAAACTTTACTGTACACATGACAAACTCTTGAATCACAAGTCTAATGCATCATTACGAGATGTACCATGCTGAGCTGGGGATTCAAGATACCATATAGCAACAATATCATTTATTTCTTGTTAACTGGCTTAGAATCGTTACTAATCTAGAATGCCCAGGAGGGGTGGGCAACCACTGGCCCTTGGACCCCCAGAGGTTTTTTTTTTTTTTTTTTTTTTTTTTTTTCCTCCCTCGATTTTCAGTTGGGAGTATTTGTTCCTTTCCTCTGTGGCCAGTAGGCATACTCATAGCTCTATGAAAGTACTATATTATGGTAGTCATTAGTCAGTTGTCTTGTTTCTTATCTGATGTATTTGTTTTTCTTTCCTTATGCCTGTGTTAAAGTGTTGTGTCACTGTGTGAGAAGAGTGCTCTTTAAAAATTAATTAAATTGAAATTGAGTGATGTAATACAGTGTTGGGTCATTGAGCCCTTTGAAACCTTAATGTCATCATTCTTGTCTCCTCTAAGATGGCCCTGTGGCTATGATGGGTTCTGCAGCAATGGGAGGCATACTGCTAGCATTGATAGAGGGTGCTGGAATCCTACTCACAAGATTTGCTTCATCACAGTTTCCAACTGGTGAGTTTCATTGCAAACAAGGCCTTGAAATTTCATACATCATTTATGAATGTTTCAGGGTTTAGTCTTTTTCTTACATAGGAACTGGCAAGTATTCAAAGATGAGCTGAAAGACCTCTGAGGTTTGTATAATAACATGTGATCAGTTTCTGTGTGGTAACACTTGTCCTGGTGTGTCTCAAATCAACAGGGCCCAAGTTTGCAGAGGAGCCCACCCCCATGCCCACCCCTTCATTTGGGGATTACAGACAATATCAATAAGAGGATCATTCCCCTTCAACTGACCTTCAGGCCTTTTTTTTTTTTTCCCCCCATGAACTCACTGTTTCCCTTGTTGAAGAACTGTGGGAGGGCTTAGACATTAAGCATTGCTGGAATGCTACCAATTTGTGTGAACTGTACACGGAGACGAGTTTACTTATTCATGACAGTTGTATGCAGCATATTCTGATTGCGATTTAAGATGCTTATTGCATGTACATGGCTAATTTCTTTAGAACCAGTATCAGTTGCGAAGAGATGGCTGGGTGAATGCCTTTCACCTTGTCCATATGATGCAGCCGCGAATCTCTCTGGGGTCCACATGAATGCACTTTCTCTGCAGTTAAATTTCAGACTACAGAATTTTCTGGGACCTGCTCATGCGCTTAAGTCGACAATGGGGATTGTGCACACCGTTTTGTCCTATTGAAGATGGATCAATCCCAAACTCATATGTTGTCTGTGTGTGTACATAAAGGCCTTTCCAAAGTGACTTTTTATGTATTGCTTTCTAACTTCTTGACTTTTAGTTGTTCTGTGTTCAGTTCTTTTAATGATCAGTGTAACTTTAAAGTAACAGTAACTTTTTTTTTAACTGATGTTGCAGACAGACATGCAAACTGTTTCGTCCATGGTCTGAAAATCTGCTGAATTTCATATGGCTTTTATTTGTGCCTAGAAGGCCTTTGTAAATTACATGGACATAGACAGGGATCCAGTACTTCATGTGAATACGTCTGGTCTAATAAGATCGTACTAGCCGTTGACTGTTACTGCATAAATGGTGCAGAATGTAAAGCTTTGCCCTGTAATAAGTGCCATATGTTTTTACTCATGGGTTATCTGATAAGGACCTGTATGACAGGATGGAGAGAGATCTTTAAATTTACAATTAAAGCCAGCAAGTACTTGAGAGCTGGAGCTGCCACCTTACACTTGAACAACCTAGGTTTGAATCCCAGCTGTAGTACCCTTGAGCAAGGCACTTACCCTAAATTGTGCCAATAAAAGTTACCCAGTGGTATAAATGGGTTAATTATTTTAACTTAACATGGTTCATTGATTTGGAGAAGAGTGTCATTTAAATGAGTAAATGGAACATTATTTTGTTGCTGTGATGTGCTTTGGTATAGATGAACTATAAAAATTGAGAAAATCTAGGGAAAATAAGATTGTGACTAATTTTGCCCTTGGCAACATATACCGTGTGTCTAATTCTGACAGGAGGCATAGGGAAGCTAGTGTGCACTCTAATTCACACCTTGTGTACCCCAGAGTGTTGGTCAAGTTTGAGCATCTGGGTGGACAGTAGAGGTTTAATTTTCCCGGTATCCTGGACTCTTGATATCATTTCATGAAGCTACTAGCACTCAGGGTGGCTGTTAGGAAATGTCATCTCATAATCAAACTCTGCAGTCAGTCATCTAGTTAGTTGTGTTTAAATAAAAAAAAAAAAAAAACTTAGTGTTAATGCTGTTATATACTGAAGTGGTTTTAACTGCACTAAAAACCATCCAGTGTCAGGAAGTATACAAAGATGTGTAATTTTCTCCATTTTGCTGACATCTTGAGTGATTTTTGTGATCAGTGTGATGGAAAACAGTTTTTACAAAAGTAGGTATTTTCTTTCTTTTAGTTGAGTATACATTAAGTTACGAATTACGTAACTGAAAGTTCCAGTAGTTATTCTGTACCTTTTGAGCAAGATACTGACATGGAATAACTGTGGTAACAGTGTGTAAACTATTAAAAACCCAGCATATAAATGGATAAAAATTGTATGTTGATTTGCATATAAATAAGCAAAATTTAAGGATTGTATAATCAGGGTTTCCTTGTTTCAAGTGGCTGTGAAAAAACTTTTGTCAACTGCAAAACAACAAAAAAAGGTTTCCATAGAAGATGGAAAGACAGTTGAATTTCCGGTTGAAGCCCCGTCCTTGCTACTGCTGCAGTAGCCCTGAAATGCTTACCCTCAGCTGCTCCAGTAAAGCACCCAGCAGTACAAAAGGGTGAAATAGGCTAGAGCTCTTTGCATCATGTAAGCAATGTGCTGTTTGTGTTTTTTCATTGCTAAGCCCACCCCAGGGTCTTGAAATAAGAACGAGTGGAGAGAGATGTATGATGGTGTGTCTGGAGAAATATGATGACTTGATACGTTCTAGATAAAATGACGACGCTTAGAGAGCACATAGAGGATGGCCAATTGAAAAGAAGCAGCTGTATTTTAGAACTTGACAAAGAGACCATTACAAAGAAATAAGACATTTGCACGACCTCAGGGCAAAGACTTCAAACCCATTGTCCCATGTCCCAGTCTTGCTCTGCAGTAGCCTCAGAAGTATTTGGTACAGTCAATAAATTATAAGGCACAGTGACTTATAATGTTAAATCTACAGATTTTTTTTTTACCCATTTATATACACTAGCTGGGTAATTCTACTGGAGTAATTCAGGGTGAGTACATTGTTCAAGGGTACTACATTTGGAGGTAGGATTCAAACCTGCAAACTCTGAATCCAAAGGCAGTAGCTCTGACTACTACCAGCTGCCCTATTCTTTGCTATTATTTTTGTCATGCATAAAATACCTTTTATTTTAAGGAATTTAGCTGATCGTTTTGCTCATGAATCAGTTTTATTTTTTCCATGAAGAATAATTTGTATTTTGATCCCTTCAGAATGGGAATTCATGTACCATGATGATTTCATGCAATGAGTTAATGTTATGTGTGTGTGTGTTCTGTGTATGCCACAGGGGTAGGTATCTTATTTAATCCTTCAAGATGAGACCATGTGTGTGCAAATGCTCTTGCACTGTTGTCCTTTGTTTGCCCACCATTGTCTGAATGCATCGGCAACCAGGAGCAAATGAAATTCAGAGCCGGTTTGACTTTGTTGTGCAGCCACAGCCAATTTGGGTGCTTTACTTAAAAAGTGTAAGACTCTGCATTTCTAGTTACTTTACAAAAGTGGTGAGTGTAACATCATTTTGTTGGAAAATTAATTTCCTTGTTGTTTTATTTCTGCAGTAGAGGTATTGAAAACAAAGTTTAATTTTTAGTCCAGCTTGTTGCTGTATTTTGCTTACAGCTTAATACACAACAGAAGTGTGACCAAAGTCACTGGAGTTCTAAGATTAATACAGAAAGTAATGTTGCTAATTTAGGAAATAAATGTAATATTACTAATTTTTTAAAAAATCCAGTGATGGTTAATATATAAACCCCATTTCCAGAAAAGTTGGGACACTTTTTAAAAATGCAACAAAAACTAAAAACTGTAATCTATTCATTCACTTGAACCTTTATTTAACAGACAAAAGGACAAAGAAAAGATTTTCAGTCTTTTCACTGATGAACTTAATTCTATTGGTCAAATATAAATAAATTTAGAAATTGATGCCTGCAACACACTCAAAAAAAGTTGGGACAGAGGCATGTTTACCACTGGGTCGCATCACCTTTTCTTTTAGTTACACTTTCTAATTGTTTGAGAACTGAACAAATCGATTGTTCCAGTTTTTCAAGTAGAATTTTTGCTCATTTTTGCTGTATGCAGGACTTGAGCTGCTCAACAGTTCGTGGTCACCATTGTCTGATTCTCCTCTTCATGATGCACCATACATTTTCGATAGGAGACTGATCTGGACTGCAGGCAGGCCAGTCAAGCACATGCATTCTGTGTCCACAAAGCCACCCTGTTGTAGCACATCCAGAATGAGGCCTGGCATTGTCTTGCTGAACCATTGACTTCCTGGGAAAAGATGTTGCCTTAATGGCAGCATATGTCTCTCTAGAATCCCAAGATACGCCTCCGCGTAAATGGTACCTTCACACGTACGCAAGTCACCCATGCTGTGGGCAGTGATGGACCTCCATACCATCACAGATGCTGGCTTTTGTGCCTTTCACTGCTAACAGTCTGGCTGGTTCTTTTCATCTTTGCCATGGAGAACTCAACATCCATTTTTCCCGAAAACACACTGAAACGTGGACTCATCTGACCACAGCACACGTTTCCATGACCTTTCAGTCCATCTGAGATGAGCTCAGGCCCAGAGATCTGGGCAACGTTCTGCATAGAACTGATGTATGCCTTCCTCCTTGCATAATAGAGATTCAGGTTGCGTTTCTGAATGCAGCAGTGGATTGTGTTAAGTGACAATGATTTGCTGAAGTACTCCCGAGCCCATGTGGCTATATTTATTATAGTAGCATGACGGTTTCTCATGTAATGCCATCTATGGGCTCAAAGGTCACGCCCATTCATTAGTGTTTTCCGGCCTTGCCCTTTACCCACTGAGATTTCTTCAGATTCCATGAATCTTTCCATGGTTACATGAATATTATGTACTGTAAATGGTGAAAGACCATCTTTGCAATCCTGCATTGAGAAATGTTCTTTTTGAACTGATTGACAATTCTCTCACGCAGTTTGGAACAAAGTGGTGAGCCACAACACATCCTTATCTGCAAAGACTGTCTTTGGTGGATGCTCCTTTAGGCCCAATCATGATTCCCTCACCAGTTACCAATTCACCTGCTTATTGTGCAATCTTCCAAAATGGTGTTACTTGAATATTCTATAAACTTTCACTCTTATTTTGCCTCTGTCCCAGCTTTTTTGGAGTGTGTTGAAGGCATCAAATTTGAAATTTGCTTATATTTACTGTACTGTTCTCCCTGCGTGTTATGCACAGTGAGTTAATGCAGTTTACAGCAAGCCAAACTCGATTCTCATGAGCCAGGATATTATGAGCGTCTTCCTCCTTTATTGTCTCCAAATGACAGGTGAAAACGCAAGTGAAACTCTAATAAACAGAAACAGTAAAGGAAACAGAGTCTAATTACAACAAATCGCTATACCAGTTTAACTCATTCACCGATAGCGCAGTTAACTTAGCATACAGCGCGAACTCACACACGCGTTTCATGAGAACAGTAGTAACGTGGAGTTACGGCTGAATAAACAGAGTTTACATAAACTTAAAGCAAATAAACAGCCCAACCAATATCTGCAAGAACTTGTGGCCCCAACTTAGCATTACAGTCCCTGTTTCCTGCTTCTGTTCACTGCCTGTCCCTCACTTGTGGTTAAGCATATTAGGGAAATAGATTAAATAATTAAATCAATACTGTGTAAAGCCTCTTGTTCCCGTTGATGTGTTTTATGTAAAAATTAAGTTGTAGTTGCTTACGTTATACCTTTATAGTCTAGTCTCAATTAAAATGACATTTAATTCTATACTGCTCAGACACTTTTCTCCAAAGCGACTTCCAATAAACATTATGTAGTATCAGGCCACACCTTATTACCCAAGGTGACACGATTTTAAACTATTTGAAGGCTAAACCGCAACTGAGGGAAAAGCAGAACTAAACTCTCTTAGGAAATGCCTAGATATTATGGAATTATATATTTTTTTGTGAAGTTTTAGTTGCATTAAGTATCTCACCATCTTTTTTCCTTATTTTTCAGGCATTTTAAAATATTCAATCTTTCGAGAGTCCTAAAAACTTCCTAGGCCTCAGGCATTGTGCCTACAGTGCCTCAGGAGAAAATTGACACTGATGCTGCTTCTTTTTTCGGGTTTCTGCCATCTTATCATGGGAAATCTGGTTTCACATATATATGAGGGTAAGTTGAGAAGCATGCGCAACAATCAGTGTTATTTGGAGTACAAATTATTGTGGATACTTTTTGATTTGACCTCCTACAATGAACCACTGCTATGCATTGTCACATTTTTCCACTGGGGTGACTTAAAAAAAAAAAAGGAGACTCCTCAAATTTTTACTGTTTTACCGTATTACTCTTTTCTGTTGCTGTGTCAGGGAAGAAACAGATATTAAAATGACAGCAAAGGGAATACAACTGATGTGTTTTACAAGGATTACAAACTTTTATGCTGAAGGAAAGGCTAACATCATTATTATGCTTGTTTTAAGACATTCTGCTTTAAATGTCAGACTGAATATGCAGTTTTGGTTGTTTCATGGCTAGAGCCCGACTATAAAAGTTCATAGTGACAATTACTTTCATAATTCAATTCAATTCAGTTCAATTCATTGTATTTTATAGAGAGCTCTTCTCACACAGTAACACAAAGCGCTGAACAAAGGGTCAGAGGCATAATACAAGTAAAAGGCTGGCCATAAAGGAAAAGCTGTAACTAAGCCTACTGGCCATGGAGGAAAGGGAAAAAAGCTCACAACCAAAAGGCAATGAATTAAATAAACAAAATAAATAAATTAAATTCAATTTACAACTAAAAAGAACATTGTAGCTGAGTGTTAACTTGGTGTCCCAGGTCACCAAGCATGTCTCGTCCATCATGGCAGGCAGTCATCAGCTTCGGACAGCACTGGATACTGGTATCATGGCCGGTTGGCCTCCTTAGGCCTTATCATACCGGAACAATGCTCAATAAAAAAGAAATGGTTAGTAACTGATGACGTGATTAGATTACAGAGCTTTAAACAGAAATTATAGAATTTTATACAGAATAACCTAATGACCTAAAATCAATATGTTACAATCCCTTCGCTTCTCCATTTAGGGATCAGTTTCTGAAATTCACTGAAAAGCCATGACTCAGTTATTTGCTTTTGTTCTGAAACTCAGCATAATGCGGTTTTCCTGAAGAAAAAAAAAATACATATATATTTTTTACACTTGCCTGAGGACATAAGGAGCTTCTTTGGTGTTTCCAGGATATAAATCTGGAAACTACCGTTACTGAATTTGAATATGTCACCGTTCTTAAATAAAACGATTCTCTAAAGTTCTGTAACACAATTATCAATTACACTAATTAGGATTATATACTTAGGTCATGGGGGGATGCAGTGGCGCAGTGGGTGGGACCAAGTCCTGTTCTCCGGTGGGTCTGGGGTTCGAGTCCCGCTTGGGGTGCCTTGCGATGGACTGGTGTCCCGTCCTGAGTGTGTCCCCTTCCCCTCCAGCCTTATGCCCTGCGTTGCCGGGTTAGGCTCCCGCTCCCCGCGACCCTGTATGGGACAAGCAGTTCAGACAATGTGTGTGTGTGTGTATTTATGTCAAGTGTACAAAAGTCACTTCCCTCTCTGGGATTTTAACTTGCTAATCCTCTTGGCTCACAAGTCCCATTCTTTAAATATAGCATCTCCAGTTCGCTTCTCTCGTGTGGTAAAGCCAAGAAGAACTCTTCTTGTGTGTTTATAAGTAAAGTGGTGTTTTAAAACCATGTTCTGTCTTTTTGTGATATGAGTTTTGATTAGAAGGAGTGAAGCGGACTGCTGTCAATAAGTCTCCATTGTGACACAGAAAGATGTTTGTGACCTGCTGTCACATGTCAGGCTGTGTTTGAGCAGCTCAAAGCTGCTGCACCCTGAGGGCTGTTGGACAAATTGCCCTGCTCCTAGTTGGCTGGAAGGGGTTACTAGGCTGAAGTCATGAACTGATCCCCCCACTGACCCCACTGGGCCCCACTGATGGCACTTTGCCCATGAAGCTCATAGCTATGTTATTTCTGACTTTTGGAAAGCAGCTGGGGGATCTGCCTGCTGTCAGGTGACCAAGGGCAGCAGTTGAAAGAGGTCCATGACAAACTGGACTCCCTGTGCTGACTCTGGAGGGAGCGTTGTGGTAGAAAACCTCCTCTTGCTCTTAAAGGGGCGATACATTCTTTACTCTGGTATGCTACATGTCTCCTTGGGTAAATGAAATGAAAATTCATTTAAATTACAGAAAGCTGTACTGCTGCCTCACAGTTGCTGGGCTGTTTGGGCGTGGGTTTGAATTTGACTCGATCTGTGTGGAGTTTGCATGTTTTCCCTGTATCTGTGTGGACTTCTTCCCCAAAACATGTAGTTCCATTGAACTGGCAACACTATACTTCCCTCACTGAATGTATGTGTGTGTGTGTGTGTGTGTGTGTGTGTGTGTGTGTGTGTGTGTGTACCTATGATGACCTGGCGCCCCCTTCTGTGAAAATGGATAGATGATGGAAGGAAGGATTTAGTAACTGAAGTATATCCATACATCCATTTTCTGTCCCGTTTGTCCTAGTAGGGTCACGGTGGCAACAGGGAGAGCAGAGGCCCAGCCACCTCTGTCCCCCGCAACTTCCTCCAGTTCAGCTTGGGGGATCCCCAGCCGTTTCCAGACCAACTGTGAGATATAATCCCTCCAGTGGGTCCTGGGCGGACCTCGGGGCCTCGTCCCAGTTGGCCGTGCCTGGTATACCTCCAAATGGAGGCGCCCAGCGGGCATCCTTATCAGATGCCCGAACCACCTCAACTGGCTCCTCTCAATTTGGAGGAGTAAATGGATCAGAATGGATTAGAAAAGTGTCTGGTACCACACACTGTCCAATTTAACAGATAAAATTGATATTTTTGATATATTGAGATTATGTGGCAAGGCATTCAGGCTATCACAGACTACAAAGCTACATCACTTGTCTGTGATGGTGGCGCCTCGCTCCCAGATGTGTTGAATGATTTCTACACACAGTTCGAAGCACAGAACACAGACCAGCAGGTAAGACCACCCCAACTCCCCCCGATCGGGTAATTGTCTGTCCTCAGTAGATGTCAGGAAGACCCCAGAGGGAGGAAATCCATGCAGACACAGGCAGAACATACAAACTCCACACAGACCAAGCAGGGATCAAACCCATGTCCTCTCACACCACCCAGGCGCTGTGAGACAGCAGCACTACTCGCTGTGCTACCATGCCGCCCAAGCCCCACCTTTTTGATTCCACACTGTTTGATTACCCCCTACTTGATGTGCAGGGATGAAAGTAAGAGTTCATTCGTTCAATCTCTGGAACTAGGGAATCTTATCTGGAGAATGAAAGCACCAAGCTTCTTCTTATTACAAGTCAATTCCAGAACATAACCTATTTAACTGTGCCAAACCTTAACAGTAACTGTCAATCACTTTGGAACCCGCAAACAATTTCTCTAGCCTAGGGGTATTTCCTCACAACACACATACACAAATCCTAGTTTCAAAAAAACATGCACATGCCAGCAAAACAAATCTCCAGCGTGTCACATAGTGTAACGCCTCAATGACCACGCGCTGAACGGAGCCAGCACGGGCCCTCACGGCACTACGGCATTGCCCTTTTAAGAGCAACAAACCGGCGGCAGGGGCGTGACGTGCGCGGCGCCGAAATCGCAGAGACCCGTAGACAGCGGTGGAGTGGCAGAGAGTAGAAGACGGTGAGTATAGCGGACCAGCTTGAGCGGGTAACGCGCAGCCCTCGCAGTGAGTGCGCTTCATTTTAAGGTGGAGTGTTGACCATGTCGCCACACACAGACTAGTACATCACCCTGTCAGTAGTTGTACGTGGCGTCACTGATTGTGTTGGTGCGCTCCAGGCCGGACGGAGCTCGCAGACAAGCTAGCCTACAGAGTGGAAAATGACGCCGGAGAGATTGTTACCGATTCGGTCTGGACAGAGCGGTGGAGCTTCTTCTCGTAGCTGTACTCTCCGTCTGAGCGCCACGCAACCACACGGGAGAGCCCTGAACGCTGTGCTGGAGACGCCTCGCGTGTTGCGGCGTGAGCGGCGACAGCGCGGGGCGGCGGCCCGTGACTGAAGAGCGCGCGTGGATCGGATCGGATCGGAACGGAACGTAACGGATAGGCGCCTCCCCGTCCGGGCTGATGGAGGGAAGGACCCTCTTTGCTGTCCGCTCACTTAGCCATGCCGGGGGAGCAAAATAAAACTGAAGAGGCGCTTGTGTGAACCCAGTAATTTCTCCGACCGAAGCGACTAGTTGTAAGCACATACTGTCTGATAGTCCTGACTGATACTAGTCAGGAAACTTTGACGAAAAGTTGGTGTGTGGAGATGTTTTCTTCTCAGTCATCCTGAGATAATCCTCTCCTCCTCGTCGTCCTCCGCTGCCCTTCTCTCCAGGCCATGATGTCCGCCCCGTCGACGCGTTGCTTTGGACCTCTTTCGCGGAACATGTGTTTCAGCTGTCTTACACGACGTCTGCGTTACAAGAGCTGCACAACCGGCGTTTTCTCATTTTTCGCTCCGGCCAGTTTAGCGAATCTCCTTTGTTCTGTGCCAAGCCAAGGAGCCGGTTTGAAAATGACCAAAAAAAAATTTAGTTTGCGTGAAACTGCTCACACTCACACTACTACTGTTCGGAGAAGCTCAACCGTTTTGCTCTTCTGTCATTTCTCAGGATCTGGTTTTGTCTGTGCCACGTGCCAGCTGGCAGTAGTAGTGCCAAGTTCGAGTGCTTGCCTTTGGACCCAGAGATATCGCAGGGTCCACGCGAACATAATGTTGTACCTTCCAGATTTTGCTAGGACATCACTTGTACTATGATGACAACATCCAAAACTGGAGTTTTAGGCATGAACACTGAAAAAGTGGAGGGGTGGCATTTATTTCTGTTGTGCTCCAGGTGTTTCATCTCAAACCACTGTGGCTCCAGGCCTGTAGACAGCAAAAGGACCACCCCTGCTCTAGAACACCATGGTACAGTTGGCTTTGTGAATCACTTTAAATCAGTGCCTGGTTTACCACAGAAGCACGAGGTGAGCTAAAGTAAACGGCTAAAAAATCCTTTCAGTAAAGCAACAGTTGTAAAACAAAAACAAGTGTGTCCTGTCACCCTCGTGAAAGATTGGAGGTGAAGGCAGGTGTGTGGACGCACACAGCTCGGACACACAAGTGCCTACATCAAGTTGAGCTGCTGTGTATTAATCCCTGGGGGGGAATTCGGTGTTATACCATGCTGTATAAGCTGTTGCTTGTACAGCTGTTGACATTGGCTATAGAATTCCCGTCCTTTCCTTTCTTTGTGTTTCAAACAATGAGGAGTTCTTCGGTACTCTGATCTTTACCTCATGCGTGTATGGCTGTTTATTGAATCATCTTATTTTCCCTTTTCTGAAAACTGAGTTTATCTTCTTGTTTCTGGTTCAAGTGGTATTAGTGTGTGTGTTGTTGTCCCACTGAGGAGGGCTGATTCTGGCCATCTGTGCTATGCCTGTTGACCAGTGCGCTACTGCAGTGCTGTGTAGGTTGTTTCTTTTGCTAAGAGGTCATGGAGGTTTGTCTGAGATCTCCTTGTAGCATGCTGCTGCGTAAGTTGACGAGCACGGTGTCTTGCAGAGATCTTGATTTCTCTTGTCCCTATTTCCACCTCTTCTCAGCTTCTCCAGCCATATTTGCTCATCTACAGATGCTTGTCTTCATAGACTCATTTTCAGATAAATGTTTGAATAACACTCCAAGGCTGCTTCCTCAGCAAACAAAAGGAGTGTTGTGCATAGAGATAGTGCTGTGTTGTCTAAAACCATCACCAGGCCTTTTGGTCTGACGCTTGCTTCGCCATATCTGATACCTGCTGACGTGTTCATCTTCACACTAGAGTGAATATTGCTGCTTGCCAGTTTCTCCGTGCATGCTTTTAAATGGCCTAGAGCCATCTGTGTGTTGTACCTGTTATGTTCATATTCTTTGCTCCACATTAGTTCTGTACATTCACAACAAGTGTCATGTAAATTTTCTGTGGTCCGCTAGGTAACTAAAGTGGTTCCTAGTGCAGTAATATTTTAACAAATCTATGAAGGGGCAGAACAGGTTTAAAAAAAAATTAGAACTAATTATCCTGTCTTTTTGCTCACATGCAGTTAAATGTACTAGATGCTACCTGTAGTCGAGCAGAGAATTCCCCCCCCCCCCGTAAGGCCAGAAAAAATAATGCAATGTAAAAAAGTTGAGGTTCCAGTAAGATGGTCAAAAAAACCTATGGTAGATAGGAAGGAATTCCTTTTAATTTTTTCCCCTCCACATTCTAGTGATGGTGATTGTACATACTATAGTCTCTGATATAACAAGAGAAAAAGTAATGCTGAAGGTAAAGTACAACACGTTAATATGTAGTACCAAATGAAAGACACAGTTCTAACAACTCAACTTGGAACAGTTTTCAGGAAATTTGTTCTTAAAGTGTAAATAAAAACAATTTATGATTTATGATATTCACTGCTTATGCCCTTAACTATTAATAAAGTGTGCAATATGCAGTACCCTGGCAGACTATCCAGCATCTTTGTTTTATGTTAAAAATATAAAAAGGAAATCATAATCATAATAGCTTGGTCTGGAAATGTACAGTATGTAATATTAAATGGATTTGACATTGTAAAAAAATCCCTTGTCTGTAGGTCCATAGCATGGATTCAATTTCAAGCATATAAATGTTTACCTGAGATCCTAGTAGTGTACCAAAAAATCCTAAACTTTATAGTCAAGGGATATATATATACACACGAATATATTAAGATACAGATTTATATATATACAGTATGTATCTGTGTGAAATAACAAATGTTATTTTGTGTGTACATATTTAATTTATACACACACAAAAGTATGCACATCTTTATTGATACTCATGAGACTTGCACTGCAGAAAATATTTTGTAGGGCTATAGTATTAGTCATTGAGTCAAATGTGAAGTGTCACATATGTCTCTAACTCATGTTTAGCATGAGTGGCGCAGTGGGTTGGACCAGGTTCTGCTCTCCGGTGGGTCTGGGGTTCGAGTCCCGCTTTGGGTGCCTTGTGACGGACTGGCATCCTGTTCTGGGTGTGTCCCCTCTCCCTCCAGCCTTGTGCCCTGTGTTGCCGGGTTAGGCTCCAGCTCCCCGTGACCCCGTATGGGACAAGCGGTTCAGACAATGTGTGTCATGTTTAGCAGTGCTAATGCTATTACATTTACATTTATTCATTTAGTAGGTGCTTTTCTCCAAAACAACGTACATCTCAGAGAATTAACTATTCTATAGTATACATACGCACAATGCTTTACTACTGAACATACTTGTATGTAAATGGTTGATTAGCTTTTATTTGGATTCATTTAGCATTGTAGAGCAATTAGTATGAGTGATATTAAGGAAATTAAATGCAATATTGATGAACGATGAAACTTTGTAGAAATGGAAAAAAGTATATATTGAACAGTATACAAGGAAATATTGTATATGTTGAACATTGCACAGTAAAATTCAAGATTTTTTCAAAACCCTATCAAACTCCTTTTAATATGAAAGATTTTTATGTATTTAAAGCACACTGTGTGAGAAGAGTGCTTTATAAAAATGACCTGTAAATAGCTGGGAGCAGTTCTTTTGATGCAATTGTAGACAATAACCAGGGTCTTGAATTTGATTCGGGCAGCTAGAGGAAACCAGTGCAGACAAAAATAAGAAGAGGAGATACGTGGGAACGCTTTGGCAAATCAAACGCAACTTGTGCAGCAGCATTTTGTAGAAGCTGCAGAGGTTTGATGGCAGTAGCAGGAAGCCCACACAAGAGAGAGAGTTGCAGTAGTCCAGATGGGAAGTCACCATGGCCTGGACAAGTAGTTGGGCAGAGTCAATTGTGAAGTAGGGACGGATCCTGTGAATATTATGCAGGATGTATCTACAGGCCTGGATTGTAGCTTCGATGTGCTGAGAGAAAGACAGACTCGTGTCAGTTGTTACTCCCAGACTTTTAGCCAAGGAGGTAGGCAAGATGAGTGAGTTGTCCAGTTTGATCGAGAGATCGTGACAGGAAGACAGGTCGGCTGGGAGGTAAAGAATCTCTGTTTTGAAGGGGTTGAGTTGGAGGTGGTGATCAGACATCCACGAAAAGATGTCCGACAGGCAGGCAGCAATGCGTGCGGAGATGTCTGACGCACCAGGTGGAAAGGAGAGGAGGAGCTGGGTATCATCAGCATAGCGGTGGTATTTGAATCCATGGGAGGCTATGACTGGACCAAGGGAGGAGGTGTAGATGGAGAAGAAAAGAGGACCCAATACCGAGCCCTGCGGGACACCGGTTGAGAGAGGCAGAGAAGAAGGAGAGCTCCTCCAGACCAATTGGTAGGATCTGTCAGATAGGTAGGACTCAAACCATCTTAGTGCCACACCTTTGATCCCAAGCTGGTTAAAGGAGGAGGGTAGAATCCAGTGGTTTACTGTGTCGAATGCCACAGACAGATCGAGGAGGATGAGGACCGAGGAGAGGGAGGTGGCTCTAGCAGCTTGGCGAGCATCAGACACCGCCAAGATGGGCTGTCTCAGTGGAGTGACCAACTTTGAAACCAGACTGATAACCATCGATGAGACAGTTCCGGGTGAGGGAATCAGACAGTTGATCACAGGCTGCCCGCTCCAGGTTTTCAGGCAGGAAGGAGAGGAGAGAGACCAGTCTGTAATTTTCAACCAGATTGGGATCCAGGGAGGGTTTTTTTTTTTCTTTAAACAGGTGAAATTAAAGCAGTTTTGAAGGCATCTGGGAAACAGCCAGAGGAGAGTGAGGAGTTGATGATCTTAGAGATGAAGATGGACAGTTGCAGGGAAGTGTTCTGTAGGAGTGATGATGGGATCAGGTCAAGCGAGCAGGTGGTGGCTCTGCACAGTATCCTGAGGTCAGAGATTTCTGATTCAGAGAGCGGCTTGAATTCGGAGATAATGGCTTCGCAGGGAGGTCTAGTGTGAACTGGGCAGGTTGATTCTGAGAACTTGAATGGTGAAGGGAGAACTTGAAGGGAGACCTGAAGGGTGAACAGGTTCAGGAGCTGGAATTGTGACAGCCTCCTCCTCCTGGATGCAGATAAGTGGCTGCTAACACCAGGTGCTGTTATCTCTTTCATGAAGGTAATAAAGTTTGTCACCTCTGACTTCAGTAGAGGAAATGTATCAGGGTTGGTTATTAAAGATCTGGGCTGCCATATCTGCTTCGGCCAAAGAATAACTGAACATTCTTCTCTCTGCAGAGCTGCAGAATGCATTCTACTCCCAAATGGACAGAAGCACTCAACTGTGCTCCTTCTCAGGATCCTGTTGTGTAAATGTTGTCCCTATCATTTAATTTAACAAGTTAATACAGATTGCAGTCAACATTTTCAAAACATGTAAATCTGTCCCTTCTAACATAGTTTGAAGAAAATGTAAATGCTGGAAAGTAGCAACATTCTTGTTGGCTTTGGTGCTCCCAAAATAAGCTTGGAATTGATGCCACATTGTCTTTTTGAAAGAGCCCAGTTTCTAGTATGCGGTCTGCCACCTTTTTGCAGTATGGAGAAGAGCTTAATTCCGAAGGAAATTTCACATGACTAATGTAATTGTAACTACAGCCAATTGGAGATTCCCAACAGCTTTTCACCCCATATTTATCCAAATTCAGTGGGGGTTCTTTTGATATAGGAGTTGTTAATGATTTTGTGGGGTACTGTAAGATATTATAGAGTTAGAGGATTCTTTTGTGCCTGATGGTTATGAAGCAGACATGGGTAAATGGGATATATCTGATGGGATTCTTCTTAATCCATTCTTCTACTTCTTTCTGTCTCTTCCAAAGCAATGTCCAATCGCTCAGCAATTTGGCTCTAACTGATACCTTACCTGCTGCACCAGGTTCCTGTAGGTGGTAGATTCCTCTTGGTATGTTCCAAATTGGTTCTGGGTACTTATGTTCTTCTTAGAACTCATTGGCTACATATCCTTGCACAGCTGCTAATCGAGTAAGGCTATGTATGAAAGTTCACATTCCCTGGGTGGTCATGTCAATCACTGTAAATCCCACTCTTAAAACAACCCAGGAAGTTTTCAGGCTTCTGTAGGTGGAGCGTTTCATTCTGTATTGTTAACTTGTGTGTATAACCTTTGTAATGATGGATAATGTAATAAACATCTCTTTTCATAGATTAAGCATATATTATGTATTATTAACTATCTTTAGAGACTGATGGTTGATTTCCTTTGACACCAGGGAATAGAGTTGCCAAGGCAATAGTGGAATTTATTCTTAATGTCAATATATTGTACATAATTGAAACGGGTGACTTGCTTCTATGGTTAATTTACAGTCTGGTGTTACTGCACCATAATGATGGTTATAATTTGATATTTGTTTAATTTTCTATAGATTATCAGTGCATCTCATGTCCCCACCAAATCTGTGATCTACTATTTTACTGCCGTTCTGAAACATTTGGACTGATGGTGACATTTAAGGTCTGGTTGGCTGAAACTTTGATGAGTATGTTTACTCCACCAAGGTTGTTACAGGTACCAAAGTCTAGAGGCTTCTTATGTTTACAGTTCTGCATTTGCTTTCAGGCCTTTTTGGTCTGCAAAACTCTTTTATATACATATGTGTGTTCCTAGGTTACATTGTAATGCTCTAATGTCTCTTGGCAACATCATGTTCAAATAGATACAATGCTCTTTGGGTGATGGAAAGAATGGTCAAACTGTGTGTGTGCTCTCTGAGACTGAGTGTCTAGCACCTTGTGCGTCTGGTTTTTTTTCCCTGTTTTGGTATGCTAAAATCCATCACTTGGCATTTTTTCTTCTGAAATCCTTCTCAAAGTTTTAGACTTGATAGGATAAAAAAAGAGTTTAAAATGGGGCAAGTTATTGTTGAAATCTGATCTAATTTAACTGACCATGAAATATGACTATGTTACAGTCAGGTACAACATTGTCTTCAGAGTTTGTTGGCTTTAGTGTGCATAGTCATGGATTTAGGACATTTCTAGTAGTGAAGTAGGGACTGCTATCATATACCCATGCTTTACTAGATCTGACAGTCTGTGCTTTGTCTGCTTGGCTGAGTATGGGTATATCAGCATTAATCAGAGAGACAACATGGATTATTGCACTTGAATCATGTGAGAGCTTTTTGTGTTTATCTTGCCTTCACAGAAGCTAAAACCTACTAAAAGTTCTAGACTTTGAATATCCCTCGAATGTCTGCAACAAGTTCTGAACAGCTGTGGTTGTACCATACACTTTTTGCAAGATAGCTCCTGAGCTTGGGGCACACCTTCAGCCAAGCATCTTAGGCTTTATTCGTCCAGCCTGTGAAACTAAATGTATAAATGTAAGTTGATCTTTCCTTCCTTATGTGCTTGAATTCACACTTGGGGGGGTCTGTGTCCACTTGTATGAAATGAAGAGAACAGATCATTCTAGAGTGAATTCCTTCTTCTCTTGGTCAGCAGCCAACTAAGTGAATGGTCAAGCTCTTAAGTACTGAGAGCTTGGGATGGCAGGCATTCTGTACAGCCATTTGAGACTCTGAGGTCCCAGAATAACTGCTGTAAATACATTTTACATTTACATCTATTTATTTAGGAGATGCTTCTCTCCAAAGCAACTTCCAGTGAAGTCTATGTAGTGTTATCAGCCCACACACCTTATTCACCAAGGTGACTTACACTGCTAGATACACTACTTACAATGGGTCACTCATCCAACACATTCATTCTCTGTCAGTCACACACTATGGGTGAACCTGAACAGCATGTCTTTCGACTGTGGAAGGAAACCAGAGCACCCAGAGGAAACCCACGCAGACACAGGGAGAACATGCAAACTTCACACACTGAGCAGGGATCAAACTTGCGTCCTCTCGCACCATCCAGGCACTGTGAGACAGCAACACTACTCCCTGTGCTGCCCTTTTTTGGAAGGCTGGCATGCCATGCAGCCCAGAAAAGGGGCTGACAGCACATACATTGTATTTCCCAATGGTAGGGTATAATGGTCTGCTACTAAAACTGCTTCCTGGCACCTTTAATACTTTCACTGTATTTGGATGTTTTCTGAATAAGGTCATTGCAATTGATTTATGAGGAGCTGCTGTCTTATCATGCTGCTTCCAAGGCATCATGGTTTAATGTCATACCTTATGTGTTATAGAAAGCAGTCAAGTGCACAGCTAGTCTTCTTCATAACAGGTTTGGCAGTGAAGGTTCTAGGAAAGCTGTTCTTGTTTTTGCATTCATTCCTTCAGTTTGAAGGAGCTGTAATTGGAAGGAAATAATTAGAATATACATTTGAGGGATTTTGAGTTTCACATGGTTGAACATCTGATCCCCCCCCCCCCTCCTTTTTGTTTTCCCTGCAAAAGTGTTAACGTCAGAACTGAAAAACACATTTACAGTGACTTGTATCCTGTTTCTGGTAATTTGCCTTGCCAGGGTGGAATCACAGATCTGAGAAATGCTTAAGGAAGGGGAAGGGGAAAAAAGAGAAATGACTAGTGGACAGTGTTGATGTATAAGCTTCTGTGAATTTGCAGTGCTTTTTATTTTTGTCTTTAGACAGTCTCAGTCAACATTTTCCAACCACTTCTGAAATGCCTATTCCTTTCTTGTTAGTGGTGATAAGATTTTCTGGCCCTTTTGAAGATTAGCATGTCTCACTGCAACATCACTGAGATTTCTTTACTTACCTTTAGTAAGGAGAAAATGGGTAAAAATTTCACCATAAGGTTGTGACATTTTAATACAATGTGAACTGTATGTTGATATGGCTGTACAGGCTTAAAAAAAATTGTCCTTGGTCTTACTTGTGTGTGTGTGTAAATCAGTCAAACTGTGACATAACTGCCATCAAAAATATGTAAAGTGAATCATTGACAGTTAGTGAGCATTTGCTTTTTCTGTGTCTTGCTTGATGTTGCCAGATCCTATACAGGAACATTTTTGCTCTCCATTTACCCATCTGACCACCACATCTGTGTGATCAATATTGTGCAAAGTGATTATGGTGAGAACCACATGGGGTATTCCAGCTAGAATGCTATTGAGTTTTCAATTCAAAAATGAAATTCTTCCTGACAAAACTGGCTAGGGAGGACTTGAACACGAGGTCTTATTTCAGGCCCAGGAGGGAGTGAGGCTGTCCGTTGAGTTTGCATTCAGGTCCTAGTCCCATGTGTTGGAAATCCCCCAAACTTTCAGTTCAGCTCAGCGTTTCTTTGTCATTCAGTTTCATTTTCTTTGTGTGTACCGTGTGCATTTCCATTCTTTGAATTATTGCCGGGGACCTTCAACATGGATTGATTGCTTAATTTGCACATTAGGTAAGACATCTTTAGCCTTGTTGAGCAAGTGAATGCGTTGACAGTTTGCACTTATGCCTTTTTAATTGCATGTGTGGTTATTTTAAGGGAGCTTGGACATTGTTTAATCCATCTGAACTGGGAGATAGTGATGTATTTTCCTGGATGAGTGGGTGGAGCTTGGTCTTCCTTTTTGGGATGAGATCCTCCCCCTTCATAGTCTAATGGGCTCTAGATTTTTGGTCTTCCAAGACAGATGTGTGACCACCACACCTACTTTGTTGGTCCTCAGTGAAGGTTCTAGAGGTCATGACATGTTTCACCTCACCTCAGGTAATTGTAAATAATTTAATGCTACTGTTGCTGTCAAAAGCTCCAGACCATAGCGTAGAGAGTGTTTGGAGAGGAGCTGAACTGGATGTGTTTCTAAGGTCATTTAGCACAGTGCAGGAGTTGGTAATAATGATTGATCAGTTTTGTTTTCCCCCCATATGTATCTTGTGCTAAGCATGCTTTTTGACCTGTGTTTGACCTATCTTTGGTTAGCTGAATTTAAATTCTGAAGTTTTTCTCCCTAGGCTTTTTTGACCTTCTAAATACTGGTGTGATTTCCTATTCAGACTGACTGGAGATGAAACAAAGGCATTTCAAAAATCAGCTGATTGGAACTGTGCTGCATTTGTAACACAACTTTCCTTTTGCTCACAAAACTACAGCAGCCTAGTGAAATAGAGGTGTTGGGAATATTAATAATATGGCCAGTCATGCAGTTAATGGGACCTGACGGGAGCCCAGCAGCAACAATAGTCAAGGCCTCAACAACTTTTATACCCTGTAGTGTTTGCAAAGGTTAATTGTTTGTGGACTAAAATTAACTTTTGTATTGTGTATACATAGGTTTATTCAATCTGTTTTATGTAAGTTTTGGATATATAGTGAAATAAAATTTCAAGTACTATATGAATAAATGAAATCACTAATGGAATGGAGTAGGATTTTCCTTTTCTTTCAGAACAGCTGCTGTCCTGCTTCGAAGGCAGTCTGGTATTTTGTGCAGTAGGCTGTGAATCCATTCTTTAAGATGGAAGTGTTTCAGGCCTTTAAGTATTGAAGCAAGTCAAAATAACTCTACATTCTTTGCACTGGAACCACGGAAGGTGTTTGGATTTATCCATTTAGCAGTTTGTATTAGGATGTTAATTGCCCTTGAAGAAGAGGACAATGTTGGAATCATGGGAGGACCTTGTCATCTAAAATGCAGGGCTAAATATAAATTGTAATGTCTTTTTTGGCACCTTTACCATGGTCCCTTTGTGTCCCATTTACATAGCTGTGAAGTGCATGATCCAACAGGAAAGTTTCACAGATGCCCTGGTTCAAAGGAATACATCTCTTTGCCCACTTACATGGAGCTCTCGGTATCAGTTTTCCAGTGGGTAGTCAGTGACAGTACACTGCTGCTATTACCCACATGGATTGCTGCCAGGCTGTGTCTGTGAGGGAATTGCAGAACCAGGCTCCAGGATGTGGTCCAGACGGAGCACTCGTATTCTTCAGAAATGGCTCTTGTTCCATTGTGCTGACCGTTCCCTCTAAATGCCTGTGTCACAAGCTATGACACTATGTGGTTAATTTATTCCATGAAGGGGGGTCCGGGATTAAAACCATTTCTAACATTTTTATGTTTTTCAATTTAGGTTTGTCTTTCATAAACAGAAAAACTGATGTGGAAGTATAATGACTAAAAAAATGCCCTTTTTTTCTTGACATTGTAACTGTTTTTTAGTTTGTGCTTTTTAGATTCAGCCTCTCGGTATTCAGTGTGGGTGCTGAGCTTGAAGTGAGGTGTGTGGAACAGTTTTGTGCTGATAATGTTGTTTCTTCATTTAATGATACTGAGGTGAGGATCAGTTACCATTTTCTCCATCTCATTCTTTTCCTTTTTGTAGAAGGACCTATAACTTCTGCTAGGCTGAAGAGATTTATTCAGTCCAGCAATTTTTTTTTTTTTTTTTTGCTGAGCTCATTATTGAAGTAATTATTTTTAGATCATTTACATCTTTGTCTACTACTATTGACATGACCTTTGTAGGGAAACGAGGCTTTATTCTGGTATTTCCAATATCTCTGTCAGCGTTAAGATGGCAGATTTTCCTTGATCAAATGATTTTTCTTAACTTTTGAAATTAAACTGATGCTAATTTTAAGGTATTAATTGAAGAGATTAGAACAAGTTTTCTGTAGTCAGCTTGTCAAAATAAAATTTTTCTACTGCAGTTTCCTGTTCATGACTGACTCAGAGAAATGTTTAAAGATCAAAAAAAGAACTTGGTGATGTAATTTGTGTAATGCAGTAGATGACACGATACGTCTCTTCTGCTAGCTGTAGTAGAACAGGAACTTGCATCAGGTAAAAACTTTACTATGCTTTTGATAGTAAAGTTAAAGACAGAGAAATAATTAATGTGAAAAATTGCTCAATACAACTACCTACTCTTTCTATAGTCACAATAAGAGTATTTAGGAGTAGCACCTCCTTAGGCTAAAAGCAGAGTCCAGGTTTACAAATACTAAAAATGTAGTTTTAATTATTCTGTTATAAAGTAAGTAAAATTCTTATGCGCTCAGCTCTGCTAAAGACTAAATGAACTCCAATTTGCCGAGTGTGTGGTGAAGAGTAGAATAAAGCATAGTGGATTGAAGAGGATGGTCATAGTCTCATTATGATGCTGCCTTTCCACGAGCCTCATGAGCACTCATCCCTAAAGGGACTCTAATTGTCATCCATCATTCAATGCCATGTTGTAGTTAAGAACATGTTTGAGCTGTGTTCAGTTTGACAAACCTGTTATCAAGGTAATCTTGAGATATAGATACTTTGTGATCTGAAGCTGCATCATAGAGTAGTGCAGTAATACTGTATATACATGTGGTTAAATTTAATAGTATTGAAAAAGTATTGTAGTGAATAAAGCAAATTGAGCTTTTTTAAAAAAAAAAAAAAAAATGACCGAGCTGTGTAAATCGGTAAATAATTGTAACCTTAACACGGCAAGTCGCTTTCGAGAAAAGTGTCAGCTAAATGAATAGATGTAAAAGCAGCTCATACTTTATAAATACTGTATTAAATGCATTGAACATTTCGTCATTTACCTGATGCTTTCCTTCAAAGAGACTGACAGTGTTAAGCTACTTACAGTTCATACACATTATCTGAAACTGCTTGTTCCATACAGGGTCGTGGGGAGCCTGGAGCCTAACCTGGCAACCCAAGGCGTAAGGCTGGAGGGGGAGGGGACACACCCAGGACAGGACACTAGTCCATTGCAAGGCACCCCAAGTGAGACTCGAACCCCAGACCCTGGTCAAACCCACTGCACCACCTTCACTACTTAGTTATTTACATTTATGTAGCTGGGTACCTTTTTTTAATAAAGTGGAGCGGTTTAGGATAAGTACCTCAAGGGTCCTGCAGCTGGATGTGGGACTTGAACCTGCAACCTTTTGGTCCAGAGGCAGCACCTCTAACTGCAATGCTACCAGCTGCCCTCTTTTATTTTTTTACTGACTGGAACTGACATCTACCCCCCCCCCCCCCCCCCCCCCCCCCCTTGGAATTCAAAGGGGATGATTTGAAAGGACATGATCTTGTGAAATGAAACAGAGGACAAAAACAAAAGTTTACACTGTTATACTGTTTCAGTCCTTCTGGCCTTTCTAACACTTTCCTGATCAACAAACATATTCAGGGCTTGGACAATTCATTCTTGGTGCCTCCAAATACATGTTTGGCAAAGCAGCAGAAGACTGTAGGTCATTATGCATGTGTAACTTGAAAAAAGGATTGTCTGAGGGCATTGTTACTGTTGGGCATACATGGGAGCTGATGGAACTGCAGCGCTTTTGAAGGATGCATCTTTTGCCACTTTGGACCTGTGAATCTGATTTAGGTCCCCCCCCCACTTGCATTTTTCTCTGGCTGTACAATGGAGAAAAAAATGGAAGATGTTTCTTTTATATATATCCAGCCCCTAGAGTGACACATTCTCTATATTCCACACCTGCATGAGTTCTGGGTTTGTTTCTGGAGCTAAGGGTAGACTGGTGTCAACTGTGTACTGGACACATTGTGTGTGTGTGTGTGTGTGTGTGTGTGTGTGTGTGTGTGTGTGTGTGTGTGTGTGTGTGTGTGTGTTCTTGGCTGGGATGTCAGGTTTCAGCTTCCAGGGTGTGTGGGGCCCCATATAGAAACATCATTCAGTGGAGTCACAAAATCTGTGGAACTGTCCATACTACTAGTGGACGGGAGACCGTATCATCTCCATAGTAGGTTTTCTATTCTCTTTGACCACTCTCTGTACTGAGAATCACAATTACTGCAGTGCACTTCTTTAATTCTTGAATACACTGTGTGTCTTTGTCAGTATTGGTGGATTTTTTTTTTTTTTTTTTTTTTTGGCTAATTCTCACCCAGCTTTGGACTATGTCTTTTACTGAAGTAGTAATTTGGTTGGCAATTGCATTTTCATCTTGTCCAGCAGTGTTTATACCTTGATATACAGTTGATGGCACAGCGATTGTAAGGAAAGCTGTTTTTTGGCAAGAAAATTGTGGCTGTTGGTAGGTAGCATAGCCTTAAAGCCCCCACCCCCCCCACCGTGCCTGTGCCATGCAGTATTTTTTTGGAAAGTCCCCCCCCCCTTGCTGGGGAGGCATGATTATCTTGCTAGAACAATGTCTGAGCCCTGGTCCAGGAGCAACCTGAGTGTGCCCCAGTCTTCCCCTGGCTGTCTCTTGTCATAAGCCTCCCTGTAAAGTCAGTGAACTTTCATCTTCAGTGGATAAGTGTACTGAGCTGTAATTCTAAAAGCACTGTACATCTATCTTGAGTGCATTATTAAACATTCCGCTTGCGAATGTTCGAACGTGTTCTGCTCTCATTTAACCTGGGAAAGGTGTGTGTGCTTCGCAGACAGGGTTGCACTGGAAGCCAAATGCCAGCTTGTCTGTGCTGTGTAGCTTTCCAGAAGCAGCTGTGGATGATGTCTGCAGAGCACCGAATGTGCGAGTGCAATTGACTGCACATACATAAGGCAAGCTTATGATCTTTGAAATCTTTACTCTGGAGTTTTCAGGAGGTTTGTAATTCTTGTTTGTGTCACATGGGAAGATCTTCCTGAATGTGGAGAGCAACTGTTTCATGCCCCACTTTATTTGCTTGCCACCTTTGTCTGAATGAACCTTGAAACTGTACCTATTTATGGCGGGTTATGTACTCCAGGACTACATGGCGACTCAGTGGGTAACTGGTTATTATTCTTAGTTCAAATTGGGATTCAGGTTTGTTTGCTGCCTTTGCACGTTCTTTCTATGTTTGTTGTCTTCTGATACTATGGTTTCTGCTTCATTCTCTGTGGCTCTAATTGCTGAAAAGCCTAGTGTATTGAGGATAATGATCATAGAATGACCATGGTTTTGTAGGTTTTTCTGAAACTCTTAAAGGAAGCGATCTGAGACCGGCCACAAAGAAATGGTGTGACTCACCTTATTATGGAAAGTTACACTTAGAGAAGGCTTTTTGCTGAATGGAGGATTGGTGGGTTGGAGTTAGCATATTTTTATTCTAGCACAGCTGTCTCAGAAATACATCTGTGTTCTTCTGGGGCAGGAAAAGATTAAATAAACCAATTGATGGATCATTCTGAGGTCTGTATTAGAAATTTGTTTCTTTGTAGGGTGGGGTTTTTGGTTTAAAATGTGAAATCCTTATGTATGAATGTATGGTAATTCATGGAAAAACAAATACAGTGCCGAATAATATCTGTGGTGCTGTTCGTGTATTTTTTTTTCTTTCAGTTTTCTTTGGTTGCTGTTAGCTACTGGTTAGACGTGTTAGTCTTTCCTGTGACCTGTCACATCTTTGACATTAGTCTTTCTCCTGACACCCATGTGTGCAACTTTCTTCTGTTCATCTAAGAAAAGCACTTTGAACTCTACACTTTCTCAAAGACTTTTTTTTTCCTCTCTTTTTTTTTTTTTTTTTATTAAAAGCACATAACATTTGTTTAATAGCATGGTTATATGAACTACCAAATAGTTAAGATTTGGGGCTGATTCCTTTGGGTTTAAAAAGCCTACTGATGAAGTAGACTTTGTTACATTTAGTTCTGTCCACCATTAATCTTAGCCTAACTTTAACATTTATTTGGTGGGTCAGTTTCCCAGTATTCATTTGGAGACATTAAGATTTATCTGAGGTTTCTTTATCTTAACAGTTTTATCAAGGTTCACAGGCTTAACCATGGGTGACTGAACGGTTGCGGTTCTGGAAGTGTCAGATTGTGCTCTGCTTTTCCTTTCCTTGAAAACCAAGTTTAGATGCTGTTAGTGTAAAAGTGGTCACATTCTTCCTGTTAGTTCTTTTGAATCTAGGTGTTTTATAATTCTGGGAGTTTTATTTGACTTAGCGCAAATGGGAACCAGCGGTTTTGGTATGGGGTCAACAATGGGTTAGAACTTTGGGGGCAGGAGGGCGTCTCATGCTGTTACCTTCTTCTGTCCACATGTATTGTACCAAACGATGAATGGTTGTTTTGGGAGCACACTGGCCATGTTCAAACTATGCAGTATTGGAATATAAGGGCACAACAGACTAAAATGATACAAACTGCATGCAACCAAAAACCACAAATTTTATGCCGATTGGCTGCTTTATGTCTTTGGTCAGCTGTAACACACTTTATGCACTAGTGGGGAAGCATAAACTGTTGT
Source organism: Scleropages formosus (assembly GCF_900964775.1). Classification (NCBI taxonomy): domain Eukaryota; kingdom Metazoa; phylum Chordata; class Actinopteri; order Osteoglossiformes; family Osteoglossidae; genus Scleropages; species Scleropages formosus. Next base: position 154,996 of record NC_041827.1, read on the forward strand.
TACTGCTTTCTGCAGTCAAAATGTGCACTATTTACATTACACTGTCTATTTTTGAAACTAATTTAAACTATGCATTATTATATATATTTGCAATTTTTTCCCAACCCTCATTTTAAGGGATCTCCATACATACCAAGAACGGCCTGTTGTGACGCCTTGAGAGGAGCATTGTTCTGTAGCTCAAATCTCGCGCTATGTCCATTGGGTGTTCATCTCTACAAGCTTGTTTATGTAGCTGGAAACGGTTCGTTTTCCCAGGTTTCTGCTCATCAAAGCAGCAAGTTAGATGAATCATGGCGACAGACATAGTCTGTCTCCATCAATGTCCTTAATTAGGGCTTTTGTTCTGGAACATTATTGATGATGCGATGGCAGCACTGACAGACGCTAGGTATGTACTGCAGAATACTTGTGTCCTTGTAGAATCAGTACCTACGAGGCAAGGATCTGTACTTTTTCCTGTATCTCTTCCTCATATAAGTTTTAAAGAAAAGTACTACCACTGCATAGTGGCTGCCATTTTACATTGGTAAAATTTGCACTGCTCATTGGTGTGCTGTTTTAAACTTGAGTTAAGCTGCTACCTTTAGGGAATCCAGTATTTAATTACTGTATAACTGTTAATATAAATATGTCACTTATTGGGTAAAGAAATGCATTTTAATGCTAAGGTCTATACTCAGTTCCCTCTGTAAATGTGTGGAAGACTGACGTTTTAGTTTTTTTTTTCTCTACTTGAAATATTAACGTTTGATCAGCATGACAGTTTGAGGAATCGTGAAATGTTTGGACAGGTTCTTGTGGGACGTATTAGTGCTACATGATCACACCTCTGAAATATTGCAACCTGTTGTTCTTTGGATGTGGAATTTTTCAGCGTACAGTTTCTCTCTCTGCTGCTGTGGCCCAATGCAATTCATAAAACATAAAGTAATAATATGAGTAATCTTTTGCTGGCATCAGTATTGCAAAAAAATCTCACACAACATTTGAAGACATCAGAGTCTTTAATTTCCTCACCCTTTCTGTCTCTTGTGCTCCCTGTGCTTGGAGTGCAACCCTTTGATTGCCATTTCTGTGTTTTCTTGGAGGGAGGAGCAGAGCAGCTCTAGTTCAGCTACCAAGGTAGCGGGTGGAGATGAAAATATGAAGTCGCAGGAAAGAGACTTTCACGTGTCATTTTTGGTGAAGACTCCCAGAGGTCCAGATTTGTGGACATGAATAAACAAAAATAAAAAAATGTTGCTGTGAGCCGTTGTTTCTTGCTGACCATGAAGTTTGACTCCTACTATACCAAAGTGGGGAGAAAAGTTCCTCTTTTTTTGTATTTGGAAATGCTTCTCATTTTGAACCTTTTTGCGGTCTGTGCTGTGTACACAAAGCCCATAACAGTCATGTCCAGATTCATGGTGCTAAACCATCCTTTTAGCTGTCCCCTCAGTTTCAATCCCAGTTTTTTGTGTCCTTACATGGAGACAGAGGCCTCTTTCCAAAAAAGTCTAATTTGCTGGTGATGTCATGGTTTCAGAGCTGCCTTGCTGTACGAGTACCGTACGAGAGACTAATCAGCCACAAGACTGTATGGGTTCCAGCAATCCGTGTTTATGAGAACACTGTGCGGTCTTACCCCTCTCCTTATTAGCCTGGGGACCCTGATGGAGAGAAAGTGTTCAGGACCAGAGTTATGGTCTAATGCTAAAGGCAGGTGGTGAGGAGATGGCCATATATGGCCGAGTGCATGCGTGAGCATGAGAGGAGCGATGAGCGTGGAGTTTTTTCCACTCGTCCATCACATTTCCTCGGAACGGAGTACTTGGAAAGTGGTTTGGCAGGGGCTGTGCATTGGGATGGGTCAGTAATAACATCAGGCTGCTGTTGGTGATTGAAAAAAGATGTGCTTTGCTCATGGAAGGTTATTACGACTGAATGGAGATGGCCGGAGAGATTCTCCACTTTTTTTTTTTTTTTTTTTTTTCTTTTTTCAATGTCTTTTCCCTTCTTAAAAAAAGGCAAGCTGTCCTCAAAAATAAAGCAAATATCACTATGTATATACAGGCAGCCTCCTGCCACTGTCATGGACAGCAGTGCAGTGCCCCTCCCAACTGTTGTGTTTACGGGTATATAAACTACACTCGAACACGAATAAAGATAAGACACGATGGATAATGTTTTCTCTTTCTTTACTGAACCACATGCAGCAACAACTCTTCTACACTTTCTGCACATATTGCCTGGCCAACCAAACTCTAACCCATGGTAGTATTAAGAGTGGCCTATTAACACTTATCCCTGAGTTTTCACAATATTCAATACACACCACCAGCCCCCCCGTTGTGCCAACATATGACGGATAGTTGTCTGCTGCTCTTTAAAGAAGTGTCAAAGTCATATTGGCTCTTGATGTGCTCTGTGGTCCTGAAGAAAAACTGTGTTTTTGAGGCAGCCAGGAAATGTGCTGACACTATAATATCCAACGCAGTAACAAACTGTGCAGACCATGGACTGTGTTCCCTTTTAGAGAGGCTGCCCCCCTTCACAGCTCGGAAATGTAAAGAGGGCTCCCATCTGTAAGGCTCTTATGGCTACAACTGACAAGATAATCCATCTCTCTGTCATCACATAGGCTTGACAGGCAGACATTGTTTCTGTGTATTGCTTTCTTACATTCAGTTTAGAAGAGGCATCTTACATGGAGGGATTATAATCCTTGTATTATTCATAGCTCCAAGTCCCAGTCACCTGTCCTGGTATCCAGTATACCCGACTGCACGCCCATATGGTGACTAAGTGCTTCATAATTAAGACATGTCCAGTTTGCATATTATCAGATTGTCTCTAATTTGAAATATTTCTCTGATTTTTAAATATTGTTCTAAAGGTTAAAGTTTTTTGTATATGTTTTACTGTATGAGGAAATTCTGCAGTCCAACTATTTTAAATTTGGGGCTCCACTTGAATCCTGTGTCATTCAGTGAGACACAGGCTTTTTAAAACTTGAATATCAGTACAGGAAATTGATTTTAGTAATGTTGCTTTTATGCCACCTTAAAACATAATTTAGCAGCATCAGTTGTAGCTGTCTGATTGCATTCTATTAAAGATCTTCTGAGACATGATGGAAATGAGTTGACAGTTGAAATAAGTTATAAGTACACTCTGGGTATGAAGTAGTGTAGCTGTGTGGCACAAACACGAAGGACACGTTTGGTATGTGAAGAATTTTTCTTTATTTACACGTGTGGACCATTTGTGAAGGGGAGCTGAGAACAAGGTAGGAGTGCTCTCCTGTTGTTTGTGCCGTGTTGTGCGCTTGGTGCGGGGCGTCGAACTCAGGGTCTGAGGTTTGCGTTTCCTCAGTCTCTTGGGTCTGTCTGTTTGGAACTCCCGAAGTGGTCTGTCGCTGTTTGGGAAGATGGGGTAAAATGGGGCTGATTTTTACCCACAGGTGGAGTAAAATCACAACTCGCCATCCCTCTCTTTCCCAGCCTCTGCATGCCGCAAGCTGTCTGTCATGCTTTGTACAACATGTACATGTGATATGTTTGTGTTCTTGACTCAAAACCTCTGGCACTAAAATCATCCACTGTTATTAATTCAGAAAAGCAGTGAAGCTCTCATGTTTGGTTGATAGCTTGTTTGCTGTATTTATGTTCTTTAAATAAATTTGTGTTTGTAAGGTTAGTACAGCACATTTGTACTTTTGTTTTCATCTGCTGATGATTACATTAGTTTACAATTGCTTAGTTTTTTAAATATATTCACATTTTTTGTTTTTGATGATTCAATTCATCGTTCAGATTAAAGAAATTAAAAGAATAAAGTCCTCTGTATCTGGTCATCTTTCTGTGGCAGTCTGTTCCTCTCATATACCATGTACTTGAAGGGACATGAACCTGGAAAAGATGATTAGATGACAAGCAATTAAAGGAAAAGGATTTTGAGTGGAGCCCACTGGCCATCTGAAGCAGTGTTGATCATTGTGTGTGTCATGCAATTGCTGTTGTCATTTGCACATCTGTGTTTAGCATACTTGTCGTTTGCAGGTACATGTTGCAGGATGGACTGCGCAGGTCATGGAAAGTGGCAGGTAGCACAATACTCAAGGTCTTAAAGCTGAAAACTTGTCTTTGTCTGGGTCTTGAGCTTGTTTCTGAAGATGAACTTGAGATGACATGTGAAACTAAGGTACAACTTCTGTAAAGTACTTTAGTCCCCTCCTGTGGCCATAAGGTAACAGCCTTAAGATTGTATTTGGAAGATGGCAGCAGGGGGCGAAGGGCAACGCACTGCACTGCGGTGACGCTGAGATATGGCTGCGTCATTGCAGTAGGCGACCCACGCAGTGACCGCTTCTAGCCCAGCTGTGCTTAATAGGTGTAAATCTGCATGTGGCTTTTGTTTTTGGGCCTATTTTCTGGGCATCTTCACCCCTGGGTTCCTACCTTGGGGTCTGAGTCTGGAGGAGAACCCTGCAGTTTAATTTGCAGAACAGCAGGTTCAAGTAATGATGACCCCTTTCTCCACCCTCCTTTTTTTTTTTTTTTTTTTTTTTTTTTTTTTTTTTTTTTTTTTTTTTAAATATACAGGTTGCTGCACGGTTTGGTGACGTGACACTGCCATGCGTGAATACAAGCTAGTGGTGCTCGGCTCAGGAGGGGTGGGCAAGTCGGCTCTGGTGAGTGTTTTCTGCAGGTGATGTGTAGTGGACAGGTTGTGCGCTGCGTGTCCCGTGGAGGGTGGAGAATTAACACTGTCAGCAGCAAAAGCTGGTGAATTTAGAGCTAATGGGTGAAGCTGCATCCTCTTTTTATTTTAAAAACTGTTGATTTATTATTTCAAACAGTTAATTTCCCACCTAGTTTCCAAGGCCCACATCTATCTGTAACCCCATTCCCCCAAAGTCCCACCTGTCCATGTCCAAAATACCTTGTGTCCTCACTGTAGCTGTGCTCCTCTTCACCCTGATGTGGGCAGCATGATAGAGTAACGTGCCTAAACAACGGCGCAGGCCGGGGGCACATGGAGTGTTATTTTGAGCCAACAGCAGATGGTCTGTGGAGTTTGCCTGATTTCCCTGTTCTCCTACCATTGTGCCTGGGTATTTTCTCTCACTGACTCTCTACTCTGTGACGAGTCTCTCCTTTCTGCAGCTGACTCTTAATTTGTTCTGAGTTTGATCTCTCAGCAACGTTGCGGTATCGTGCCTCGGTGTACGTTTCCTGCTCAATAGCTTTCATTTCAGCTGTGGTGCCATGCATGGCGGTGCAGCGCATGTCTTGCGACCCAGCGGGTCAGGGCTTCATTTCAAGTCTTGTGTAACAGGTCAGCCAAGGAAGCCTTTTAATTCTCACAGCCGCACTGTGTAGATTGGCTTGTGGTCGTGCGGTGTGGTTTCGTGGAGCAAAAGTGGCAGAGCAGCAGGCCTCAAGTCAGTTTGGTGCTACTCTTAATTTTTTCCCTCTCTTTTTACAGACAGTGCAGTTTGTTCAGGGCATTTTTGTAGAAAAATATGACCCCACGATAGAAGACTCCTACAGAAAGGTACGTCTGTCTGAGAAATCAAAGGCAGGCGAAGGCACAGTTTCTGTTTTTCCTTTCTTCTAACTCTTTGCCCATCTCTTGCCCTCTGCTTACCACAGCAAGTGGAGGTGGACGGACAGCAATGCATGCTTGAAATCCTGGACACAGCGGGCACAGTAAGTAGGCGGAGCGATCACAGTAAGAAGACGGTGCGAGAACAGCATGGGGAAACGAAACGAGTGCTGTGCTGGGGCACACCATCTAGTCATATTCAAGTCACAAGGAGACAGAAGCAGCAGCCGTACTCTCTCACGGTCTTTCTCCCCATCCCATAGGAGCAGTTCACGGCAATGAGGGACCTGTACATGAAGAATGGCCAAGGCTTCGCTCTGGTCTACTCCATCACAGCTCAGTCCACATTCAATGACCTGCAGGACTTGAGGGAACAGATTCTGCGAGTGAAGGACACAGAAGATGTGAGTACTTTTGAAGTGTTCACATCTCTTGTGCAGCCTCACCCCTCCTCTTTAACAGTCTGACTTCCATTTGGTTTGTGCCTCTGCTCCCCTCCGTTTTGGAAGTTTATCAGCAGGAAGTGTGAAATTGTTTCATTCAATGCTACATTTGTGTGCCATGTTGGAGAAGACTTGCTTCTTGAAGATTTGTGTCCCTGCTGCAGTTCCTCTACCACGATGTTAATGGTTAAGTGTGGTGGCCTTTAAACCAAACACAAGCCTCTGACTTATTCTCACCAACAAAATAAATTTTTCTGATGTATTTTTTAAAATATAAATGTAGTCTCTGCAGGTATCTGGCTGTATGACTCATGGGGCAGTTTTTGAAGAGCACTGCCTGCTGCTTGTGGACTTTGTCCCTTGTGTGTCTAGCTGATGTCTGCGCCACTCAAATCTGACTGTGTAACCTGCTTTTCCGAAACACTTGCGTCCCTATTCCACACAAGAAAATGTGCCCAGGATGCCGGTAGCATGACCTGCTCCACAGGAGCCAGTGAGTCCTTGTGTGTCAGTGTGTAACTTCCCACCTCTGCTCCAAGACATGAGTAGGATGTGTAAATTCACACCAGCACATGACGTGGGTCTTCTTGCCTTTTTCCTCTGTCAGTATGTCTTTGGGGGTAAATAATTTGTCACATGAGCCCTCAAGATGGTTCACATTGACTCCTCTCCTTCCATCACACCCTGAACGAATAAAACTAATAAAAGCAGCAGGTCAGACAAACAGCCTTCATAGGGCAGGGTGTTGACTGGGCTTCAGCGGTTTTGAGTGAGAGAGGGAGCTCATTCCACCACATGGGAGTCCAAACTGGTGCTCAGTGTGGGCTTAAACACTGAGCTACACTTCATTCAGTGTCACTCATATCAGTGTAGATACACCTTGATATGCCAGGAAGAGTAATACTATACATCAGAAAAGATGGCTATTTAAGATCCCTGCGTTTAGTGCATGTTGTCTATGTGTTCGTTGGACCGACAGAAGTCAGTGACTTACAGTTAAACAGCTGATCAAAATGACGGGTGTGTTTGGTTTATGTTGGAAGTTGGTTCTATGTCAAAAAATCAAAACCAGTTTTCAGATGCATTTCATGGCATTGCTGAAGTGAGACGAGCCAGTCGTGCTGAAAGTTCAGTTTAAAGAAAAACAAACACAAAAAAAAAAAAAAAAAAAAACCCAACTTTATCTGTGTGCCTTTGAGTACTTAATCTGAGAGAAATCGTGTGGGTCGTGATGGATGGGAAATGGAGGGGGACGAACAGTTTGCTGGTGACCAAAAGGGGTTTCCACTCTCGCTTGCCCTTTGTAAGGGTGGTGCCTTTTTTTTGGGAGGATGTTTTTGGACCCCTTGAAAGAACATCTCTTCTGCCCCACACAGTGTACGAACGACGAACGTGGGGGCACCACAGGGTGGGCTACATGTTAAAGGTTGCACCAGGAATATGAGAGATTTACCCTTTCTGCTGATGGTCGTTCTTTTCCTCTTGTCTCCACTTACTGTATGGTAATTGACTTGTTTGAGAATAAAAACTTTAAGAAAATTACATTTTATGCCCCCACCCCTGGGCCCACACAAGGTGGTTTTGCTGGCACCCCGATTGTCACTATCACTGTCCTCCTCTCTGAAACTTTGGGCACTTTGGGTCGACAGGCCTTGGTGATCTGGAAGGCCTGCTGGCTCAGAAGAGCATGAAGTGTCCATGGTAAAGGAACCCTGTGAAGGACAACATCACACTCCATTAACTGTGGCACAAAAAAATGTTCTGTGGGTAGTGGGGGTGCCTGGTGTGGGACAGTCAGACTCTGACAGGGGTCTTTACTCTCCCACAGTATGGGAATCATCCCAGTGAGGTACGTACCCCAAATCTGCTCAGTAACACCTTAGCATAGCAGCTGCACTCAGTGCGAGTAAAGGACTTGGATGGAACCCTGGGTAAATAGACAGGAAGGGGTTTATAGCTGTGCCCGGCCTGCTGAGTGTGTGTCGCCTCCTCGGTCACGGTCATCTCAAGAGGTCCCCTGCTAAATGTTCCTCCTTGTGTTTGTATGAACGTACTGCAGTGTTACTTCGTTACTAGGTCCAGAGGCTGTTTCAGCAGGTTGAGCCTGATTCTAATGCAGTTTGGATAGTTGTGTTAGTTGGTAGAAATTGGTGTTCTCATAGGGCCCATAGCCCCAAAACCTGTCCCGGGCACCAAGAGTTAGAGATGTCTCCTCCTGATCCTCTGTTGTGTGTCCTGGAGGATGTTTCCAAGTTATGTTTTAAACCTCTTATGCTCTGCATGGCCTCACACTGTATAGCTCCTTTACATGTGTTTGCTTCCATCACCCCACATGCATTCTTTGCCACTTTTGTTCCTTCTCATATGTCCCTCGTTCTCCTTCCGTCTAACCCCTTCTTTGGCACTCCCCTGTCTGACTGTGGCTGCCAGACTCTCCAGCCTCTTATCTCATGCCCACCCTGCTTTGTGCTTTCTTACTCAGGTCTTGCTTTTCATGTATACTGCCTGCTTTCCCATGCACTTTTACTGCACTTATTTGGTTCCTCCTCTCTAGTCCCGTTAAACTATTTCTTGGCGCTTGCTTTGAGAAAATGGAATGGGGGGTTGAGGATTACAGAAAACAATCTAACAGAACCATTCTCAATTTGATTATTGGTAATGCCAGGTCTGTTAACACAGTACCTTCCTTGCAAAGGGGTAAAAGTAGGGTGATTCCTCACACTCAGTGCATTCATCTCTTGGCTTTTTACTTGTCTTCAGAATGGTGACAGAGCCTCAGTCCTGCCCTTGCCAGCACCTGGGACTGATGTGTCACTAGCGTGCAGAAACACTCAAGATCAGTTGGGTGAATCTTGGCTGGGAACTGAGGGATGGCTTTAGGCTTTGTGATCTGCTGTCAGTAGTTTGTGCAGTTCAAACGTTCTCTTATTGTCAGCAGTGATGTGGGCTTTGTAACTTCCTGTCCAGTTTGTTGTTGCCCGCTTTGATCCATCTCGGACTGGTTAAGGACTCTGTCCTGCACTCTCGTGTTAGGATAACTGACAGTGCCTTTACCAGAGTTGAGCTCTAACCAGCTTGGTTTAATCTCTAACCAAGTCCGTCATTAATGTCAATGCCACATTTTTTGTCTCTGTCTATTGTCATGGGGGGCCATTGAAGGTACCCATGATACTGGTGGGCAACAAGTGTGACCTGGAAGAGGAACGAGTTGTGGGCAAGGAACAGGGCCAGAATCTGGCCCGACAGTGGAACCACTGTGCCTTTCTAGAGTCCTCGGCAAAATCAAAGATCAACGTTCTTGAGGTAAGTTCTCCCGAGTGTTTTAAGGCTGATTCCCTACAACATATGCAGTTCAGCAGTGTGATGTATATTGTCTGAATCAAGCTCTTGAGATGTACTGAATGCACAATTTCTTTACCATGATTTCTACATCATACCCTATAAGATCCATGAGATCTCAGGATGTCATATTGTCCAACAGCTGTTTGAAAGACAGATCTGAAATTGTAGCGTAGAAACCCTGTTTTAGGGAATGTCTGAGTTCAGGAGGTTGCTCAGCTGGAGAGTAGGAATTTCACCCACACAAAATGTAATTCTGCAAACAGCCTTGGTTTTGTAGTGAAACAACTCACTGCAGGTACTGTTTTGTCACAGATCTTCTATGACCTGGTTAGACAGATAAACAGGAAAACACCAGTGGAAAAGAAGAAGGCAAAAAAGAAATCTAACTGTATACTGCTCTAATTTTCCAGGTATGTGAGCAAAGATGAAATGAAACATGCTTCTTACAGAATGAAAATTAAAATAGCTGCCTGAAGTTTATTTTTATTAATTTTATTTGGTAATATGAAATTACTTTTTCTTTAAATGCAAAATATTTTATATGCTTATGGTCCAGTCTCATTTTTTGCAGTTTTTACTTTATGGTTTGGAGCAATACAATGTGGAGTTGATTCTATAGGCTGTCCATCTTTGAACAGGAAGTGGAGAAACTGTGCCCTCTGCTAGCTGCGCTGCCTGATGCCTTCTGTTCCCTCCATTGTTTAGTGGTGTTTCTTCTTTTGTTGTAATGTTGCTTGTTAAATCCTACAAAAAGCTTTCATCTGTGAGGCATGTCCTTGGGGGAATTGCTCTGTTTGTTGCTCAGCTGCCCCTTTTTTGAAACAAAAGTGATATGTATTTGCCCCATTAATTTGATGGGTATTTTCACTATGGCAATTCAAGGTAAATGCAATAATGGTGTGTGGGGCTGAACATGTAGCCTTCAAGTTAAGGATCTTTGTTTTTTGCCACTATGCTGCCTGATGCTCCAGTAGGAAAAGTCTTAACTCATGTAGGTTTTTGAGACACACCTGTGCATAACCTGCCTTCGCCTGTGATCTTAGGATGCAGACAGTTTCTGTGTTGCCCAGACACAGGACAAGTTAGTCTACAGCTTTCTGTTCTCATTCTACCTCCAGCCGGTATAGGGCACTAGGCTGTTGGTAATCAGATTAAGGCTCTCAGCTTCCAGCATCTGCCTTTACAGCCTAGTGAAAGGAGTACTGCCAAGGGCAGTATTGGTGGGGGTGGGGTATGTTGAACAGAAGTTGGACTTTGGTCGTCTCAGTACCAGCACAGCCTATGTTAGGAAAAAGGGCTCACAGGGGGTTGCAATGTGCATGCAAATTGCCAGAGTGGCTGTAAAATGGCTGCAGTGTACCTGTGTGACTACAATCCCTGCTCTGATAAGGCTCTTCAGATGGTCCGAACAGGAGACAGAATTGCTGTTAGTCTACAAATAGATCACTCATCTCACTGACTTTGTTCCCAGCTATAGAATAGTGGTTATGTTTGTTTTTTCAGTATGACCCGATGAGATGTCAGCACTGTAGGAAGTGTACATTGTATGAGCTATGCGCTGTTGGCATGAATTCTTCTGAAATCATTCATTCAAACGGGGCAAAATTTGTTTCTGAGCTGCAAAAGCTTAACCCCCCAAAAAATACCAAATAACCTGTCACATATTTTAAACAATGTGAAAATTTAATTCGAAGCCATGTCTAGAACAGAGGAATGCTACCTAATGACGCAATTAATAATGTAATAATTCCTGTAATGAGTCAGCTGCTAGTGTAGTGGTTAGAGCTACTTCCTTTAGACCCAAAGGTTGCAGGTTTGAATCTCACCAGCTGTAGTACCCTGGAGCAAGGTAGTTTCCCTAAATTGCTCCAGTAAAAATAACCTAGCTGTTCAAATGTGTAAGTCCTTGTAGTTAGATTAACATTGTAAGTTGCTAAATGAATGAATGTAAATGTAAGTCAGAGGCTATAAACCCCTGGAACTGCCTTTTCAACATCTTTTACCACCTTGTTTAAAATGTTTGACAGATGCTGGATTTATGCCACACACAAACACCCAGTACACATAATGAAAGTGAAATAGTGCCCCTCTCTCTGTGTTAAGTCCATCTGGGTACCTGTGTGCTGATTTTGCATTGTCAGTCACTGTACCTTAGTATCATGTCATGAAGAACAAAGGCTTGTGGAAATTCACACAAAATATTATTCAATTCAATTTATTACTGCCCAGCACTGCTCAGGTTTGAAAGCCAGGAACTTGTTTGGGGGACAAGACACTGAGACAAATATGCAGCTTTTCCTTCCTATGCAAACAATGTCTAAATTCACTCCTTCAGAACATTTCCCCGCAACTCTCCTCCTTCATCTCTTCTGTCAATAAAAAATTATTATTATTATTTTTTATAGAGCGCCCTTCTCATGCAATGACACAGAGTGCTTTAACACAGGCATAAAGCAAGAAAAACAGATACAAAGAAGAGTCAAATAATGGCTACCATAATGAAGAACTTATTATAGAGCTATAAGTATATCTACTGGCCACCGGGGAAAGGAACAAAAACTCCCAACTGTAAGTTGAGGGAGAAAAAACCTCTGGGGGTCCACGGGCCAGTGGTAGCCCACACCTCCTGGGCATTCTAAAAAATAATTTGTAAGCTAGTGTTTAACAAGTAATTATAATGTTGGTGAATGGCATCTTGGATCCCTGACTCGGCATGAAACGTTTCGATCGTCACGGCAGATGGACATCATCCTCTGTCAGCATGGGATTCGTCTGTCACCACTGGTCAGCCTCCTCAGGTCTTACGTAGCGAGGTAGTGCTCAACGAGAAGATAGGACAGAGTTAGTAATTTACTTAAATTTAAAATGCATTTTTGTAAAGGTGATAAAATAAATAACCAAGGCAGGTTGAATTACATTACGAGGTGGAATGCCCGAGTGAACATATGTCTTAAGTCGGGATTTGAAAACAGAAATAGACGGGGCATTTCTGACAGTAACTGGTAGACTGTTCCACAGTTTAGGTGCTCTATAACTAAAGGTGCAGCCTCCTACTGAGGTCTTATTGATCACAGGTACTTTAAGGTAACCTGCATCTAATGAACGGAGATATCGTCTTGGGATATAAAGAATAATGATCTCACAAAGGTAAGTCGGAGCAATGCCATGTATTGCCTTATAGGTCAAAAGCAGGATTTTATAATCAACTCTATAAGAGACCGGAAGCCAATGCAAGGATTTAAGTACCGGTGTTATATGGTTGTACTTCCTAGTTCTAGTAACAATTCTCGCAGCAGCATTTTGTACCAACTGTAGCCTGGATACAGTCTGGTATGGACAACCCGACAATAAAGCATTACAGTAATCCAGTCTGCAGGAAACAAAAGCATGAACCAGTTTCTCAGAATCTCGTCTACAAAGGAATCGCCGCATTTTAGCTATGCTTCTTAATTGAAGGAAGCACGACTTAGTCAAAGCATTTACATGCGATACAAATGACAGCTTTCCATCCAGCAGGACACCCAAATCCTTGACACAATCGGTACACTTGACGGTAATACCATTTGTTGTAAAGATTGACGTGATTGTGTTGAGAGTTTTAGCATCTCCACCCACCACAGGTACCTCTGTTTTACTGGCATTTAGAGATAAAAAAAAAAAAAAAAAAATTATTCATCCATAATTTTATACTGGTAAAACAATTAGTTAACGACACCACGTGATGGATTATCAGGCTTGAGCGATGCATAAAGCTGTGTGTCATCAGCATACCAATGGAAATTAATATTGTGCTTGCGAATATCACCCAGTGGTAACATATAAAGTGATAAAAGTAATGGACCCAACACGGAGCCCTGCAGCACACCATACTGAACCGTAGTAGAGATGGACGGGGTGCTGTCGTCGGCTTTCAATACAAATTGTTCACGGTTAGCTAAATTACGAGTCAAACCACTTCAGAACAGTACCTCTTAGTCCAACCAGGTTTCCAAGTCTACTCAGTAAGATACTATGGTCAACAGTATCAAATGCAGCACTCAAGTCAAGTAACATAAGAATAGAGATCTGACCAGCATCAGAAGAAATGAGAATATCATTAACAACATGTGTAAGTGCCGTTTCAGTGCTGTGACCAGTGCGGAAACCAGACAGAAATTTTTCAAATATATTATGGTGATAAGATATTTTACAATTTGGGACACTATGATTTTCTCTAGAATTTTGGATGAAAACTGTAAATTTGAGATGGGTCTATAATTACATGGGTTATTACAGTCCAGATCCGATTTCTTTAGTAGGGGTCTAATAACGGCGATTTTAAGGACTTTTGGAACAGCCATTTAGTAACGACATATTAATAATATTAACAATAGTTTCTGCAAGCACGGAAACTGCAACTTTCAGTAATTTAGTGGGGATTGGGTCTAAAGGACAGGTAGTACTTTTCATAGAGCGAATTGGCACGGTAATTTCTTCTACAGTTATTACATCGAAGTTACTGAGAGAGTGTGGACAACTAATATCGTCAGAAGCACTGATGTTTGCTAAAACCGAACTAGAAGGCACTATGGATTTGCGGATATTCACTAATTTATTATTGAAAAATGACATAAATTCATCATTAGTAATGGTAGCAGAAATACATTGTTTATCTTTGTGTTTACCAGTCAACTCCTCACTCTCCTCTAGCTGTTTCCTAGCTGCCTTCAAAACCGCTTTAATTTTACCTCTGTTTAAAAAATCCTCCCTGCACCCCAATCTGGTTGAAAATTACAGACCTGTCTCTTTCTCCTCTCCTTCCTGTCCAAAACCCTTTGAGTGGGGGAGCCTGTGATCAACTGTCCAATTTCCTCACCTAGAACCATCTCCTTGATGGTTATCAGTCTGGTTTCAAAGTTGGTCACTCCACTGAGACCGCCCTTCTGGCGGTATCTGATGCTTTCCAAGCTGCTAGAGCTGCCTCCCTCTCCTTGGTCCTCATCCTCCTCGATCTGTCTGCAGCATTTGACACTGTAAATCACCGGATTCTACTCTCCTCTCTTAACCAGCTTGGGATCAAAGGTGCGGCACTAAGATGGTTTGAGTCCTAGCTCTCTGACAGATCCTATCAAGTGGTCTTGAGGAGCTCTTGTTCTCCTCTGCCTCTCTCAACCGGTGTTTCGCAAGGCTCGGTATTGGGTCCTCTTTTTTTTCTCCATCTACACCTCCTCCCTCAGTCTGGTCATAGCCTCTCATGGATTCATATACCACTGCTATGCTGATGATACCCAGCTCTTCTTCTCCTTTCCACCTGGTGCGTCAGACATCTCCGCATGCATTGCTGCCTGCCTGTCGGACATCTCTTCATGGATGTATGATCACCACCTTCAACTCAACCTCTCCAAAACAGAGATTCTTTACCTCCCAGCTGGCCTGTCCTCCTGTCATGACCTCTTGATCAAACCAGACAACTCACTCATTTCGCCTAGCTCCTTTGCTAAGAGTCTGGGAGTAACGATTGATGCGAGTCTGTCATTCTCTCAACATATTGAAGCCACAACCCGGTCCTGCAGATACATCCTGCATAATATTCGTAGGATCCGTCCCTACCTCACTACTGACTCCGCCCAACTACTTGTCCAGGCCATGGTGATTTCCCGTCTGGACTACTGCCACTCTTTTCTGTGTGGCCTTCCTGCTAATGCCATCAAACCTCTGCAGCTTCTACAGAATGCTGCTGCACGAGTTGATTTGCCGAAGCACTCCTGTGTATCTCCTCTACTCATCTCTCTGCACTGGCTTCCTATAGCTGCCCGTATCAAATTCAAAACCCTTGTTACTGTGTACAAATGCATCAATAGAACTGCTCCCGACTATTTACAGGACTTGATCAACCGGTACACCCCAGCCAGGCCCCTTCGCTCATCTACTTCTGCTCGCTTGGTGGTCCCGCGCACGAAAGGCAAAGCTCAGAGGTTCTCGGTTCTGGATCTGTTGTGGTGGAATGACCTTCCCCTGTCGCTCAGAACTGCGGAAACTCTTGTCTGTTTTCAAGAAGCGTCTGAAAACCTACCTTTTCCAGATCTACTTCACCCAAGATCTCTCCAGCTCATCTATGGTGTAACTGTTCACGCATCGTAACTCCAGAAGCATCCCCAGATACAACCTTTATTCAGCCATTACTCTGGTATTGTACTGCTCATTTGTGTATCTTATAATATTTCATTAAAAAAAAAAGTTTGTGTGGGTATCGGGATTTGTCTATCCTGTGTCTTATGCACCTACTTGAATGATGAACCTCAGTGCAGCAAGTGGTAGGGAACAAACTAGGTTTGCTTGAGACTTTCATGTCTGCAGCTATGTCTCCTCTCAGTGTAATGCATAAATTGTACTTTTGCTGAGATGTATGTCGCTTTGGACAAAAGCGTCTGCTAAATGAAGAAATGTAAATTTGCTCCATAAGATATACAGTATGTATTGTACATGTGTTTTCTGTGACCGGAGCAATGATTCCTGTCGTTATGGCCTCTCTCTTCCTCTAGGATGCTGTAATGAAGAATTATTGCTCTTCTGTTCTACTGGAGAAAAAAAATGGTCAAGAAGTGATAAATACCACACCAGTTTGTCAGCAAGATGGAAACCAGAGAGGAATGAACATATCAGAGATTATCAGCATTACTGCTGCTGCTGTTGTTGTTTCTAATTACAGTATATGTTTGACTGAAAACCACCTTCAATTCTGGGCTTTCAAATCTGTGTCATCTTTTTGTGTATTTTGTTTTGCTTGAACAAATGAAATTTATCAGCGATAGTTTATTAGAAAACCACGGATAAGTGGAGTTCAGTTGTGTAATAAGTTAACCCTTCAAGGAGAATGGACAGATTGGTTTAACTGTACAAAATTTACTTCGTAAATGTTTTCTTTGCATCTGTGGATAATATCATAACCTAATGCTGTTTTACTCGTAATTTTTTTAAATATTTGAAGTGGAGTTAGCATATTTCCCATAATATATTGTAATGAATTATTTTTTTTTGCTTTAGTAAAGAAGTATTTTATAGTAAAAAGAAAGGATTGATTTCAATGTGTTTTGAGGCTGAAATATCTTAAACCAACTCTAATACTGCTGCTTCTTGCATTTTCCTATTGAAAATAACTTTCCAGTTTTTATGTTTGATTAAATTTTGTAGTACATTTTCATTGTTTTGTCATGGTATTTTTTTATTGCTTCTACTGAACAAATGTAAGTGAATTCTTCAAACATTTTTTTATCGTAAGTACCTCATAGGATGGAATGAACTGAATATCCTTTTGGTTTTGTGGTTTGTCACTTTGCTACTTGCACCTACAGTACCTCCTATGTTTCCTTGCTCACAGAGGTGTGTGTGTGTGTGTGTGTGTGTGTGTGTGTGTGTGTGTGTGTGTGTGTGTGTGTGTGTGTGTGTGTGTGTGTGTGTGTGTGTGTGTGTGTGTGTGTGTGTGTCAGACAGACAGACAGACAGACAGACAGACAGACAGACTCAAATCCTACCTCCAGGTGTATTACCCTTGGGCAGGGTACTTAACCGGAACTGCTCCAGTAAAATTACCTAGCTGTATAAATGGTTAAATAATTGTAAGTTACTTTGGAGAAAATTGTCACATAAATGAATGTCTGTGTCCTATACTGACATTTCTGTGTTTAACTGTACATAAGAAACTGTAATAATTCAGTTTAGGGCTGGAAAGCTTTCTATTTCAGGATTGTTTAATTGCAAACATTTTCACTCCACACATTTTCCTGTGGAGGTGAAGACAATGGTGCAAATCCAAGTTTTAATATTAAAACATTGCTTTTAATAAGTCGGTGAGGATGTGCCAGTACCTATAGTGTGCCACAGTTTCCGTTAGTCATATCTGAAGTTTTCCTCCATATTGAGCTACTGCTCCAGTGCTCCATTAATTTGTCAAAGGTCCAAAGTTGTGTTAGGCCTTTACTTCACATTTTTACACCCTTGGTGAAGTGTGTTCATATGCATATTTTCCTCTGACTCTTCAGGTTAAGATACAAACTTTTTGCGGATATTTTCTAAACGTGCACCATATCTGCTCCCTTTTTTCCTAAAATACCTGTCTGTAGTAGGGCAAAAGTAAACAAGTGTTCAACTTGACAACCGATAGGTGATGACAAAGTGCACCTACGTGCAGGAAGAGTATGGAACTGGATTGATTCACTTCATTTCCATGTTTACTGCTGATGTCTGGTGGTTCTAACAGTACCAAGAGGCACATAGTTACCATGCAGGCGACAGTGGCAAAAACAATGTTGCGCATGTTATGTAATGAAGTGGTTGAGTAGTACTGACCTTCAAGATTAAATGGATGACATTTTTGTGGAGCAAACTTTTTTTTTCTTTTTTTTTCTTTTTTTCTTTAAAAGTTTCCTGGGGTCAATAAAATATCAAAATGAAAACCCTAAAAAATCCTAAGTGTTTATTATTTGTATTTTAAGAGTTTTCCTGTACAGATGGTAATGCAGCAATAAACAGAGGAACATCTGTGTTGTGTACACTTTTTAATCAGTGCCTCGGTGCATTTAGTGGCTTTTGAATTACATAAATGTCCATTAAAACATAAAACATCTTATTAGAGAACGTCACAGCCAGTGGTGCCTTCATTCGTGCTTGAACTTGCCACTTCGTCCAGAAGACGGTGCTGTCAGGCCATTCGAAATGCTGACTTTCTCATTCCACCGTGTGTGTGAGACGCTCCTGCTGCTGCTCAAAGGTTGTGTCTACAGTCGCCTGATGCTGAAGCAAAGCTTGCGTCTCAGTGAGCCGTGTATGTATGCGTAACCGTAATGGGATCAGTTTGAATCCCATGGAACACATGGCATCGGGGCCAATTGTCTGAAACTCTACAAAGTTTAATTACTATTATGATCTAGGATTTAATTGTGGCTTCTGTTGTGAACACCTCCAGGTACATCAACCAGCTTGGTCTCAGACAGCAGAAAATCTCAAAACTGGTGAATTAGATGCAATATTATAAGTGTGAAGTTTTTTTTGTCTCAGCCTTTATAATCTACTTATAAGATAATCACTGAAGAGGGTGAAATTGTCCCAAAAGATGGCTCCTGATTGGGGTCTGATTCCCCAGTCACTTCTGCCTGTCAATACATGTCCCTTGGACTTAGTATACACTCACCAGTTGAGTATGAAGGGATTTCATTGCACAGCTGGTTTTCCAGCTGCAGAGCCTCTTCCTGTGGGGCAATAGAATACTTCACACCATTCTGTCTCACCTGGATAATAAAAACTGCTATGCAAGGCTATTATTTGTGGACAAGCATTTAACACTGTCATCCCAACCAAGCTGATCCACAAACTACTAGGGCTGGGACTGAGTGCCACATTGTGCAGTTGGATCCTGGATTTCCTCACTAACAGACCCCAACGTGTGCGGATTGGCAGTAATACCTCCTTCCTATTGACCCTCAACACTGGCACTCCACAGGGAAGTGTTCTGAGCCCGGTGCTATATTCCTTGTTCACACATGACTGTGTGGCCAGGCACAGCTCCAACACCATTATAAAGTTTGCTGACGATACTACCGTTGTGGGTTTGATCATCAATAACGATGAGACAGCCTACAGAGAGGAGGTGAGGCTCCTGGGAGAGTGGTGCCAGGACAACAATCTGTCTCTCAATGTGAATAAAACTAAGGAGCTGGTGACTGACTTCAGGAAACAGGATACGGCTCATGCACCCATCTACATACGAGGGGACATTCTAGAGAGGGTCAACAGCTTCAAATTCCTCGGGGTCACCCTCACTGCCAAACTCACATGGACTGAGCACACAGCATCAACCATCAAAAAGGCCCATCAACGTCTCCATTTCCTCAGGCGTCTGAGAAACGCCAGGATGTCCACTACAGTCCTCACCACTTTCTACAGGTGTCCTGTGGAGTCCGTCCTTACAGGGTGTATTACATCCTGGGGTGGCAGCTGCTGCATACAGGACAAGAAAGCCCTACAGAGGGTGGTCAAAACGGCTCAGGAAATCATCGGCACACAGCTACCAGCAGTCCAAGACACCTACACTACACGCTGTCTCAGAAAGACAATGCGCATCATGAGAGATCATAGTCACCCCACACGGGCTCTTTTCTGTCATCTGCAAAATGGCTCAGGTCTATCTGAACCCACACTGCTAGGTACAGGAACAGTTTTTACCCCACTGCTGTAAGAGTATACAACACTAACCAATGTGCGACCTTTAGTAACTAGAGTTGGACTGCTCCTCCCAAGCACATTGGTAAACACTGCCACTTTAAGCATTCTCATTCTCTCGTTCTGAGTTCTCTGGCTGTCACCTGGTATTATTGTTATTACTGTTACCATTATTTATTGCTGTTGCACTACTCACTGTCATTGTCATTGTTTCTGCAGTATTTCTGTTGTCTCTGTCCATAGTCTGTGGAGAAGCATTCCATGATACTTGTACCTATGACAAGAAGCTAAACTTGATTTAGCTGATGCTTTTCTCCAAAGTGACTTACATTAAGCTATTTAACCATTCATACTGCAGGGTAATTTTACTACAGCAATTTTTGCATCTGTATCTTGCTCAATTGTAATACAACCAGAGGTGAGATTTGAACTCCCAGGCTTTGGGTCCAAAGGTCTACCCACTACATTACCATGTCCTGTTTGCACTTGTAGTATGGTGAAGAGGGCAAAGGAACTTCCTGATGTCCAGTTGGTTGCGAGGGTATCTGTTTAACTGCTTCTTTATGAGAGGGTAGCCATGTGATTGAGGAATGACTGCTTGACAGTGGAAGATTTCTCTGGAAGCCAAAAGGTCCCATCAAGCATGTGCCAAAGGCCAAGTGGGGCAAGGCTGTGCCTTCACTGGAGCCCTTTCATTCCCGGACAGGAAGCAAATTGCAGGAGCTCATAGTTACCTCATTGTGTGTGTGTTCAGGGCTTGTTAAAGCACCTTTTCAACATCCCCTCTCCATAGCACGTCCGCATTCTGCAGAAGTAGCTCCTCCTGCAGGTACGAGAAGGTTTAAGCTACAAACCATGCTGCTATGCTGTGTTTAATGTGTGTCCACTGGAAGGAGCAGGTTGGAGCAATATTGTACTGTGAAAGAACAGGCACAGGAAATCAATATTTTCAAAACCACATTTGTTCCTCAGGCAGCATGGTGGCGCAGTATGTAGCAAAGGTTTGACTCCAGTCTGTGTGGTGTGGTGTGCCTGTTCTCCCCGTGTCTGTGAGTTTCCTCTCATAGTCCAAAGCCATGCAGTTCAGGTGGATTGGACCCTCTGAAGTGCCAGAAGTGTGTGAATGAGCAGTGTCCCATCCAAGGTGCACCGCACACCTGCCCCACCCAGAGGTACCAAGGGAGGCTCCTTGATCAGGGCAAGTGGTTTATGAAAGCGAGTGAACTGTTCACCTTCTGTAGAATGAGCACCATTGGAAAATGAACAGCTTTATTAGATTTCTGCTTTGTTAGCTATTAAAGGCAGAAATATATTTTTCACACCGGTCAGGGGGAGGGGCTCTTCTCAACAGTCAGTCACCATGATGGGATATTGGCATCGGATGAACTGCAATGACTCTTAGACAGTGTATCAGCTCAATGATGAAGAGCCAAGGCATTGTGGGCCTCTGAGAAGGAGAGAAAGATTGACAAAATCAATAAGAAATGGGCTAAGGACGGAAGGGTCTCAGAACATCGATAACACGATCCTCTAGAACCCAAATGGGAACAGGACATGGTTGTTATCAGATGCTCAACAAACGTCACTGAAAAAATGACGCTGAATTAGGAAGTCCTTTAGGTTTAGGTGACTGGAACTGACATGGGCCTGTTATGAAAGGAGCGCGAGGGATCCCAGTGAGGTCCGATGGCTTGGCCAGCAGGATGTACTTACACGGCAGACAGCTTGTCGATGACATTTAACATGTAAAGCTGCTCGGTCACAATTCTGCTTGCTGATAATTACAATAAAAATAACTAATAGCAATATTATTATTATTATTATTATTATTGTTACTACTGGAAAATGATAGAGTCCTATAGAAACTCTACATTTTCCCCAAAAGCTCTGTTTTCTACGCTACTTGTACTGTGTTCTATGTATGAGGTCAAATGACATCATCCTCTTCCAGTCTAAGGGTTATTCTTCACATGCACAATCTTTTGCCTTTTGGTCGCAGCCTGTTCAATGAGAGCAATAAATGCACCTGTCTTCTTTGGGGTCACAAGTGACATTTCTAATTGGCAATTTTATTTTATTTTATTTTTTCGCCCCCATTTATGGTAATGCCCTTGCGGCAGCCATTTGGTGAGCACTATTGCACCGACATGAGGGGGTCATTGCTTTAGGACTTAAATTGACTGACAGAGATTTTTCTTGTTCTTACCTTCCATCATTTTACTCTAAAATATTTGTAAATCCATTTTGTAATTTTTCCCATTATGCTCCTGCTTTATTTTTATGAAATGTTTTTAAAAATCTGCTGTGACATTAATTTGGGGCACCGGTCACACATGGATGTCAGGGCTGCACTACTCTGCAACTGCACTTTCTTCTCGGAGCGCAGGGGCACCATGGTGCTGCTCCTACAAGTCTCTGTTTTGATACCCATGTGTTCCCCCTCTCCTTCCTGGAGCAAGGTAAAATATTTCTTCCGTCAGAATCGATAAAACAAAAACGCTAAAGTGTCTGATGCACTTTCCAGCTGGGGAGAATTTGATCCCAGCAGGAATGAGGTGTTGGCAGCTCGAAGTGGAGAATCAGTGGGGCTTTCAGCAGAGCACTGTGGGGAGCTCTCAGTGGTTCCTGTGCTTGACTATACTACGGTGGTGCCCCCCCCTCCTTTCTATACATCTGTGTGTTCACTTACTCTGTGTCTCCTGAAATGCTACAAGAACTGTTTAAACCACATCGTATGTGTGTTCCTCTTTTGCAAATTAACCACCTTTTCGTATTTGTGTTCCTTTGTAATACCTGGGTGTTCAAGAAGAAGAATCTCACTGAAAGTGAACTGGAACCCAGCAGGACCTGGCAGAGAGAGCTGAGGCAAACTGCTGAGATGATTCCACGTTGGAAAGTCTTAGATTAGACGAGACCTGTGAATCTGAGATCAGGTTACTGCTATGCGATTGCGCCCTTCCTCATGCTGTATTTATTCCATTTCTGCACATTGCTCTCCTAGATAACTCGCCTGCTCGATGTGGGTGGCATCATGTCTTGCCACCCCACTCATTCTTGGAAGAGTTGAAAGTAAAACGTGGGTCTTCCTCAGGGATCAGTGTTGGAGATCTTCACACTCAACTGACATGTCAGTCATTACTGTTACTGCACCTAAACAAAAGAGTGTTACCTGCCGCCCTTAATTTAAACCTGATAACGTGCATATCTCAGGTAGGACTCCTTTTTATTAAAAGTCAAGTTCTGTCACCCCCTGAGATGGGAGCATTCATATTAAATAACGTTCGCGTTTACAAAGAATGTCATATAATACTGTTTTTCTATTTACATAAAAAATGTCACGATTGCTAATGTAATCCACACATTGTATTTTCCATGAGACGTACGTCACTTTGGAGAAACGTGTCTGCAAAATGAATAAATGTAATTAAGAAAAACACTGGGTCTCCATGTACTATAGAAAGTCCATGTAGAAGATCTTCCTGCTTCATCCTTCAAAGGCTCCCCTATACTTCTGGGTAAGGCAGGAGCACCTCAGCATCCCAGGCACTTGTCTCTTCGTTCACTCATCTGTTTCTCTGCTCTTTTCCTAACTCTTAGCTCAGGCTCTCTGACTCAAAGCCTCAGACGGCTGGCACACATCACTCGTGTTGAGTTGTGCTCAGCACAGAAACCAACTTAGTCCTTCTACTCACCAGTAACATAACAGAAACGAACTTTATTACTATAGAACATCTTTAACTCTTCTCTTTCACACAGTGACTTTTGTGTACATTGTATTGTGATATTCTGAATAACATCCATATCATCACAGACAATTACCATTCTCAAAGCTCTTTGCTCGACTCACAACAATTCTTTTTTGTCTAACACCACCTATCATTATCTTCTTTCATAACTGCTCTTTATTTGAAGAGACATTTCCATTGTACTCTATTAAAAAAATGTTTGACAGTCCATTTCTCTCGAAATTCTCTCCACTCAACATCAACCTTTTTTTTTGGTTTTAAAAGAGCCCCGCTGGGGAAACTGCAGCAAGCTGTTAACTTGCCCAAGGTGTGTAGTTCAGATGCCTTCACTTGCTTAGTTCTAAAAGCAGAAAAATAATGGGCTATGAAAACATAGTGGAATGTTTCATTCAATGTAGCTGTCCTTTGAAGAAAATGAGTTTACTCTGGAGCTACGTAGATTGTCACTGTTTTATACAGTGCAGCACAATGAGGGCTGTTTTATTGCATGTGGGCCAGTAGTTTAAGACCCCTGCTTTAGTTCATTGTGGCTTCCCCAGGTAAGAAAAAGTGTGAAGAAACACCAAATTACACAATAATCCAGTGTGACCAGCTCAACTGAAATATGTCTTTGGTAGGAAATCCCAGCAAACCCGTGGACAACATGCAAACTCCCCAGAGACTGAGTGGAGATCAAACTTGTGTCCATTCCCCTTATGCTGCAAAACATCATGTCAGCTTGATGTGCAATGATGTGTGAATTCATTGGTGCTGTTTTCATACATTTTTGCCTTTACTGTTGCTTTCTTTTTTGAATTAAAGGTTAAAATAAGGCATAAACAGCAAATATCATGTATGAACTCAGACAGAGCTGAACAAGTACATGCAGAGTATTAATGATCACAATAATATCATACTGCTATAGTCATCACACACACACACACACACACACACACACACACACCATCTGAACCGCTCGTCCCATACGGGGTCACAGGGAGCCAGAGCCCAACCCGGCAACACATGGTGCAAGGCTGAAGGGACACACCCAGGATGGGATGCCAGGCCGTCACAAGGCACCCCAAGCGGGACTCGAACCCCAGACCCACCAGAGAGCAAGACAAGGTCCAACCCACTGCGCCACCACGCCCCCCTGCTATAATTGGCTATAATCATATTCCATTCAATTTTTTTCCACAGAGTGCTGAATCAAAAGGCATGTATAATAGACACAAAGAGCAGTTAATGAAAGAACTCTGCCATGATATGATAGGTACTGTTAATTATTGCATTAACTCTATCCATTTTAGTGGGGTTTGGCGATATTTCAACATAACAAGCTCTCACTTTCAAGGGGTTCAGGAAGGCATACAAAGTTTTAACAGTTACGTCTTTGAGTTATGAAAGTTCTCATTATGAGGGGCTTTCCTCAAGCATTACCTTTGTAAGGTGGGGAAGACTAATGATGCTCTCTATCTGACTCCTGCTGCGTTTTAGTTTGAAGGTCTTTCTGCTGCCTTATCCTCCTTACCGCCTCTGGTTCCTCTACATGAAAACAGCCTGCAAGAAATGTAAGAAAACATAGTAATAATAAATAAAAATGAAAAATGATGTTATTGTTCATATTGGTGCACAGTGGCACGATCTTCTTTTGCTCCTGTTTTGAAAGAAGACAAATCTCCCAGTGTTCTGTAAGTCCGGCAAAGGAAAGTGGTTTGCAGTAATTGAAAGACAAGCGCTATTAGAGTTGTTCACATGTGTATAGTATGACACTCAGCTGTCACCTTGCAGCCTCTCACGAAGCATCACACCTCTGAATTGTGTTAGTCGTATGCACGACACCAGCACAGTGTGAACTGAGAGAGTGACGTGACCTCGGCCTTTGTGGCTGATGATGAGTGATTTGCTGACACCTGAGAGACTCTCTTTGGTTACCTGCCACTCTGTGGTTCACCAGCAATTTGCGCCACTGTGAGGGAGCTGTCAGTCTCAGTCAATGACCTTCCTGGCCCACATTCAGTCTCTGACAGGGATCTAAGACTCAGTCTGCAGACAGAAAACATGTCGACTGGCAGAACCACTGAAGGACTGCTCTTCTCATGCAGTGACACAGAGCGCTTTAACACAGGCATAAGGTGAGAAAAACAAATACATCAGATAAGAAACAAAGAAGACAGTTGACTAATGAGTAAAATAATATAGTACTTTCATAGAGCTAAGTATGCCTACTGGCCACTGAGAAAAGGAACAAAAACTCCCAATTGAAAGTTGAGGGAGAAAAAAACCTCTGGGGGTCCAAGGACCAGTGGTTGCCCACCACTCCTGGGCATTCTACATTAAGTAACAATTCTAAGCCAGTTAACAACTAATAATGATATTGTTGCTATAAGGTATCTTGAATCCCCAGCTCAGCATGGAACGTCTCCTCCATCATGGTAGTTGGTCATCATCTTCAGTGAACATGGGATTCGTCTGTCACCACTGGCTGGCCTCCTCAGGTCTTATGTAGCGCGGTAGTGCTCAACAAGAAGAAAGAACGGGGTTAGTAACTTGTAACTTTAGTCAATTTAATAGACATTTGTATAAAGGTGATAAACACAACCAAGGCAAGTGGAATTACATTTTGAGGTGGAATGCCTGAGTGAACGTGGACGTCTTTAGTCTGGATTTGAAAACAGAAACAGACGGGGCATTTCTGACAGTAACTGGTAGACTATTCCACAGTTTAGGTGTTCTATAACTAAAGGCACGACCTCCTACTGAGGTCTTATTGATCACAGTTACTTTAAGGTAACCTATATCCAATGAACAAAGATATCATCCAGGGATATAAGAATCAATAATCTCACAAAGGTAAGCCGGAGCAATGCCAGGCCTTATAGGTCAAAAGAAGGATTTTATAATCAACTATAAATGCGACCGGGGGCCAATGTAATGATTTAAGTGCCGGTGCTATATGGTCGTACTTCCTAGCTCTAGTGACAATTCTTGCAGCAGCATTTTGTACCACCTGTAGCCTAGATACAGCCTGGTATGGACAACCTGACAATAAAGTATTACAATAGTCCAACCTGCTTGAAACAAAAGCATGAACCAGTTTCTCAGCATCCCGTCTACATAGGAATCGCCATAATTTAGCTATGTTTCTTAACTGAAGGAAGCACGACTTAGTCAAAGCATTTACATGTGATACAAATGACAGTTTTCCATCTAGCAGGATACCCAAATCCTTGACACAATCCGTACACTTGAAAGTAATGCCATTTGTTGTAAAGATTGGCGTGATTATGTCGAGAGTTTTGGCATCACCACCCACCACAGGTACCTCTGTTTTACTGGCATTTAGAGATAAAAAAAAATTTTACTCATCCAAAATTTTATACTGGTAAAACAATTAGTTAACGACACCACATGTGATGGATCATCAGGCTTAAACGATAGGTGTGTGTCACCAGCATACGAATGGAAATTCACATTGTGTTTGCAAATAATGTCACCCAATGGTAACATATAGAGTGAGAACAGTAATGGCCCCAAAACAGAGCCGTGTGACACACCATACTGAACTGTCACTGTGGTTGAGATGGGGGGGAATGCAGTCATCAGATTTCAGTACAAATTGTTCACGGTTAGCTAAATTACGAGTCAAACCACTTCAGAACAGTACCTCTTAGTCCAACCAGGTTTTCAAGTCTACTCAGTAGGATACTACGGTCTGCTGTATCGAATGCAGCACTCAAGTCCAGTAACATAAGAATAGAGATCTGACCAGCATCAGAAGAAGATGAGAATATAATTAACAACACGTGTGAGCGCCGTTTCAGTGCTGTGACCAGTGCGGAAATCAGACTGAAATTTTTCAAATATATTATGATGATTAAGATATTTTACAATTTGGGAAGCAACGATGTTTTCTAGAATTTTGGATAAAAACAGTAGATTGGAGATGGGTCTATAATTACATGGTTTATTACATCCAGATCCAATTTCTTTAGTAGGGGTCTAATAGCAGCGACTTTAAAAGCTTTGGAATAACAAATTCTGCAAGCACGGAAACTGCGGCTTTCAGTAATTTAGTGGGGACTGGGTTTAAAGGACAGGTTAGGTAGTACCTTTCATAGAGAGAATTAGCATGGAAATATCCTCTACAGTTATTACGTCGAAGCTACTGAGATGGTGCGGACAACTAATATTTTCATCGTCAGAAGCGCTTATGCTGGCTAAAACCGAACTACTCGGGCACTGATTTGCGGATATTCTCTAATTTATTATTGAAAAACGACATGAATTCATCATTAGAAATGGTAGCAGAAATACACCGTTTATGTTTCCAACTCCAAGTTCTTCTGATTTTCATTAATTAACTTTGCATAGTATTCGTATCTGGCATGAAAGTGCTTTTTTATATTTTTTTAAACAACCGGACCAGGCTTGTATAATACATTTACTTAGTTGAATGTCATTTACGCTCTAATTTACGACATTCTAACTTTATTGCATGAGTTGATTTATTGAACCATGCGCGTTTCTTACAGTTTGAATAAGTTTAGTTTTGGTGGAGCCACAGAATCTAGGGCGAATTTTACCACTGAATTATAATCAAAAGCCATTGATCATATCTATGCTCGTTCCAAAATCAGACCTTCTAATATAATCACCAATTTTAGCAGCAGTATATTTTCATCAATATGCCGCACGATTGGTCTTACCGTGGCGTGGTCGGACGGCACCGCCAGCAGATATAGATCAAAGGTTAATAAGTAATGATCGGAAATAGTCTCATTTGAAGGAATAATATTAACATGATGAACATCTACGCCGTAGGTTATGACGAGATCGAGCATATCATATGGTTACGGGTGTCACGGTGTTCCCCCGGGGCGGGTGTGTCGAACCCAAGCGCGGAGCAGGGTAAGCTGGTTCAGGGGGCGATCCGGGAGACACATGGTCGAGGAGGCAGGCAAGGGTAACCGATGTGCGCACATAGCCCGAAGGGAGAATCCGAGAGGCGTAGTTCAAAGACAGGCAAGGAGTTGAGGCAGACCAGGGAGTCAATCACGAGGAGCAGTTGCTAGGAGCGCCGGTGAGTCACGAGGCTGAAGCAAGGTTCCGCAGCTTCCTAAGGTCCGGGCTGCCCTTTTATGCTCCCGGAGCCTGATTAGCCCCTGGTGTTGCTTGTCCCCGAGTTCGTGGGCGTGACAGTACCCCCCCACTCCACGAGCGGCTCTTGCCGCTCAACGGCGAGCCGGGGGACACCCCCTAGGCCTGGGCGTTGGATGGTCAGGATGGTGTCTGTGAAAAGCTGCGATCAGGTCCGGGTCCAAGATGTCCATAGCAGCCACCCAACAGCACTCTTCCGGCCCGTAGCCTTCCCAGTCAATGAGGTACTGCAGGACTCCCCGACGTCGGCGGAATCCAACAAGGCCCGCATGGCGTATGCCAGGGCACCACTGTCCTGTAGGGGAATCGGAGGAGGAGAAGACAACTGGGGCTGGTGTAAGATTAATCCATTAATCTAATCTTATCCATTGCTGCGGCTTCTCCAGGCAATAACTGCGCAGGAACCGACCAATATCCTATTGGATTCTCTCCACTTGCCCATTTGCCTGGGGATGATAACCCGATGTGAGACTTACGGACACGCCTAGTTTCTTCCAGAACGCCTTCCACAACCGGGACGTGAACTGGGGACCCCTGTCGGACACAATGTCTTCGGGCAGACCAAAGAGACGAAACACGTGGAGGAAGAGAACTTCAGCGCTCTCCATGGCAGTTGGAAGCTTGGGAAGGGGCACCAGATGGCAAGCCTTAGAAAAACGATTGACAACAGGCATCACTACACTGTACTGAGATGTCATTCACTTTATCATATACAGTGTGACAGATGGGATGCAGACTCCATTCAGTGGTAGCTAGCAAGGCAGGGTATTCTGAGTGATTGGAGACATCATGGTACATCACATTACTTAGAGATGAGAGTTGATGTAGGATAGATGAAGGAATACCTATGTGAACAGATCAATAGAGCCAGTAAGAGTGTCATTAGGGCTGCTGAGTGAAAGCATAATCATGTTAAAAGCAAATACAGGGATGATTTTGGCTTTTAAGATATTCACTAATATGCACCTCAGGTGGAAACCAATGGGATGATGGAACATGATGTAATATTTTAGCATTATGAGAAAAGAGTTTATCAAGTTGTACACACTTCATTCAGTTTTCAGCGTTTAATTTTCATTGTCTGTGAAGATAATCTATTGGGCTTGCTTGTAGTTTCCCTATGATTCCTCAGCTCTGGTTACCAAGGCAGTCCTAATCAGAGGCACTTTAATAAGTGGTCGCTGTTGAATTTAGACCCGGTCCTGGGGCTGTGTTAATGTGCCGTGTCTGGTTATTTCCAAGGGGGGCTCTGCACTAATTACCGTTGTCACATGCTGATGAACAGTGACTTCTATTCATTACGAAGGTCCCTGGGTGCTTGGACCTCACCAAGAGGGTCAACAGAGAGTGCCTGCCCATGGCTTAGATGGCAGATCTCCACCCACTTATCTGGGGCATCAGGGGTACCTGATCATTCCGTGGTCAGGAAATGGGTTTGTGACATGGAAGCTGCATGTTTAAAACGCAGTAAGCAGAACAAAAAACTGCATGGTTGCTTCATGTGTGGAGCAGTCCTCACGGACAAGGAGGGAGACACTGTGAGCCGAAGACAGAGGGAAATAAACAAGGGGAAAGAGCTGTAATTCCCAGGTTGAATTCCTTTAGACAAAACAATAGCATTGTAGGGCATCTCTTAGGAAAGGAGGTGCATGGGGCAGTGTTCAGCCCTTCAGCCCTTCACTGGGCCATTTACGTACTTTCAGAGTGTGGCCTGTGATTTGGGTCTCATTTGCATTTTTAACACATGAAATAAACTTTTTGAGGGAAAAGGGATGCTGGGTTGGATGGACCCCCATTCGTGCTTCATTACAGTTTAGTTTCAGACTGACATGTTACCAGACTTGCCGACTTTCTTGTGAACACAGACTGGGGCGACTTGCAGTCATAAAACAATTTTATCCTGAGTGACAAATGAGAAACATGGAGGAATCACTGGAACCAATAGAACCACTGGAACCACTCATAGGGTGTCAGCAATGCTCTACATTGGACCATTTCACACTGTTCACTGTTTATAAAGACACTCACGGCCACTTTATTAAATACACCTGTTCAACTGCTTGTTAACGCAAATATCTAATCAGCCAATCACATGGCAGCATCTCAGTGCATTTAGGGATGTACATATGGTCAAGACAATCTGCTGAAGTTCAAAAGGAGCATCAGATGGGGAAGAAATGTGATTTAAGTGACTTTGAACATGACATGGTTGTGGGTGCCAGGTAGGCTGGTCTGAGTATTTCGGAAACTGTGATCTACTGGGATTTTCACACACAACCATTTCTAGGGTTTACAGAGAATGGTCAGAAAAAGAGAAAATATCCAGTGAGTGCCAGCTCTGTGGGTGAAAATGCCTTGTTGATGCCAGTGTTCAGAGGAGAATGGCCAGACTTGTTTGAGCTGATAGAAAGGCAATAGTAACTCAAATAACCACTCATTACAACCGAGGTATGCAGAAGAGCATCTCTGAATGCACAACACGTCAAACCTTGAAAGCAGAGGGGCTACAGCAGCAGAAGAACACACCGGGTGCCACTCCTATCAGCTAAGAACAGGAAACTGAGGCTACAATTTGCACGGGCTCACCAAAATTGGACAATAGAAGATTGGAAAAACGTTGCCTGGTTTGATGGGTCTCAATTTCTGCTGTGACATTCAGATGGTAGGGTCAGAATTTGGCGTAAACAACATGAAAGCACGGATCCATCCTGCCTTGTATCAACGGTTCAGGCTGGTGGTGGTGGTGTAATGGTGTGGGGAAAATTTAATTGGCATACTTTGGGCCTCTTAGTACCAATTGAGCTTTGTTTAAATGCCACAGCCTACCTGAGTATTGTTGCTGACCATGTCCATCTCTTTATGACCACAGTGTACCCATCTTCTGATGGCTACTTCCAGTAAGATAACGCACCATGTCACAAAGCTCAAATCATCTCAAACTGCTTTCTTGAACATGACAATGAGTTCACTATACTCAAATGGCCTCCACAGTCACCAGATCTCAATCCAATAGAGCACCTTTGGGATGTGGTGGAATGGGAGATTCATATCATGGATGTGGAGCTGACAAATCTGCAGCAACTATGTGATGCTATCATATCAATATGGACCAAAATCTCTGAGGAATGTTTCCAGCACCTTGTTGAATCTATGCCATGAAGAATTAAGGCAGTTCTGAAGGCAAAAGGGGGTCTAACCCGGTACTAGCATGGTGTACCTAATAAAGTGGCCGGTGAGTGTATAATCCTGTCAAGTGCTGTCAGGGACATACACGAAGATTTACATGACAGTTCTTACAGCTCATACTGATTACATGTTATTATCTCCTTTACCTGATACCTTTCTCCAAAAACAGATTGCAGTGTTAAGCACACTACCAGGGTTCTTTTACAAGTTACAGGTATTTACTGAAGTACAACTTTGTCCGCGATGGACTGGCATTCTATCCAGGGTGTTCTGATTTTAGTCTAGTGTCCAGTGATTCTGGGATATGCTCTGGGCTGCCGCAACCCTAACAGGGACAAGTTCTTAATGAAAGGCAGTGAATGGGTGAGTTGTACAGCTTTGTTACTTTTACTGTATTATATTACAGTGTACAGTATATTAATTTTCACATCCAGTCACCATAAATCATTACAGGTTTTATTTTTAACATGTAAATATTGGTCTATCCATCTGTTGTCAGTAAGAGCTCATCTGTGGAGAGGACGTGCAAACTTCATGCAGAGCTGGACTGAAGGTGCCATACAAAGCCACAGCTCGGAAGCTGTGAAACAGCAGTATTACATGCTGTGTCACCATGCCACCTACATACAAACAGCGTACATCAATTTTAAGCAGTATATATAGACGGGCGGCATGGTGGTATGGCAATTTGTACTGGTGTGTCATAGCGCCTGGATGGTGTAAGAGGGCATGGGTTTGAACCCTGCTCAGTCTTTGTAGAGTTTTCATGTTCTTCCTGTGTCTGCGTGGGTTTCCTCCCACAGTCCAAAGACACACTGTTCAGGTGCATTGATGAATCTAAGTCACCCATAATGTGTGTGAGTGACAGAGAGAGAGAGTGTTTCCCTTGTTCCTCTACTCCATTTGGTTGCACAATTTAGCAGATGCCAGAAATTCTGCTCCAGTATGGATGATTGACCCATTGTAAATCACCTTGGTGAATAAGGTGTGGTTTGATAACACTTCATAGTGTTCATTGAAAATTGCTTTGAAGAAAAATGTCTGGTAAACGAAGTAATGTACATGTAAAGATGGCAATAAAAATTTTAAACACTGTACTGTGGAAAATGATGAGTACAAATGATATGGATCACTCCAACTGAAGCCTGGACTTTGCTATAGTATAGTCAGAGGGGCTTTGTTTCAACTGCCACGTTATAGTCGTTGTTGGTATGGTCATTTTATCTTAAAGACAGTGAACGATAAAATTATTAAACCGCATCTCTAACTTTGTGCAGTTTTTCATTCATTCATAATCCTGTAAAAAGACCCCTGAAAACAATGTCTTGCTCAGTTTTTTCTTTGCTGTTTGTACCTAGAGGGAAGTGAAACTCAAATAGAAAATGTTCCCCAGAAGCACCCAGAGCTCTGTTCCAAAGCCCCACAGAATGAATGAGTGCACAGACACACGGGGGCAGTCATTGTGAATCTTGAGAGGCCAGGGAATGTGGGTCTAAATGTCACACCCTTCAGCGGCTCAGTGTCAGACATTGACACCTCAAATGCCACTTCATTATGAACAAGTGGG
Source organism: Scleropages formosus (assembly GCF_900964775.1). Lineage (NCBI taxonomy): Eukaryota > Metazoa > Chordata > Actinopteri > Osteoglossiformes > Osteoglossidae > Scleropages > Scleropages formosus. The sequence goes on from NC_041827.1 coordinate 188,205, forward strand.
TGACAAATGACAGAGGTTTGCTACATGTGATCACACACTCTCTAGCTTGCAAGCTGTGTGCATCCTTCTCCGCCAGCACTCCACAAGCTGTGCACCAGGCAGAGCTTCATCTCTGCTGCAACCAGGTATCTTCCTTGCTTTTTGCAGTCACATAGAGTGTCATCCAGCAAAAAGAAAAGTTGAAGGCTAGAAAGAGGGCTGTAGTGAGGAATTCTGGGCTGTGTGAAAGAATATTGCTCACCCCCCCCAATTTAAAATAAATTTTGCAGACAGCGTGACTCTGAGAAAATGTCAGGGTAGGGGATGTTAGGGTATCCATTCAAAGGTTCTACCTTAAAAGAAATGACAACTACCTGCTTGAACAATTCCACAGGGGACAATTTCTGGGAGATTATGGATCACTGACTGCAGGACACGGTGATTTGCCGGAGACTCCAGAAACTTCAGGGGGCCTTGGAATGTCTGAGTGGGCCCTTTCCTCATGTGGGCTCCTATCTTTGTCACCACCTTTTACCATGCTAGTAATGGCCTGGAAATCAGCAGAGGGTCTGAGAGCTGTTAGGTGCCACTAGGCAGTGGTCCCTTACTGCCTGGTGTTGGACCAAATGTAGTTTGAAGCCTCACCACCAAGAATGACTCACGTCCAGGGTCCATGGAAGTCAGTGGCTCAGTGTAAATAATAAGGATGAGTCTATTGAATTGAATTAATTTACTTAGAAGTTGCTGAATTGTTGCATGTTTTAATCAAAACACAACATATGCTCTCCAGCAATACTTAGCACTTGTCACAAGGACAACTTCAAGAACAGAAATCAATTGTTTCCTCCCCCATCCATATTCCTTTCTTAAAAGCCTCTTCTGAAAGCATATTGAGTGTTACAGCCAAATTGAACTGAACAGGTAAAAAGAGTGGTGTCGAAGCAGAGGTGATTTGTAATGGGAAGCAAACATTTTGTTCACCTTCTGAATTGTGACTTCAGAATCCCTGCCCCTCTCCCCAACAAAGGCTCAAAAGCTAGTGCCTTTCACTATGCCTTCAACTTGAATATACTGTGCACATGTCTGAGTGCTTTCATATTCAGGTATGTTTACAACTTCTGTTTAATCACAGGTGGATTACAATTAGCATTTATGTAATGATTTTTTTGATGCTGATATTGAGTTCAGATATGAAGATTTCTGATGTTAAACAAGCCTTCAGCTCCATGTTTTTGTAAAATGTTCAATAAATCACTTTGGAAAAGTATGAAAAATGTAAAGCCATGGCAAATATTGTGATGAATCAAATGGATGCAGACGTGATGAAATGGTGGCTGCCCTCAGAAGGCCTCCGATGATCTGCGAGATTGCATGTTGTCCTGATGGCCCACCCCCCCAGTTAATAGCCTAGAATTGGGGATCATTTGTGAGAGCTGTCTCTAATCTGGGTTAATGATAGGTGCAGGGGTGGAGGGGAACTAATGAGTCGGGCCACTTTTACTTGATAAACAGGAAAATGTCTGCTGGGAGACATGCAGTAGCAACACAGACGACTTATTATCCCCCAAAGATAACAGCGGCTTAATATGAAGCTCAATTATTCAGCTTTAGGGATTTAAAGACTTTGAAAGGGTACTTTGGAGATGGTTTACTGGCTGCCTTTGTTGAGAAAAAGAGTTTTTAAGAAGCAAAAGTGTGAAAGTGCCAAGGTCACGTTTAAGCTTCCTGTTATCTGTTTACACAAAGTAACCGCAATCCAATGAAGCCCACACTGAGTGCATACACTTTTCACAAATAACAAAGTTGTTTACTGATTTGATCACTCCAAACACATTTGCTGGAGTTTAATTATGGGCAAAAATTGGGTTGGTAAGTGCAATATGTGCACTGGTTTCCTGACCTTTTGCATCGACTGAAATAATGCAATGATTACATTCCAGGCAAATGTTAAGTCAACATGAATAAATATTCTGCTATTTAAGGATGAAGACAAATTTATTCTGTTTTTCCTGCAATTTACAACTCTCTAATCAAACTCTGGAAATGCCAGCTGAGTCCTGACTCTTGCATTTTGACTGGGTGATTCTGGATGCAGCTACCATCTGAGGCTGTGTTTTAATGTGGATAGAAACCTGATGAAGAACATATGGCTGGATATCAAAACATTACCCTTACCAGTGAACTATTTTAATTTCTAATGACATTCTGTTTTCTCGACTTCATTCCTTAATATATCAGATCAAGCATATATATATATATATATATATATATACACACACACACACACACACACACACACACACACACACACACACACACACACCTTACCCCACTCCAGAGTGGATATATGCATAAAAATAAGAAAAAAAGGAACGTTTTTTTTGATTAAGTGACCTACAGGGAACTCTGTGGGACGGGTTCAGCATAGTGATTAGAGCCTTCACCTTCTGCTCGAAGCACCCAGGTTTGAATATTGTTCCTACTCTTGTACCATTGAGAAACATACTTCCTCTAAATTACACCAGTAAAAAGTTACTCAGTTGTATAAATGGGTAAGTACAGTAATTGTAGGTGGCCTAACATTGTAAGTCATTCTATACAAATGTAATATTGTATTGTTGCTACACTTGGATTCAGATCCTTCCCCTGATACTGATTTAACAACTGCATTTGAAAACACAAAGGTACAGCTTAAGGTCTAGCCTCCATCATCAGCTCTAGTGAATATATCCCCATTACACTACAGCCTTGGAGTGAAGTAGCAGAACATCAGTCCTGCTGACTAAGTAGACCTGATTTCCAAGTGGTTCCACTCAAGATCACTCATGGTTGTGACAGTAAAGCTAAAAGCCAAAATTCAAGTAGGATGGAATAGGACAAAAAGTATTCTGAGACACAGATACCATCAGTATACTTTATATATGTATGTTTATCTGGTGACTCTCAGCAAATTAGCAAATTGTTTTGATTGAGAAAAGAGAATGAAAGAAAAGACACCTGGCACATATTTGTGCTCATGCCTCCCAGTCTTGTGACCACCCCAGTGCCTTGCCTACAAACCTTTCAATCAAGATTTTAGATTTCCTAGCCAAGATGTTCTACATTTCCTAACTCTGGCTCCAGTTGATTTGGACAGTGCTGCACTATCAAGACACTCTCTGGGCTCAAAATCTTCTAACCGAAACATGAGGATAAAAGACTGCCAGTGATGAGTTACCAACCAACTTCCTCCAACTTTAAACTGTTTCCCTGAATGCTCTCCTGTATCTCCACGACTTCCTGGCTTACCACAACTTCTTGGCTATTCCCCGGATTACGTCTCTCGGATTCTCCCTTTGGACTTTGTTTGCGCATCGGTGACCCTTTGCCTGTTTCTTGACCATGTTTTCTGGATTGTCCCTTGAAACCTCTTCCTGTGCTCCGCACTTGGGTCTGGTGCTTCCGCCCCAGGGAAACTCCGTGACAGAAGTTTCCGCCTCCCCTCCGGATTCAGCGGAGCAAACGTGCTTCCAGCGTGTACTCTCTGCCCAGGAGGTGTTGCCGGGAGTGCAGGAGCACGCACTCAAAAACCTGACCGGTGAGTTTCAAGATCTGGTAAGTGTGTTGCAAGAGAAAGGTCTGTGCACGCGTGCAAAACCGGCCCAGAACACGCCCACCCCTGCAGCTGCTGCATCGTTACCACCACCTGAACACGACCCTCGGCTGGCAACACTGATAAGGTACAATGGCATGTCATCCAAGTGTGCGGGTTTTTTTATGCAGTGTGAGATCATCTTTTCAAGTTTGCCCCATGTATATTGCTCTGATCAGAACCGGATTTCTTACCTGATTTCTCTTTTGACCTGGTGGGCGTTGGGTTGGGCCACCGCTGCCTGGGAGAACTGCTCCCAGTGTACTTATACAGACTTCAAAGCCTGCTTCGCGGCAGTGTTTGGGGTCACCTCTGCTGACCAGGGCGCTAAGGAGTGTCTCTTGGACCTGAGGCAAGGTGACCATTCTACAGCAGAGTAAGCGGCAGTACTTCCACCACATCGACCCTGGGATTGTGCCATTGATCTCCTCCCCTGGGCCGACACCTCCCCGAGGCCGGGTATACCCCCTGTCCATACCCAAGCAGCAGGCCATGCAGCGCTACATCACGGAGGCCCTTACAGCAGGTATAATATGCCCTTCCACCTCACTGGCTTTGGCCGGCTTTTCTTTTCTAGCAAAGAAGGACAGGGGCCTCCATCCCTGCATAGACTATCGGGGCTTGAACAGTGTTACAGTGAAAGTACCCTCACCCCCTTACCTTTGATCACCGCTGCCCTTGAACAGATCCATCAGGCACAATGGTTCACAAAACTAGATCTACGTAGTGCCTTATAACCTTATCTGCATACGAGAAGGAGATGAATGGAAGACTGCTTTTAGCACCACCCTGGGTCATTATGAATACTTAGTAATGCCGTTCTGTCTCAGTAACGCTCCCAGTGTTTTTCAGGCCTATGTTAACCACGTCCTTGGTGATCTCATCCACAATGGGGTTTTGGTCTACCTGGATGACATCCTCGTTTACTTCCCATCTCGGAAACAACATGTTGAGCTGGTTTGTCAGGTGCTGCGCAGGTTACTGCAGCACCACCTCTTTGTTAAGGCAGAAAAATTCCTGTTTCATCAAGCACAGATTTTGTTTTTAGGGTTTGTGCTGAGTAAGGATGGAATCGCCATGGACCCTGACAGAGTTAGGGCAGTTCTTCAGTGGCCCAGACCCACCACCATGAAAGCCGTCCAATGCTTTCTTGGGTTTCCCAATTTTTATCGGCATTTTATTAGGGCTTTCAGCACCCTGCTGCCCCTTTGACCGCTTTAACCCCCACTAAGACAGCACGGTTCACGTGGACCGATGAGGTATAACAGGCCTTCGAGGCCCTAAAACATAGGATCACTTCGGCCCCCATCCTCCGCCAACCAGATCCAGACAAGCCATTTGTGGTGGAGGTGGACGCCTCTGAGACCCAGGTAGGAGCTGTACTCTCACAACATCAGGGTGATCCACCTAAACTGTATCCATGTGCTTTCTTTTCTAAGAAGATGTCCCAGGCAGAAAGAAACTACAATGTCGGCAACTGGGAGCTCTTGCCTATAAAGCTGGTGTCGGAAGAGTGGAGGCACTGGCTCAAGGGGGCCTGACACCCATTTGTCGTCCTCACTGATCATAAAAATCTGGAATATCTGCAGACGGCCAGATGACTCAACCCCCGACAAGCTAGGTGGGCCCTCTTCTTCATGCATTTTCATTTTACTGTATCCTACCGTCCGGGCAGCAAAAACACCAAGGCCGATGCTCTATCCCATAACTACGAGCGGGAACCTGCTGAACGCAACCCAAACTTTATCTTGCCCCGGACCTACTTCATTGCCTCCGTTCATTGGGACTTCTCTCAAGAGCTTGCCCAAGCCCAGATCACCGAACCTGAACCACCTGGTAAACCCGCCGGAAAACAATATGTGTCCCTCAGATGAGAGCCACTATCCTGCAATGGGCTCACGATCATCCCGCCTCCGGACATCCCGGGTTCAGCAAAACTCAGATGCTCCTACAGAAACATTTCCGGTGGCCCTCACTAACTGAAGATGCCCAGGACTACGTTCGTGCATGTCAAGTCTGTGCCCAGGTTAAGCCATCGAATCAATAACCCACTGGACTCCTGGAACCCCTACCGGTGCACAGTCGCCCCTGGTCCCACATAGCACTGAACTTCTTGGTAGATCTGCCCAACTCGGATGGTAAGACCACCATCATGACTGTGGTTGACAAATTCTCCAAGTTCTGCCGGTTGGTACCCCTTCCTAAACTTCCTACAGCACTGGAAACAGTGGCGCTCCTGTTTCTGCATGTCTTTTGCCTCTTTGGACTACCGGAAGACATCGTGTCTGACCGAGGACCCCAGTTCACATCCCTGTTGTGAAAGGCCTTTCAGTGAAAATTGGGAGTGTCCATTAGTTTAACTTCGGGGTACCATCCGCAGGCGAACTGGGAGGTGGAACGCCTACAGCAGGACATAAGTCGGTTCCTGCATAGCTACTGCACCCAGCAACCACGACAATGGGTGTGATACTTACCTTGGGCAGAATATGCACATAACTCCTTGACGCATGTTTCAACAGGCTGTTCTTTGTTCCAGTGTACGATGTGCTACCGACCCCCGTTGTTTCCCTGGCAGCCCGGCTCCAGCGATGTTCCAGCTGTGGACGACTGGTACAGGGCCAGCGCAAAGGTGTGCCAGACCGTACAACGACACCTCCTTCAGAGCCAGGCCCAAATGAAACGGTAGGTGGATAGCCGAAGGCGTCTGTTCTCCTTCTCGCCCGGTTAGAGAGTCTGACTGTCCACCAGAGGTCTCCAGGGGATGTACATGTCTAAGAAGCTCAGCCCCCGATACATCAGTCCCTTCAAGGTTATCCGCTGCATCACACCGGTCTCCTACCGGCTTCCCCAACACCTTAGAATCCACTCGACGTTCCACGCATCATTCCTCAAGCCCTACGCGGTGTCCCTACGCCAACCACAGCTGGATTCACCACCTCCACTTCCCCTACAGGATGGAGGGGTGCCCGCCTGTGCAGTCAGAGCACTGTTGGATTCCCATCGCTGGGGTGGACTCCTCCAATACCTGGTGGACTGGGAGGGCTATGGATCAGAGGAACGGTGCTGGGTGGCCGGCCGGGACATGTTGGACTCAGACCTGATTAACGTGTTCCATCCAGACCACTCCGTGCCCAGACCCCGGGGCCATCCGCCTAGTCATCGCAGAGCGGCGGGAGCTGCTCGTGGGAGGAGGTACTATCATGCCCCCCTTGGCGCAACGAGGAGCACCTGCAGCGGATGAAGACACGGACACATAAAAAGGAGGCGCAGAACATGCACAGACGTGGAACCTTGTTCAACGTTATTACTTATCTGCGTACCTTGTCTTTGCTTTTCTGACTTCCCTGATTCCTCATCCTCGCCCACGTCCTCATCCTTGTTCTCATCCCATCCTCGTCCTCCTCCTCGTTTCCCTGAATCCTCTCCTGTATCTCCGTAACTTCCTGGCTTACCACAACTCCCTGCCTGTTCCCCGGATTACGTCTCTTGGATTCTCCCTTTGGACTTCGTTCACACATTGGTGACCCTTTGCCTGTTTTTTGACCATGTTTTCTGGATTGCCCCTTGAAACCTCTTCCTGTGCTCTGCGCTTGGGTCCGGCGCTTCTGCCCCGGGGAAACTCTGTGACAGTGGGAACTACATCTAAGCAGTGATTTGGCAGGTTCAAGCCCCATACTTCATTTACAGGATAATCCTTCCTGTCAGGCTGTTTCCCGTGAGACAGGGAAGGAGACAGAATGGGTGCAGCTCTTCTGCCTGTACCTTGGCTGAGCAATCCAGTCGTGCTTTGTGAGTATTTGGGCTGTGACAGCTGCAGACATGAGGCTGGGAGGGATGATCATCTACAGCCTTCTTGCAATGATGGGATCAGATGGAGTGATCCACAGAGGTGAAAACAGCTGCAGGCTTCTGTGACCCCACCCCATCCTTGAACATCCATGTTCACATGTGAAGCCCTCTGTGATTCCCATCCAACCATGCACCTGATGGTGGCTATGTAAGTACATAGTGGCAGCAGGGGTAATCCCTTGCATAAGATTGTGTTGCACTGGAAAATACATTTCATGGGAAAATATCTGCCTTTCATAAAATTTTCTTATATATGCTTACTGACACAATTATGGTTTAATGGTACATTTGACTTCCTACAGCCCTATAGCAATTGTGTGTGTGTGTGTGTGTGTGTGTGTGTGTGTGTGTGTGTGTGTGTGTGTGTGTGTGTGTGTGTGTGTGTGTGTGGTTTCCATTTACACTGATGTTCCTAACCATTGTAGTGGAAAGGAAGCCATGTTAAGGACACTGTGCCGTATTTCTAGAATGCCTGAGAGAATGAGTCAGGCAGCATCAGGGGTCTCTAATATGATGTGTTGGGGGTATTGGTGCCATCATTTCACTTTATGAATCATATGTTCAAGAAAAGCTAGACAAAGCAGTAAACATAAAACATTTAATTTACAAAGAATGGGTAACTGCACAAGGACTGGTGTCAACACAAACTGAAATCATCATAGTTGAGACTTAACAAAAGAATGGCACAATTCTTGTAGACTTACATAGTGCTCACCCCACGTACTGTGAACTCACTTTGAAACAGATAGTGTCAATTGCTCGGCAAAGTTACTCTCCATAAAATTCTGTCAGTTTTATTTTGAACTAGATTTCTGTGGATTATATCAAATACACATACAAATTGTTGAGTGGAATATTTCCCTTATCTCTTCTGTTTAAGACGGACCCCAGTGGTCTGAATGGGGATCGACTTCTTATTACCTATAATAAAACAGGGAGGAAGGACTGAAGACATTGTGTCACAATTGAAAAGTTCACGGTTTCCAGAAAGTCCACTGGATTTCAGAAAGAACCTTACTGTTTTGTGACTCCATGAACACAGATTTGTTTTCTCCCAAAGAAGTACCTGTTAGTATTCTGTTAAAAACTAAACTTCTTTTTCAATGTAAAATGATTTTTAAAATCCATAAAGCATGTTACTTTGCCCTTCCATGAAGTAAGTAGGCAAAAAAAGCCAGACAGTGACTAGCTGTATCTTGAGTAGCTCACCTTGCTGAACCATTTAATGATAAATTCAGTAGAAGGAAGACTTGAGAGCTATACTAGCTCCTTGTCTTATGAATGGTTGAGTTCCATATTTTAATGGATACAAACATTTTTCTATTTGTTTTATTTTTGAAATTTTTTTTAATCTGTTAAAAAAAATCAGTTTGAAGAAGGGAGAAAGCAATGCTGTTACATGGCCAGCTGATGGGTTATGGAGTTATGAACACAAGAGAGACTTCTTATTCACAGTTGGGAATAGATCAGGAGCGAGTGATTCCCATGGCAAATGTGCCGTTACTATTGCATGTTATTACAAAATTTATTCAGGCCCAATTTATTAGCTTTCCCCCAATGTGCAAAGTTGAAAACTGCAACTGCAACTGAAAACTTTATATTGAAGTAACTGAATTATCCCTGAGGTGTCTCAGTAGAGCTCCTAGTTTGCTTGGAAATGACACCTGTGCCAGTGTGGTTGTACTGCTACTCTGTATGCTGAATATTCATTCAAATAATACCTATTTACTGGTTATGTAAATTATCAATATTGATGTAAAATTCCTGAATTCATTCACTAACATTAGATGGACTCATGCAGTATTACTCAAGTTTTACTCAGCTGCAAATTCAGCTTTATGCTAAATTTAACCCCTTCTCAGGCTGTTTGAATTGTATATGAGTACTTTTAAAAAAGACTTCTTGAATTATTCTGGGACAAAGCTCAGATGCAGCTCAAATGGCATATGTAGAAATTCTCAATAACCTTAGATTTACAAAAGCATTATGAATATTGCATTCCAGCTGTGTTACAATTTTTCACCATAATTATGCATGTCAAGGAGGATAAAGGTAAGCAGGCAGGGACATTTTATTATGCCACATTTACTCAGTCTACAGGCCCTACTTTACAGATAATACGTATATGTGATGTGCATATTATGGTTGACATAGAAAACTAGGTTTCTCAGCTTCTTGGTGCAGTTGTATAGGTGTGACAGACTAAGCTGTTACATAATCAAGAGCAAGCAGATGGTGCTGGGCAATCCGACAGAGTGCCGTGCGTAATGCAGCCCAAGAGAGTGGCCGCCAGAGCCTGGGCATGCCAGGTCCACGTGGTGCTTCATCTGGCTGATGGCACCGAAGAACTGGTTCTGGCCCCGAGCAAGCATGGCCTCCCTCAGTGTTGCCTGGGTTGTGCCTGAAACTGCATATGATACAAAGCTGGTTATGAGTAGAAATTGTGCTTCTTATAACCGCAACTACTGTATTTGTATCTGCAGTGACCTCTCATATGACCAAATGAGTGTAACTACGCCTGAACGATACTTGGTGGGACTGTTAGGTGGCAAGTGATGGACTTTGAATTTGAAGTAAATAATTACTGAGTCAAGACAATTAAGGGTGTGACTTTTGAGAGACACACTGGACCTCATCTGTGAATGGAAAACCAGAGTGCAAGTCTCTTCAGGAAAATCACTTTGATTCTTTTTAGTAAGATGATTTAAAATGAAGGTATCAAGTGTGGTGTGACCTGGGGGTCTTGTCTGATAGAAAGCAGTCCCGCTTATTTTTCAAAATGAGTCAGGTCTAACAGATTGTCAGTTGCAAAGTTGCTTTGGGAATTTCTCACACACACACACACACACACACACACCAGGACTGCAGTCCACCCCACTGCGCCATCATGCCCTCCTAGGGAACTTCACAGTGGAGGAAAAAAAAAAAATCTCCTTGCGATGATTTGGAAGAACCATTATCCTCTGACATTTCCTTTTGTCTGCCCTGCACAGTGATTACACCCAGACAGCTGTGCTGTAATCAAACACTGGCACCACTTTCCCCACCATCTCCAACTGACTCTTGTCCATGAAAATCCCTGACATTGGCTCCTTCTTATCTGCTGGCTGGGGGCATGACCTACCCTTGCCTTGAGGTCCACCTGCCCCAAATGGGAGATAAAAAGGACCCTTGGGCTTGTCTGCTTTTTTGGGCCTTTTGAAGAGCTCAGCCTCTTGGCCATCCTGGGGCATCCACCCAGGCTTCTCCTGCAGCAGCTTGTCCCTGTCCGGTCGCACACTTCGTAAGAATTTTTTGAAGATGTTAGCAGAAAGTGAGAACCTCTTGCAGATCTCCTGGGAGCGGCTGAGTGAAAGAGAATGGGCTGGCTCCTCCTGTTCATCCTCCCCTGGTGCAAGTGGCCCCTTATCCAGTTCAGGTAGGTCCAGCCAATTGCCCACAAGGTCAGCAAAGACGTTATCACCCAGGACCAGAGGTTGCCGGTTGCGGCAGCGGCTCATGAGTGAGGAAGTCCAGTCGCTGGAGTCGTCAGTACCCTCTTGGGAATAGGTACTGTCCAGGGATGGACCTTCACTCGACAGACTATGAAGTATGCGTGGCAGGTCTGCCATCTGTGTTGGGGGTTGTGGATAGTGGTGTGGTGCTGGTGGAGGGGGACTGACACGGGGACCACAGTAGTCCTCCTGAGGGGCACTGTACCCTGAAATTGTCAAAGGGAGGGGAACTGCCCCACTCTCTAGGCCGGATGAGCAGGATGAGGTGTCCAGGCTGCTTCGATGGCGGAATCTCCTCTGCTCCTCTTGGACAGGTGTCCTGCTGTCACAGGGAGTTTTCCACTCCTCACATGCAGAACTCAAAACCTGTGGTGCCAGTGCTGAGGACAGTGGAGCTCTAGTGTGCAGCCCTGAGATGTCCAGCTGCCCTAAAGCAGTTTGGACCTGCAGAAGCTTAAGTTCTTGCAGTGCTCCCATCATAGAGTTCATCTGTGCATAGAGTCCGTCACCTGCTTCCTTCATGGAGAGCTACAGGAATTGGGGAATTTGGGATTGTGGGGTGTTGCACAAGACAGGGGGTCAAGAAGAGATGGAAGAAAGCCTGTTAGTGTGACAAACACAGATTACACCTTGGATTCTCTTAAGCACTTAACTCTAACCTTATGATGAGATAACTTGCTGTCTTCCTGACTATCCTGCTATATGACTTGCTCCTGGTTCACGTCACAGCAAGAGCTTTTTGAGTTCAGAGTTCATAGTTCAGTGTCACTAAGAAAAGGTTAGCCCTGTGTTCTTTTCCCAAAGGTTCACTCAAGGACTAAAACTGCCAGCAGACTAAGAGCAACACAGAGGCAGCAACTCTTTGATTCAACACAGTACCAAAACAACTCCTAATACTGTTTTCTTTTAATATGTCATACTCCAGTGTGTCCATATTCCAATATCAAGGAACTTCTGGAATGGTAAAATAATGACTGCAAACATATTTCTGCCTGCTCCTCTACAGTAAATTTTCTCTGCAGCATGGGGAGTATCTTCTCATCTCCACAACCGGTCTTGTGTCCTGGCTGGCTGCTGCTCTGTTTCAATCCTGAACCCCCTATCAAGTGACAGAGAGCCCCCATATGGTCTCCACCTCACAGGGTGCATGGCAGCTGCAGGGTGGGTCTTCATAGGCAAGGGCACCGCAAGTTCCTTTTATCTGCCTCAACCACCTCCCCGCTGAGAGCAAGTCAGTAGTACAGCAGGCCAGTGCCTACAAGAGGGCTCCTGCCAGCCCACTGCAGGGCTTCTGCCTTCTGCAGAGGAGAGCAATTGTCTGGACAGTAGTGTGTTAGCGCCACATGCTCCAAAAACCCCATTAAAGTACCAAACTGCCCTGCAAATGGAATTTAGGTTGATATAAGGTTGATGGCAAAACCAAAGGGCTATGAAAGCGTATACAATATTTCTCCTGGAGAACCTTTATTAGTCGTCAAAGTCTTTTATAGTCAATGAATAGTCCATCTAGTCCCTTCCATAGTACCAAACCAAATTGCTATTTTCTTCTAATTACACTAGCTGGTTGGATTTATTGCTATTTTCACTACTATCTTTAATAAGTCATTTGCAATAAGTAAAAATGATTTAGACAGTGCTTCTTCAATACAGGGTAAAAATAGCTTGTACAATCTTCAGATGTCCTGTAGAAAATATTATGGAGCTATCAAAGTAATAGAGAGCGACTGAAGCAAAACTAGTTTATGTTTTATTCACACACAGTCATTGCAGTTCAGTAACCACATCTGACAACCTTTCCCTGTGCTTCTCCAATTCATATTTGCCACAAATAATGTAAAAACACTGTCACTTCACTTGCTGAAGCACCCGTACATTCCCACAAGATGTACTTTCGCGTGTGAATATACTTATATGCTTTAAACTGTATGCTGTTATGCACAATGAGCCAATAGATCTTGTGCCGTCAGCCCAGAGTATGATTCACAACCAGCCTCATTTTTGCTGAGAACATTTGTATGTCAGAAGTTGTATATTTCAGCTTGTTTTCTAGAGACATGTCAAAGCAGAAACACTGATAAGCAAAGGAAATGAGCTCACCTTAAAAAAGCTTCACAGAGGGATTCTCTCCATGTGTACTCCTGTCTGCCCTTGTCTGCCCCTGTCTGCCTCGGTCCTCTCAGCTTCCTCCCACATTGCCTCCAGGCCTTATATGAAGCTGGCTGCTGATCGGGGACTGAGACACTCCTAGGACCCCAATTGGCTGTGTCTAGGCTTTAATCCCAAACAGAGGGGCGTGTTCACCACATTTGATTGACAATGGTGGGAGTCATGGAGAGAGGAGGGTGGGGGCAGAGGACAATATTTATGGGGGACCATATGCTCAAATGGCAGACTTGTTCCCAAAGCTAATTCAATTACAGGCAACAGAAGCACTACTTAGTATAACTGCTTATGTAATATAATCACAAATTGTATTTCTCTGAGATGGGTGTTGCTTTGGAAAAATGTGTCTGTTAAATGATTACATTTACATGAAGTGAAATTGGACAATGTACTGTATCGGTAGCTATCTTAAATTTGCAAAATCTGGCATGCTCAACTGTAAATATGAATGATGCATAATGATGTGTTAAATAATGAATAATAATTTGCTAAATGAAAAAAGGTAATATGAAAATACTAAGTTTCTTTTTAAAAAGCAAAAATGTTTTAAAGGAAGGGGGTGCGGTGGCGCAGTGGGTTGGACCACAGTCCTGCTTTCCGGTGGGTCTGGGGTTTGAGTCCCGCTTGGGGTGCCTTGCGGCGGACTGGCGTCCTGTCCTGGGTGTGTCCCCTCCCCCTCCGGCCTTACGCCCTGTGTTGCCGGGTTAGGCTCCGGTTCCCCGCGGCCCCTTTGGGACAAGCGGTTCAGATAATGTGTGTGTGTGTGTGTGTGTGTGTGTGTTTTAAAGGAATGGTCCTCTGCACCTATATTTTGGTAGAATAATGCTAAGTTTATTTGGCTTTTACCAGTGGCTAAAACTGAAGTTTGTCTGCTTTGGACCCTAAAAAGATGGGCAGGCCCTGATCCCTGCCATGATTATTGTGACATCTGGAAATTCCTCCCATTCAAGTGCGAAACATGAGATAAATTTTTTCCAGTGACGTCTAGGTCAAGTAGTCATGAGCACCAAAGTGGGCTTGAGGGTACAGAGCACGTGTTGCTTAGGAATACCCTGGGAATGGCCCAGTTAAAAGTAAAGTAACAGCCCCCATATAATCATATGTTCCCAACAAGAGGGCTAGCTCTCCATGTGGTAGTTACAGGGTCAGGAGTAATTACTGCAGTTAGGTTGTCCCTGTCCTTTGAGGCTCTCCACACAGTGCACATGACTGTCACCATTAGAAGTAATTAGACATGTTCAGAAATGGTACATAATAACTGCTTACATGTGACCATATGCATGTTCCATGGGGCTTATAACCTACACTGGTGCAGTGTGGCGCTGTGTACACCCTAGGGTCTGAATAATTATTCATAATTTAAAAAAGCACCTTCCCTTGGCTCTGATTTGACAGCCGTGGCCCACAGACAAACTAAAATATCACTGTCCTGAGCTCTCTCTGGCTCGTTCCCTCCAGACATCGCTGAGAATGACTTGTTTACTGTGCCCTCATTTGCCTGCTGTGTTAATAATTCAGATGTGCACTGCAGAACGCTGCCGACCAATCTCTCCGTGCTACGTGGCAGCAGAGCGCAAAGCCCTGTGCCCTACATACGCCATCTTTTTCACGCTAAGCCCAGGACTCTGGTGTCTTTTAAGTAGGTGGGTGTTCCATGGACTTTTCCCAAGCGATCCTTGATGTTTAACCTCATGTAAGGTATTTCTTCCACAATATAACAGAATTTTCCCATTTTTTACTGGTGAGTGGGCAAGGCTGGATGCTGCTTAATGCCTGGCAGGGGTGACTAAGTATGCATATATGCTCTTTGGGTGCTCTTGTGTTTACTCTGACTTGTATGTCGCTTTGGAGAACAGGTAAAATCTGCTACATGAATAAATGAAGCTGTAAATGTATACAGAGACAGGTTCTCTGAACTGCTAGTCAGCACAAATGGACGGTGTCTGAATGTTACTGCAGCTCTGTGCTCCTTTTTCACACAGTACACATGGTATCTTCCTACCAGATAATCAGCCATTATAACTGTAAACCCAGTTTAAAGTGAGCAGAAAATGGCTAGCAGCTCTTAGATTAACAGTGACTAAATGGTTAATTGTTCATTCATTTAGCTATTCTATGTTTCTGCTTGCATCATACATCCATTTCTGAGTCTGACTTTCTTCAGCAAGTCTGCTGCAAATTGTGTGTCTACTGCACATCATGATTTCTAAAATTAAGAACAGCTTCTTGTACTTGTTATTTTGGGTATTTACAGTGGTGCCTTCTAAGATGAGCTCTTTGTGCCTAAGGCCTTTAATACTGTTGAGTTAAGAAGACTATAAAAGCTGAAGCATAAAATGTCAGGCATGATTAAACACAAAAGGGTGCCTCTGTGTGTGGGCGCATGCCTGTGAGAGAGCATTTCGGTGAGGAGCTGCGTGAGACTTCACCATGGTGAAAGGTAGATATCCTGGGTAAAAATAATAGATGGCATGTTTTTTAGAGCCAATCTTATTAAATATGAATGCTGGAAGGAGGAGGAGGTCACAAAGGACAGTGAAATCTCTTTTCCAGGCCTCAGAGTGTCTCCCTCTCCAAAGCAGGGCTGCTCAAGATGAAGCTCGACACTCAGGGTTCAGGCAGGAGTAAGGACTCTACAGGAGGAGTCCAGGTGACCCAAGGCAGGCCACATTCATTATATTTATATTGAATATGCATATTCAGAGATCCATGTTCAGCCATATTTAGCCTTTAAAGTCACTGAGAGTAGTTGCATTGCACAGAGATTTCATACAACACAGATATTCAAAATAAGAAAACATTCACCAATGACTTTCTCCATGCAGAAGCTATAAATAAAAACCAGGACTCAAACCTTGTCACTTCAGACATGCAAGTCCTGTAATAATGCAGTAAAGGGCCCATTTCAGCTTTCAAGCTTCTCTTGTGTACAAAATATAAAGATGCTTAATAAATAAAACTAACTGCAACTCATAGTAGTAGGACCTAACTACTCGGTCATGAGCACTTCAGCAATAATTTTAATCCTTCCTGTTTTTTGGGAGCTTTCAAAGCTGGAAGTCTTGTTTATTTTTTGGATGTTCTTATCACAAACATCATTATTACTTGAACGTCAACAAGCTTTGTGAGAGTTACACATCCTCTGAAGACTGCAATCAGAACAAATCTGAAACACTACAACGATGCCCGTCTCTTTCCTTGGCGCCACGATGCCTCTCACTGGGTAGACATCGGGCTGCTGTGTGAGAGCTTTGGAGGAACATTTTGAGCACATGGTTCCCTCCCAGTCCTTGACACACAGACAATTGTGAGATGATAGCCATTGGCCCGTCCAATAGATCTGTACAGGTGCCTCTGGCCCTTGAGGTACACAGCTAAGATCAGGCCAAGTATATTTAGGAGGTGAGACTTCACAAAAAACTTGACAAAGTTGTGGCAGATATTTCACAAGGAAGTTTCTTGTAAAAAGTACTATGTAGGCCCAAGACCCCAGAGAATCGCTTTGCTCTTTCCTGCACAAGATTATCTGAGAAGCCCTGAAAACAATGATCGCATGCTCAAGTGCAACAACTGCTGTCGACCCCTGCCAATTTTAGCAGAGGGGAAGGAAGGGGTGCCTGAAATATGAAACCACAAGAAAAGCAAATACTGTAGGCTCTAAGGTGGAGCACCGCCAAACCATGGTCTTATGGTGAGCTCTACTACCTTGACAGGAGGTGACCCCCAGTGTGATAAATTTAATTCCATCACACTGGCCTTCATAAGTAAGATTTCCAGTTTTTCAGGACAAATAATAAAGGTATACACATGGCATCACTGTTAATCACATAAAAGTGGAGAGACCACCCCTGTCGTACCAAGGGAAGTCTTAACTACGAGATCAAAGCCCACACATCTATTTGAAATTCAACCCCTTCCTCTGATGTATTATACACACAATATAGGTATATGTAACTGAATTGAAGAAGTCCTTGCAAACATGCACATTTTGTGGGTGATGTTTGAAGGATTTGAACCTGGAAACAACCTAACTTTTTGGATGCAGTGAAACAAACATTTGTGAAGGGTGGTGAGGGGCCAGTGATATTAAAAGCAACTCTGTACATGGCTGGCTGACTTTCTTGTCCCCTTGAGAATTACAAAGCACTGCTGCAACATCCATTGCTTAAGTGCTCACATGGCTCAACCTGAGGACCCAGCTGCCCTGTGTATGAGGGACTCACACCTGACTGAACTGTGTGTCTCCGATGCATCTGAATGACATGAGGACAAGTGTTTAATTTGGTCATTTATACAAACCCTCCCTTCTCCCCAGGGCTCCTGTCTTGGCACTTGGCTCTTGTTGAAAGGGGCCTCAGACATGTGGCATCTCTAGCTTACTCTCTCCTCCCTACCCTCACCCACAAAAACACCATGGCGGATTGTGCTTTGCTGGGGGGCAGTGTGAAGGGGCACTTTTTTAAACAAGCACATGCTATTAATTTCTCACTGTGTGACTGTCTGATCAGTTGGATGGTTGACTGTTTTCGTCTTTCAAGAAGCTATGATATGACTCCCATAACACAGTCTATGAGTTTTTAGGTCCCAAGTCTGTGTGCTAGCTCAAAGGCATCAAGGCAAACTGGTGTCACTCAAGGGTGAGGCTGCCCTCAAGGATGCCTTGCAAAGGAAACAGCTCCATTTTATCGTCTTCCATGCAGAATTCAAAAGTGTCTGAAACCAGTTTTGGCGAAGACACAAGCCAGCCACAGTTTTTGGAACAGTGCATTAGCTGTTACTATAGCTGTGTCTTTAATGATCTCCCATCTCTGTTGAGTCAAGCACGGAAAACTACAGCTCTTAATTTACATTTTTCCAAGGGCCCAGATCTTTTGAATGATGGTTAAGGGGACAGACATCACTAACATTGCTGTACTTTAACTAGCTACTTTTGGGTCTGTAGCATTTACAAAATTCATAGCATAAATGAGGCCATCAGGTCCAAGCTAAAGGCTGTGCAAGAAAGATGCTGCTACCGTGCTGTTTTAGCACCAGTACCTGCACATCATGTGCTCTGCTTTTGGCTGCTGTGACAAAGGCAAAGACTCCCTTGGAAGTGTCAAGTGCTGCTGCAATTTAAGAAAAGTTAATGATATCCTGCCTTTGGTGCCAAACCTCTCATGTCCAGCCATCTTATATGAAAAAAAGGAAATGATTAGCTTTTTAGGGTGACAAAAAGCCCCAAAATGTCAAATAAAGCGCAGGATTCATTTTGCTCTCTCTGTCGAGGAGTGTAACCGAAAGTACATGGTGTTAAGCAGCAGAACATGAACTCTGTTTTACTTTCATTCACCTAGAGAACAAAGACTACGTTGTGGTAACAGAGGCTCTTAAAAGATGAACGTTAAGGCGCTTTTTTTGAAGTGTCATCTTAGAATGTTAGGGAATAGAAAAAAGAGGAAGACTCTTAAAAGAGGAACACTCTATTCATGCTTTGGACAAAGAATAACGCAAATGCAATAGATTATTCTCTGATAGCTAAAAATGCAATGTTGTACACTGACCATAATCTGACCATGCATTCTAAAAAACATGGTTCCAGTCAATAGCGCAAGGGCTGCAGAAACACAAGCAAATACAGAGAAATACAAACACACAGACACACAGACATACACACACACACACACACAAAAAATGAATGATAAAATATTTCAATGCCAGCTGTTACACTCACAGTTGTGCCGCGTCGCTAAGTCCTCTGTATCCTCTAATAATTGGCACAATCTTCCCTTTAATGATGATAACACCGACACGCGGGCAGTAGTAAATAAGAATTTCAATTTAACCATAATTCATTTTGTAAAAAAATGCTATGTATATCTGAATTCGTGGTTGTCGCTCGGTTGCTCCTGATCCCGTTAATTATTACCGTGTGCAAAACATGGAACCACGAGAGTAATTCACTTATTCGTCTTTATACACTGACTTTACTGATACTTTCGTGAACCAAGAAGAGGGAGCACAACCGTTCCCGGACACGTGTGGTGCTGTAAACAATTCATGTGCACAGGAGGAGGAAAACACGGCTGGGATTCCGATTTACCCATTTTAAACACTGCTCGGTTCGCGTCGCACCGTCTCTTTACTGCACGTTTGCACTCCGAACCCTGTCAGTTGACATTTTGGGGCTTTTTCCCAAAGGAAAGCGGCAAATCCTCTGTCTGTGGGACGGACCGTTATTCCCACTGAAAAACGGGCATGACTTGGAGAGTCCGAGACCACCCCCGCCACCACGAACGGTAATGAATTAAGTCTCAGATGAATTCGACCCAGTGTGTGTACGTACCAGTTCCTGCTTCAGGCGTTTCAAGCATAGATCCATGTTCTTTAGCTCAGACTTCGAAAATGCTGCCTCCGTAAATTCCCATAAATTAATTAATTAATAACAGTTTCACAGCCTCCGTCACGTGGGCGTAAGCATGTTGCGAATACCCGCTTCACACAGGAGTTCCGAACAGCGCAGAGCACGTATCCACCGAACCGCGGTCCGGTTCCTTACAGTAGCTCTTATCCGGGGCAAGAAAAATGAAAAAGAGGCTCAAGGATGTCATCGCCGAACATCCTCGTTCCTGAACAAATTCACCGGTTCCAGTAGTATACAACTGAACATAATCAGTCAGTGTTCTTTATTTCCGTCTTGGTGAAAGCTACACACATGTATGTATGTGTATCACATGTGTATAACCCTGTATGTATGTATGAATGTGTGTTCGTATGTGTGCCCGGTCTCGTTCACACATGAAAAAAAGTCGGAGCCCCTGTTTCTGTGTCCCGATCCTCAGTTAAACGGCTGTTGTTCACAACAGGCTGAACTGAACGGAACGCTTTAGGAAATATCGCGAACGGCGTGTTTGTGCCTCCTGTCGGACATTGAGAGTAGAACATCAACACACATCGAGTCCCCTTGTTCGTCATTAACCGGAAACCCTGCTTTTCCCGTCCTGCTGGTACCGTCATGGACACGAGCTCTGCTCGTACACACACACGAAACTGCTCAGATCGAATCTGAATTAAAGCACGTTTGACTAAGACAAAGTAAAATGATTCAGAAAAAAAGAAAATAAATGGCACAGATGAGCGGGTTCCTCTGAAGAGGCGAGTCCCAACTGTAGTTGCAGGCCGGTAGAAAAGAATTGTTTTGCTTCTCTGGTCCTACAAACCAGCGCAAGGAGTTTGCTCTGAGAAAGCCACTGTTGCAAAGTACGTTATAGGGATTCTTTCTGAATAAGAATTCCTTATGATTCCCTGAACATGACACATGAAAGAAATAAACATCCCCAGTAAACAGCTGTCCTTGGGTTTGACTCCTGCTCCTTAATGTAAAGTACTAGGTCTACTCACAAACAAGAAAATACTTGACATTTTTCTAGCTAGATTCTCAAAATGATTTCTCTTTAATTTAGTGCTGTTTTTGAATGTATTTTGAAATTGGTAATACACATTAATATTGTGACATGCAGCACCATGGGTTTGGATGGGGCAAAGAAGGATGCAGAGGCAGCATTCATCACAAACAGCAGCCAGCCTTCCCAGCCTGCTTAGCACTCCTAGGCTCTCTCCCAACACCCTAGTAGGCACAGTCACCCCATCATTTTCTCACTAAGTGCCCCCAGTGGTTGCACACCCACATTTAACATTATTCCCCACAATGCAAGTATTTACATTAAACAGGTTTCCCATCTAAAACAGTAATGCGGGTCATTACAATATTATACCTATTTGTGATCAACAGCCTGATTTTCTCTAGAACCTACAGAAAAACAGTTATCACTACCTTAGAACCAATCTTGCAAATACATGGGCACAAGGCTTCATTAAGGTTGCTGTGTGAACCCAGATCATGTACAGGGCTAGAATGGGTAAAAGAAGGCCTACATATTAGTGTAAAAGACCCAAGGCTGTTGAGGATATGATTTGCAGTGTCCAGACTGCTCCAGTCAGTGAGGAAACATCTGGATTAAAGATCTCTGTAGGGCAATGGATGTGATGTTTCTTTTTCTATTTATTAAAAGAATACCAAGTTCCAGATATTATAAGTTTTGGCAGCTGGTTTCAAAAGATTTTATTTTTCTTTCTTTATATTTTCAGTTCACATGTAATGTCATGTTATTTGAGTTTTTTTAAATAACAATTAGCAGCTCTATCCTTACATGTACATTTAGCTGATGCTTTTCTCTAAAGTGATGTGCATCTCATAGAAAATACAATGTGTACATTACATTAGCAAAGAAACTGAGATGCAGACGTGTGATTATTAAGTACAATTAGTTTGTTACTTTCCACTATATGAACCAATGTACATCACATGAGTAGCTGCATAAAACTATCTGAAAATTGATGATTCTAAGTTATAGATATATACTGTAGATATAAATATATATCTGTATATCTATAATTTAGATATATAGATATATTTTATTCTATGTATATATATATATATATATATATATATGATATATTTTATATATATAAACATTTATATAGATGCGTGAAGATTTATCTGTTAACAGGTATGATCTCAAAGTTATAGTGCATGAGCATTTACACATTACATGAACGTAAGAGATCATGGGTGAAGTGAGTCCTTACGAAGTTTTTGTTGCTTTATTCCGCACAAAACATGTGGGTGTCTGGCATCAGCCCTTGGAAGACAATGCTTTTCACAACTGGGAAAACACACTTTAAGTATCAATAGATCAAATCCCAGAAATGCCAGCACAAGGATGTTCAGTCCTGATCTTGAAGTTGAGGTGTGTGCGCACACATTCATTCCAGCTGAGCACTTTCAGGTATTGATGTGATTATCAAATTTTAAGTGAATGAATATAGCATGGGGGGTGCGGTGGCGCAGTGGGTTAGACTGGGTCCTGCTCTCCAGTGGGTCTGGGGTTCGAGTCCTGCTTGGGGTGCCTTGTGATGGACTGGCGTCCTGTCCTGGGTGTGTCCCCTCCCCCTCCGGCCTTGTGCCCTGAGTTGCTGGGTAGGCTCTGGTTCCCCGCGACCCTGTATGGGACAAGTGGTTGTGTGTGTGTGTGTGTGTGTGTGTGTGTGTGTGTGTGTGTGTGAGAGAGAGAGAGTGAGAGTGTAGCATTGCTCTCTGAACTGATTTTGAACCCCAACTGCACATCCCTATTCCATTGAGAAGCTCATTAACTGAGTAAAAAGCATTATAAACTCCCACTCTTGATCCTTCTATCAGGTGACTGAATAGCCTACCTTAAATACTAAAAGATCTCATTGAACAAAAGGAAAACATGGGAGATGGTGGTGAACTAGACAAAACACATCCTGCACTTCCCCTGGTCCTGTTTGTTGACCCAAATCCATCTAAATGAACACTATTATCATCTCAATAGTCTTCCATGCCATGTTATGACTGCATCCAGATGCCTACAGATGGTGGAGAATTCTGTAGAGCTTCAGGGAACTTGACTTAATATGAATAAATGATCTTCTGAAAGTGAAGAAGAAGTCCCCTCATGTCATGCAATTTAGCGTGAAATGCCATTGTAATAGTATCTTAAAGTTAACGGACATAAAAGCATAAAATATTCATAATTGTAAGCTAGTGAATATAAATCAAATGCTCTCTGGTGGGTCTGGGATTCGAGTTCCGCTTGGGGTGCCTTGCGACGGACTGGCGTCCCGTCCCGGGTGTGTCCGCTCCACCTCCAGCTGTGCACCCTGTGTTGCCAAGTTAGGCTCCGGCTCACTGCAACCCTGCTTGGGACAAACGGTTTCAGTCAATGTTTGTGTGCCAAATGATCATCATGGGTGTAGACTGCTCTGTGGCCCATGCTTCCTAGATGAAATCCTGACTTCCATGACTCTGCATTGGACAAAATTTGATGTTGAATGACTGAATAAGAATATATTAAAAGACAGGAAAGAAAAAATGTTTTTGTTGCAAATATCACAAAGTATCTTGATGTTAAATACCAGTTATTTTGGTATTTAATTTTAGGAAGCATACTTTTTGTTTAGAAACTGCTTATTTGTTCTCCCTAAGAAATACATAATGATTATTTGATGCACTCATGACCGGACTTTGCCTTGTGAGGTATATTATGGTGTGAGGTGGTTGTGTAATTGTGAGTTGTTATAATTTCAAGTTTTTAAGTGTTTTGGCAGAGCACCAAAAGGACCAGAGAGGCTTTGAAAAATCCAAAGTGCAGAACCAGTGCAATGGTGCCTGTAGATGGCACCAAAAGCATTAAAAGACCACTTCTTGAAACTTTGTTTTGAGGTAATTTACAAAAGATATGGTTGTTTTTTCTTAATATTCCCATGTTATTATTACAATTCTTTTGAAAATATTTTTATTCATTCTGAACTTTGCAGCAGAGTCTTTTTGAGGTACCTAAAAAATTAACATCAAAACTGTTGTTGGCCCATATAAAACTAAAATCTTAACATGCACTGATTTGCATTTACATTTACATTTATTCATTTAGCAGACACTTTTTTCCAAAGTCACGTAGATCTCATAGAAAATACAATGTGTTCATTACATTAGTAGAAAGAAACACTTAGATGCTGATGAGTGATTCTTAAGTACATTTAGTTACCTTCCACAATATGAACCAATGTTCATCACACGAGTAGCTGCATAAAACTTCATTCTAATATCGACAATTCCTAATCACTTTCCTAGTAATAAAAAAAAATCTTCAGCCAATGTGTGTATATATATTTCCATACATATAAACATTTATGTTGCATTACAGGAGTAGCTGTGTGAAGGTTTATCCATTATTTAACACCTCAGAGTCATAGAGCATGGACATTTACACATTATATGAATTTAAGAGATCATGGGTGAAGTGAGTCCAAAAGAGGTGAGTTTTAAGAACCTTTTTAATTGTGGACAGAGATTCAGTAGTTCTGAATGAGAGAGGGAGGTCGTTCCACCACAACGGAGCCAGAACCGAGAACCTTCGTGCTTTACCTTTCGTGCATGGGACCACCAAGTGGGCAGATGTGGAAGAGCGTAGCAGTCTGGTTGGGGTGTAGCGGATAAGATGAAGTCTTGTAGATATCTGGGAGCAGATCTATTGGTGCATTTGTAGGCTATAACCAGGGTCTTAAATTTGATTCGGGCAGCTATAAGAAGCCAATGCAGAGAGACGAGGAGGGGAGCAACATGGGAACGCTTTGGCAAGTCAAACACAACTCATGCAGCAGCGTTCTGTATCAGCTGTAGAGGTTTGATGGCTGTAGCAGGAAGGCCAGATAGGAGAGAGTTGCAGTAGTCCAGGTGAGATGTTACTATGGCTTGGACAAGTAGTTGCACATAGTCAGTTGTGAAGTAAGGACAGATCCTGTGGATGTTGTGCAGGATGTATCTGCAGGTCCAGCTTGTGGCTTTGATGTGCTGAGAGAAAGACAGACTTCAGTCGATCATCACTCCCAGAATTTTAGTCGAGGAGGTAGGCAAAATCAATAAGCTGTTCAGTTTGACAGAGCATAGAGAACAGGAAGACAGGCCAGCTGGGAGGTGAAGGATCTCTGTTTTGGAGAGGTTGAGTTGTAGGTGCCAATCAGACATTCAGGCAGAGTTGTCTGATAGGCAGGCAGCGATGCACATGGAAAAGTATCTGCTAAATGAATAAATGTAAATGTAGATTTTCCTAAACCTGTAAAGCACTCATAATCCAGTGCATACTCATGCAGTAGTGTAAAACAGTGCTGCAGGCAGCCAGAGGTCGATGATAGGGGACAGTGTTCTTGCCAGATTGTAGGGATGGGTCAAATTCTATAGATGTCAATGTAGTAGACCTTTCACTCTCTTGTCTGCTGTAACCATGGCATTGAACTTGATATGTACAGCTACAGGAAGCCAGAGGAAAGAGAAGAAGATAGGAGATACGTGGGAAGGTTGAACACAACTCATGCTGTAAAGGGTCTGCCACTGCTGAACCATCCTGGTGGTACAAACTAGATCAGACAGGTCCTGGGAGTCAAGCAGTATTTGTGGTGCAATATCAACATGTCCTGGGCCAGGAGCTGCATCGTGTCTGGTGTGCAGAACTGATGGATTCAGTTAATGTTGAAGAGGACATGCAAGAGTGTGTTACGGCTACAATTTGTTTGGAGGAGCAAACAGGAGAGTCAGTTGCTACTCCCAGGGTTAATTATTAGTGAGTGTTGATAGAGTTGAAAAAGAAAGAGTTGAAAGAGATATGATGAGTGAGTTGCCCAATGAGAGAGAAAGTTATTGGCAAGGGGAAAGGAGCAGCTGGAAGATAAAGGATTTCAGTTTTGGAGAGGTGGTGCAGGGTTGTCCATCCGTCCATCCATCCAACTTGTCAGAGATACACATTGCAGAGAGACAAGTTGCAGGGTATGTCTGTGCTGGGAGGGGGAAAACACATGAAGAGCTGTGTAACATCTACATAGCAGTGATAACAGAAACCACTGGAGGTAATGACCAAACCAAGGGAAGTAGTGTATATACACAAGAGTAAAGGGCCAAGTACAGAGTTCTGTGCAACACCAGCTGAGGGAGGTTGAGGAGAAGAGAAGGAACCATGCCAAGGCCATCTAACAAAGAAAAGAGCATCTGCTAATTGACTGCATCAAATGAAATAGAGTGGTTGAGAAGAATTAGAACTGAAGAGATGGAGGCAGCTCTTGCAGATTGAAGAGCTTCTGACACTGAAGACTGTTATCCATCAAGGAGTGTGAAGAAGTTTCAATAATTGATTGTAAAAGGCCACTTGAGTTTTGGAGAGGAAAGGAAGGAGGGAGACCAGGCTATAATTCTGGACTTAGTTTGGATTTGGTGAAAGTTTCTTCAGCAGTGCGGAGACATGGGCAGTTTTAAAAGCAGATGGGTAGCAACCCAAAGAGAGAGAGGTATTGAAGATGAATGAAATGACTTATATATGACTTAATAATTTGAAATCTTCAAAGTTGAGGGGAGAGAGAGGAGCGAAGGAACGGTTAAAAAAGTACTTTCGGATTATTTGATGTGGATTATAGTTTTTCTTAAAAACATTTGATTTTCATGAATCAAAGAGAATAGAGTGGTAGGAAGCAAGGAGCTTTTTGTAAGATTTAGAGTTTATGGAACTTTTATATTTCCTCATTTCCACTCAGCTATACAAAGTTTTGATCTGTTATGAGTGCGTGCTCTTGAGTGTGCCTCATGCTGGAATATTTTTAAAAATAAACATAAATATGAGATTTTTAACAAAGTGCCAATGTAATGTGATCTGATCTTTGTCGTTGACAAAATGTTAACATAATTACCTATGAGACGTGTTTAGACACGTTGTGTAGGGTTAGCGTTTAGCAAGATTGGGCAGGGACAGCCAGTAACATAGTGGTTAGAGCTGCTGCATTTAGATCCAAAGGTCACAGGCTTGATCCCCACCTTCAGCAGGGTACTTCTCTCAAATTGCGCCACTAAAATTATCCAGCTGCATAAATAATTGTAACCTTATGACTGTAAATCACTTTGGAGAAAAGCATCAGGTAAATGGTTACTGTTTTATTCTTTGCCTCTATGTCACAAAGGTTAAACAGTAAATCCTTTTCAATTGCCCTAACCATGGTAAAATGTAACATTAAAGGAATTGAATGCTGATTCTGCAATTACAGTAGCAGTGAGAAAGGACTAGAGGTGTTTAGGATGGAGGGAAGGCAGCATCTACTAGGTGATGTCATTGGACCGAGAACAACAGTGTGGCTCAAAATGTGCAATCACTCTATATATTAAATACAATAAAGCAAATCTCAGCTGTTACTTAACTAAGCTATGAAGTGGAATCTGTCACAGGACATACTGGAGACACACTGTATATGAACATGGGTGTAAAGTGTTATGTTCTTGAAAATAATAAGTATAAGAAAGCTTTATCTGTGACATTTAGTTGTTACTAGATATGCATATTCACTGAACATGGGCAGATTATTGCCACGTTTATCACAATTCTATGTCCCTTCTCAGCAATACTTGAATGCACTCTCAGTTACCAAATTTTAAACATCAAACAAATGTCACAACATGGGTACAAGAGGAATTGTTTATGTTTCCTAAGTCTGCTATAATAAACCGCTTCTCTAGCTTTGTCTCACTAAACGAATGGTTTTTGCTCTAAAGTGATCTAGGATCAGCTCATCACCCCAGCAAATGTTGTGAGCATTTATACCACAATAAGCTAAATTTACACTGCTCTATCAAGGTGTGCAATGTATTTAGATCAGTCCATGCTTCTGTATACCAGATACCTATAGATTATAACTTGTGTGTAAGATCAGCACCATAGGATTCCAAGGACATGGAGATTCCTTTGTGTGATACACAACTTTACATGTGAAATGTACTCATCAAGTTAAAGGAAGAAAAGTTTAGAATCAACATTCAAGTGATGTGGAAATCTGCCTTTATTAGAGCTTTTCTTGTCCAGGAAACAGGAAATAAATAACAAACAACAAGAATAATAATGGTATTAAATTATGAAATAAATTGTATTTAATAGATTAAAAAAAAATCTAATAACTGTAATTTTTTAAATTAATTAAATGTTTGTTGTATTTTGTAAAGGTGATTTAACAAAAAGGCAATATGAACAGAACTAATTTTTCTGGAAATATAAATTTGAAAAATAAATCCCACAATTGTGAGTTTGTGGCAGATAGAGATCTTTATGAGACGTTTCACAGTTGGTGAGACACAAGACAAAGTCATAAATGATATACACCGTCTGACAGAACACACACAGCAGTTACAGAGAATTAAAAAAACAAGACCGAAGTAAAGCAACGAACACATTAGACAACTTTTTTCCCCAAAAATAGAACACAAAGATTATACACTTTGAAAGGTTTCTTTTTGTTGACCCCCCTCCGCCCCCAAAGCCTCATTCCTGTATCCAATAACCTCAATGTCCACCGGAGTCCACCCAATTCTTAGTGACACTGAGGCACTCTTTGCACCCGTGCTATTCACTCCCTGTTATATGTCCAGCTCCATAATTGTTGTCCAAAATGGACAGACTCATCTTTGTTCTGAAGTCGCACCATGAGACTTACAGGTGTATTCTGTTTTTTTGTGTTGAAAGATGGAGAAAAGTGCCTTTTGCTCTTCCCCCACGTACTTACGAGTTTATATGGTCCATATGGTCCACCGTCCACTTCTTCCATAGGAACCTGGTTGCTCAGTGGCAAATCAGCAAAGGTAGCTGATAATGAGCTCTTGTCTGAGTGGACTCGAGTCCCAGGTGATATACCAAACAGGAAAATCTCACAACAGTCACAACTATGTATTCAGAAATATAGTCCATGCATTTCTCATGAGTCCACTGGTAGCCAGAACTCTCCTCTTTTGGGGGATTCAAGAAATCAACAAAGAGACATAAGATGGGGTCTACAGAGGTTGGGGCTACCCTGATTCTCTGTAAACAAATCTCTGAGATATTGCTCTATGTCATCTCTTATCAACAGCAATATTTGGCTTTACTTTTGTCCTCTCATGCTTAAATACAAATAGATAACTTTAAGAGACGGATCTTTGTACTCATTCTTGCAGCTTTCAGGACATTCTAGTTTGTTCTGCTGTCATCTAGTCTGACATAGAATCAGGACTCAAATTCAGGCCAAAGATGACATTGAGTGGCCCTGCTGAGCAACAGAAGTGTCTTTTGCAACTGTCATTGTAAGTTTTCATGGTGGATGTCTATCTGACTGAAGCTATAGATGTGCTTTACTCTTTAAAATGATGCTCACTTCTAGCCACATGGTATGTATAATGCTACTGGGTTTTAACACACAGACCTGCGGTCTGTGGAAGTTCATGGACACACATGGCTTGAAAGTTTTAAAATTCATTCAAGACCCAGTAAAATCATCTTAGTCAGGTTTTTCAAAGCTCACAAAAGCAAATCTGCTGAGGACGAAGACCTGGTTTAACTATTACAGAGCTTTGCATTTGGAAGGCTAAAGCCTGACACATGTGACAGATATGTGCCCAGGTTTACATCCTTTTCATGTGGCCAGCAGATGCCTTTCACACTAAGCAATTTTAATACTGTATGCTTTTTATCTTTAGCCCATTTGTACAGATAGTAAAATCACTGAAGCAGGTGAAGTTCCTTCTCGCAAGAATACCCCCAATGGATGCTACTTGAACTTGAAGCAGCAACTGTTTTATCCTTTTAATTTCCTTAACCATCATAGCTTGTAGTGACTGCCCTTTCTGTGGTCTATTTGATTTCTGGATGCTGTTGACATCAGCTAAACACACAATTAAAACTATATGGATGGTCATAATGTCTGAAAGGTCCTATGAAGCTAAAAAGACCAAACCCTTCAAAACTTTCCATGGTTGCTATACAGCAAGTATAGCAGTTATAGCAGTATAAATGCAGTTCAGATCAGAGGACAAACTGATTAATGAAGACACACACACACACATTTTCAGAACCGCTTGTCCCATACGGGGTCGCGGGGAACCGAAGCCTACCCGGCAACACAGGGCGTAAGGCCGGAGGGGGAGGGGACACACCCAGGACGGGACGCCAGTCTGTCGCAAGGCACCCCAAGCGGGACTTGAACCCCAGACCCACCGCAGAGCAGGACCGTGGTCCAACCCACATTAATGAAGACACAGGAGAAATTAGATTTTCAAGGTGATAATCACATAGTTGATCAATTTTGCTTGAAGGAGGTCAGAATTCCCTGTTCTTCCATCTGGTGAACTAATAATTGTCAATTAAGAATTTGTATATTAAACTGACAGGGGGATGCGGTGGCGCAGTGGGTTGGACTGCAGTCCTGCTCTTTGGTGGGTCTGGGGTTCGAGTCCCGCTTGGGGTGCCTTGCGACGGACTGGCGTCCCGTCCTGGGTGTGTCCCCTTCCCCCTCCGGCCTTACGCCCTGTGTTGCCGGGTAGGCTCCGGTTTCCCGTGACCCCGTGAGGGACAAGCGGTTCTGAAAATGTGTGTGTGTGTGTGTGTATATTAAACTGTATATTTACATATATTCCTTTGAAAAATACCACAGTTAAACATCTAAACCCCTCTTGTGCGATTTAATAAGACCTGCCCATTTATCACTTTGACACTGTTCATTTAATCTTCATGGTGAATGGTTTTCAAATTGTCATAATAATCTTAATCTAAAATGTTGAAATCTAATGCATGCTTTACTTTTCAAGCTCTTCAAGCTATTTTCCTGGTGATTTCAGCAAGGTATTCAGACACACAACCACCTTCTTTATTACAGGTTAGGTTTAATGTCATCAGCTATTCTGAAATGAAGAAACTATTCATATTTAAGATGTAATCTACTGAAATTAATAATTTTTATTCATAATTTAACGTGGCTGGTATTCACACCACATAGATACTTTAGTTAGTAAGAAGTAGTAACTATTTCAGTACTATATGCAATATTATCTGTTTTAACCACAGCAGTCTTAACATTTTACATATGTGGCAACCTAATACATAAAAGTTTTTCATAGGTATCTAGAGAAAAGAGATTTTACAATATCTGAAGAACACTAGACAAAAGTACTACAGAAACCCGTACTTTTAATCAGTGTTACAATCTGTGTATAGAACGGTGCAATGAACTCATTCAGTACAGACAATTTGGCTGGAGAAATCAGTGTGTAATTTGTGATTATATACTGTATAATCTGCATTCATCTTTATTTAACCCCCCACAGTTTGTCTGAAGTCAGGGATGAAAACAGACTCCATGCCATCATGTGTGGTCATGGTGTAAAGGGCATATTAAAAGTGAGATTTAGAGCAAAGATCGGGGAGCACACTTGATCTTACTGGAAAAGCTGTCATTTTTCGGGATGGAAGCATCATTTTCCAACAAAAGTGTATATATGTAATTTGTTTTGCAGCTAACGCTGGCAAAGGCTTCCTGCCAAAACATGTTCATCCTGAAAAATGAGGGTTTTTTCCAGTAAATCTTACATACACCATGGGGACTTGAGCACTCAAGCCCTTTATTCTTCTTTACTTCATTATACGTGAAAGAGTGCAACCTGCTTTTTCTGAGTCATTGTAAACCTGCTCACTGCACAAGGCCTTCTGGATCCTAAAGCGTTCTTCAGTTTCTTCAAGAGCAGAATAAAAAGTGTACTGTGACAGAGGCAGACAGAAAACATTTACAGACTGTGTTATTACATGGACAGGTAGATAAATGTGTGGACTGTATGGGATGGGGGGGTTAACATGGACCTCTACCATGGAACACATCCATGAGCATGAGGAAGAAAAATACTGGAGTCTTTTTGCATGTTGAACAGATACAAGAAACAGACCTGGAAAAAATAAAATGTTTATAATTTACATAAAGAACTGAGCGTCCAGTGAAATCATCCAAAATTGAGGATAACCTAGAATGAGACACAAAGCAGAACAATTACCCCAGTAGTACACCAGTAGAAGATCAGTAGCAGACCAGTAGTAGACCAGTGAACGCTTGCGCACAAATCTGAGCTTTTGGGAAAGGGGGGGCTGCCAGGCATTCAACCCTTCCTGCAGGCCAGTCTCATGTGAGCAAAGGGGGAGGGGGGATTGGGAGAAGCACACATTGTGCTTTTATAAAGGGTTTCTGCTCAGTTTTGGATGTTTGCCCCTTTTGACAGACAGCTGTTCTTAATGTGTTCAAAGCCTGTGAAAACACCACGTTATAAACAGAAATATTGCTCACTCTTGCACACCACATATACACAGCTGAAAAGGTAAAAAAAAAGCACTAAGACTGGCACACCTACTTCTAATTGTTACGTTTACATTCCTTTCCCCCCACATTATTAGAGCAAAACAACTGCTAAAAGGAATTTGATAAATCATGTGCTTTTGAAGGACTTATCTGGAACATCCTAATGTATTTTCATACAATTTCATAAAAATTTCTTTGTTGCCATCAACAACTGTGTGATTTCATATAAAATATTCTTCTCAGAGAAAAGGGGGCGCAGTGGCGCAGTGGCGCAGTGGGTTGGACCGCAGTCCTGCTCTCCGGTGGGTCTGGGGTTCGAGTCCCGCTTGGGGTGCC
This sequence comes from Scleropages formosus, assembly GCF_900964775.1. Classification (NCBI taxonomy): domain Eukaryota; kingdom Metazoa; phylum Chordata; class Actinopteri; order Osteoglossiformes; family Osteoglossidae; genus Scleropages; species Scleropages formosus. Next base: position 220,389 of record NC_041827.1, read on the forward strand.
TTGCGATGGACTGGCGTCCCGTCCTGGGTGTGTCCCCTTCCCCCTCCGGCCTTACGCCCTGTGTTGCCGGGTAGGCTCCGGTTCCCCGTGACCCCGTATGGGACAAGCGGTTCTGAAAATGTGTGTGTGTGTGTGTGTATTCTTCTCAGAAAGTTGAGATTTGCTCATATACATGACTGCTTTATCAACACGTTGAATATTCTATGAAGGAATAAAACACAGGTGAATGAAACTGGACAAAAACACATAACTAACAAACTACATGCTCTGTTTTTACAAAGGAACATCTCTGCTCTGTGGGGGGCATTCCTTTCATTACCACAGTTTAAAAAACCTGCCAGACTGTGACAACTGAAAAGGTGTGTAAAACACAATAACATGAAATATCCTGGGACACAAACATGGCCACTGTGCAAGACAACAGTCGTATCTGATGTCACACAGACAGACAGACAGACAGAGACACACACACACGTTCTGTCTCTCGTGCCGTGGAACGTGGTGACACAAAGAACCTCCTCCTCCACTCATGTACTTTCCTTCACTCCTTCACTCTTTACCTTGGGAGATGCCTCCGCTTGCAGTCACAGTCGATGCCTTCCTACAGCACCCTGGCAGTTTCTCCAAGGTGGTATTTTTTTCTTTGTGTCACCTGTCTCTGAAATTCCTTCACAGGGTGGACACCTTGACAGCGTTCGAACTGGCTATGGTCTGCATGCTGGGGCTGGTGAGCGGCTGACTGTCACCCTCGGGGCTCACAGCTGGTGGTGTAGGGATGCTGATGATCGCTGTGGTGATCAACCCACTTTTGCAGTTGAGGCGAGACGTATCGTCCAGCTTCATATTGAGGCTGGAGCGACTGGAAGGAGGAAAAAATGACATTGAAATAAAACAAATGGGCAACACTGAAAAATTCAGAATATCATACTTTAAAAGAAAGATTTCCATATGTGTTTTGTGAGAGAAATTTAGGGGAATGCTCCCAGGATTTCATACTGATGCTAAACCTGAATGATCCTGGTTTTTATCAGGTTAGCTGACAATCACGCTACACTTTAAACGTTTCTGCCTTTTATCATATGGACTTGAATTAAATTCCAGGGTTTGTACAGTTTTGTGGTTCAAAGGAACTCTGTGACGCTGACCTTCCTTGTTGCATCAATAATTAAAGAACTATTGTATGCGGACAGTGTAGTTATAATTCATTCCCACTGCAGTTTATCATTATGATTCTATATATCTGCAAGTCTAAATATGTCTAGAAAGACAAAACCTTGGAATCCATACCCTTGAATGTATTGGGAGCAGGAACTGATCAGAACAGGTGGTTCATTCGTTCAACTGTTCAGCTCAGGCTTAATGCACTTGTGGACTAAAAGGTCAGAATATCCATGGATGGAGTCCTCATATCAAGATGTGTACTGCAAATTCCAGTAATCTGGATAACTAAACATCCATGAAAAAGTAATTGTAAAAAGGGTGTGTGTGCATAATTCCTCTGGTTTTAATGTTGTTATAATTTTAAAGTAAAGCCTTTGAGGCAGCATATTTATAATCCTTGTAGTGGCATAATAATCGAACCAACACGTCTGAGGCAGGACATTTAAAATAGCTGCAGTGACACAGTTTGGCATTTTCCAGGTGTAGCTTTTCATTGTACTGTTGAAAGACCACATCTGACCTGGTGCTGAGTGCTGGCTGGTCACTGCACTGGATGTGAACAGCACTAAGCTCCTGTAAAGCACCCTGGCAAGTTGGGGGGACACTGGCGTCAGGCAGAGGGTTCTTCCGGGCTTGGTGTGTGCAGCAGGTGCCTGTTGGGCCTTCCTGGCTTGACAGGGAGGGGCTGCAGGATGGGTAGCTTTGCACTGCTCCTTCTCGACAATTCTGCTCGTACAGCTGCTCATCAACAAATTCATGGGCCTGCCAGAAAAGGGAGGTCTGCTGGAGTTTTGCCTGCTAAACTATTAGCTCATGTTCATTTCTGCAGGATGAATTATCTAAGATAATATTACATAATGACTATAACAAAATTACAGAAATCACCTAACACTTTCACTTGGGTTCTTAACAGTTATTCATGTTAACATTCATTTATTTAGGGATATCTATCTTTGTTTTTGCCTTCTCCCAACTTGAAACCCACACTCGGTTTATTATGTAAGGCACACTTGAGTGTGAAAAGCAGTCTGTAATAAAATCTCACTTGTTCCATGTTTATCAAGCTGGAACTTTGCTGTAGTTTCACAACATGTGGCAGAACAACTTCCATTCTATATATACTAATTCGTCCGATCCCTATGACTGACATAGAATTTTATATTTTTCTCATATGCTAGTTGAAGCCCCAGCATTTTGTGTAATTCAGTTCTTTTTACAGTAGACAGTCATGTTGGAGATTGTTGATGCTTTGGTTGTAAGGATGTCCAGCTGCTGGATGTATGCTATTGGTTTCACACTAAGTGTTTCAGTGAATTCATTTTAAGGTCCAACTGACATGACCGACTACTTTTGGAACTTTCAATACATTATTATGTGTATAAAGTAGAAGCCAGAGATTTGGAATGAAGGGGCTAGGACATAGTGTCATGAAGTTCTTTGTTCTTGTGTTGTATTCTTCCTCTCCCAAGCTCTGTCAAAAGCCAGACTAATTTTATTCTCAATTAATTCCTAAAGAAAAGCTACATCTGTACCACTATGTCACTAGGTCAGAACAATAATGTGACCATGCAGGAGCAGTGGGAATACTAGGTAACAAACTCACGGTAGTCTTCTCCAGACAGTGCAGTAGGTGGTGGTGTTGGCTCTCCAGTAGGGATGCGGTCTTGCTCAGATGTTGCTCCACTTCTTCAGAACACTGTGAAACACATGGATGCGAAAAAAGGAAGCCAGTGAGCAAGTGGACACCTACAAGAGGTTCTCTTCATATGTGTTGGTTTTTGACTGTTTCATCTGATGTTTTACAAGAGGCTGGGTTACACCACTTGACAAAATGAATGGATAAGCTTGAAAGAAAGATAAGGCCAGAATATAGAACCTTCCCTAAACATTCAAATCATTAATCACTTAACAAGATACAAGTAACTACAATCTGTTGCTATGGAGGCAACCATGGGATCTGCATTGCCCAAACAGACATCACCACTCTAGACAAATTAATACAATCCATTTAAGTGATCAGGACTAAACTAGTACAGCAACAGCATTCATTTTACCTGCTTTTTATTTACACTTTAAGCATCTAAGAAACAGAAGTAACATGCACACCATTCTATGACTAAATCTGAGACATCAACAAATGCTGGTCAGCAAACAGCCAAATTTCCCCTATAATGTAGTAAATAATGAGGAGCCATATTGCTCTTTCATTATGTGAGTCCTACCACCACGAGGTCTGTCTCTGAAGTGATATGCATAAAAATAACCCATGAGTCACTAGTATGAGTGGGAGCAGCTTGGCCACACATATGTGTGAGGAATAAGGCACAAGATGGAATACTTATTTAGCTGCTTATGTGACAGTTTTATCTAAACTGAATTACACATTCATAATGCTAGGTACTTTACGGAAGTAATAATGTACTTTACTCGTGAGTTAATTAACCGGGACCTATCTGGTACTGAGCAAAGAGATAAGCAGAAAGGTAGTTCCCCCGAGCAGGCTGATGCAAGAGTCACCATATATATCTCTGCATGGTCATTTATTAGGCAATAGCGCAAAGCTGTATAAGCAGTTGTGAACTGGTCCAACTCATTAAGTTCTAAGACTGGTTATTGTGTGGTGCTGAAACAGATTTTTAATTAAAAAAGACAATTTTTTAGTTCCTTGTGCAATATTGCTACGTCTGTAGTGTTGCTATAAGGTCAAGAGTATCACAATTATAAATAACATGGTAAATTTTTTTTATAAGAAAAAACTGCTACATGACACAGACATATGGTAAGTTATCGTAACGACTCGCATGACTGAGGAGTGTCACATTTGAGTGAGAAAAGATTCACTGTATAAATAGCTGGAACAGCTGGGAGTTGTGGGGAAAATGTAAAACAGTTGTCCAACCGCTGTGGGTACTGAAAGGGATTATAAGGCAGTGAGTGCCTGTTGGGAGGTGAGAAGGTCAAGAAAAGCTTGAAGAAGGCTAAGCAGGATGGTAAGGCTGGCTTAAGATACAGGTACTTGAGGAGAAGGGGCCCTCAGGCCGAGAGCATTATTTCCATTAGTGCGTGCCTAAAGCTCTTGCTGTGTGCCTATGCTCCAACAAATGTTCACGAACGAACGCTGCCCGTCTTTGCTGTATGTAAACCCAGAGTACAGTGCACTATGGTATTATGAAGCCTATGACATTTGTGCCTTATCCAAACCCATATAACTGACACAACTATGTAATATTTTGCTTTAAGGTCACTTCTGCATTGAAACATCTTAGATGCTTCAACCCTAACATAATTACCTTTTCTAAATAAAACCTTTCCATATGACTGCCTCTATGGCAAAACTATATGTTGATACTTAAAGTTTGCCAACAAAAGTTACAATCATGCAGGTTGGGTCATTGCAATTAAACTCTTCAATGCAAATACTGCTGGTTTGGCACAAAAACTTAAGCTTCACCTCAAGGTCTTTTAAATGGACAAACATGCTCAGTAATTATCACTATTCTTCTAAGCTCCTTCCTTTTAGTTCTTGCATGATGCAGGAGTTTTTTTCAAAAAATGACAGCAGAAGAAAGGGAAGCTCCTTCCTACAAAATAACTGTGTTCACTCTCCATTCACTCAGCTTTCATATGTCTAATACTGCTGAGAGCGCAAAAAAAGGGTAGTCTAGTTTTCACAACCCTTTACTTTCATGACAGTATAATTCATCCTTAATGGAACTCTTTTAAAGTAAATGAAATATCAGTATCTGAGTCATGCCAGTTCTTGTCTATTATGGCTGAGGAGTTCAAGTCAGGTTACTTCAGCCTATTGCTCCCTATGCTTCTTGCAATCACATCTTGTTCATCAGGAAATTGTGAAATACAGCTGAGAAATATCTTCATGTGTCATCCATGGTCACAAATAAAAAGCGAGTTATCTGTGAGTTAGCACCTAATCGGGTATTTTACAGCAGGGGCAACATGTATGTAATAGGGTGTATGTATGTACATTTCTGCATGTAAGTATTGTTGAATCTGACTCATAGTAGCCATTCATGCGATTTTCATGGTACAGGAGGGTAGAGGAGAAGTTTACTATTGAATTCTTCCGCATATGTTTTCGGATTGTGAAAACTGAGAGAATATGTAAACTCCACACATCATGAGTGCAATTCAGACTTACAGCCAAATGTCTAGTTCAGACCATGTAAGGCACCATCCCACACATTCAAAAATAAAAATCGATTAACTGTAAAACTGTACACACCTGCAGAGTGTTTTCCATTTCTTATGAGGAAAAATATCCCTGCTACATGTCATTTCACTTTAAGACTCACTTTTGGGTCCATATTAGTGTCACATATGGGGGCACCCCTGTATTTTAACACAAGATCTTTGGATTGGATTTCTTCTCAAAGGCATGGTGAAATGGATACTTGGTAACTTCCAAAACTGGAAGCCTTGTGGTTACAAATGGTGATTAACTTACTGGAAGTTCCAGCAACTCATTGAAGAGGCCATTCCGCTTGTTGTGAAGGAAGGCGCTTGACATGCCTGTCTTCACCACCCTTATCCTGGCCAGTCTGGCTTTCTGTGGGAGGAGATCTTATATTGAGTCTCAGAGCACAGAAACCTGCATTCTCCACAGACACCTTGCAGGTAACTTACAGTGAATAATTACAGTGCCTTCAGAGAGTATCCAGACCCCTACACTTTCTCCATACTTCGTAGTGTTGTAGATTTTTTTTGAAAATGGATTGAATTGCTTCTTTTTTGCCATCAAATACCCCAAAATAGCAGCGAAAACACATTTTAAAGATTTTTTAAACAAATTTGTTAAAAATTAATTAAATCCTTCAAACCCTTCAAAGTTTACAGCAAAGTATATTTCAAAGTATTCAAACCGTTTATTCAGTATTTTGTAGGACCACCTTTAACAGCAATCACAGCTGCAGATCTTCTTGGGTATGCTTCTACCAGTTTTACATCCTTGGATTTGGGCAGTTTCTCCCATCCTTTCTTGCAGATCCTTTCAAGCTCTGTCAAGTTGGATGGGGAGTGTTGGTGATCCACAGCTTTACTGTGGGGTTCATGTAAAGGCTTTAGCTGAGCTAGACAAGGACATTCAGAGACTTATTCCGAAGCCATTCCAATGTTGTCTTTACTGTATGCTTTGTATCGTTGTAATACAAAAAGGTGAATCTTTGCCCTGGTCCAAGATTATGTGCACTTTGGAGCAGGTTTTCTTCAAATACTTCACTGTGTTTGGTTCTGTTCATCCTTCCCTCAAATCTAACCAGTCTCGCAGTCCCTGATGCTAAGAACTATCTCCACAGCATGATGATGCAATCATAATGCTTTGCTGTAGGGATATTATCATATATTATACCTATGATCAGCTGTCTGCATTTCTCATCCAGACTGATCTCCTTGACAGGTATGAGTCTGGATTTGAAGCTAGACATTCCACCGAGACTGGCAGTATCACCAGTCAGCTATAGTGGCCTCACTCTCCTCGACCTTTCTTTAGCATTCAGCACTGTCAACCCCTGGATTCTACTCTCCTCTCTCAAGCTGGCACACAAGGAACTGCACTGAAATGGTCTGAGTAATCCCTATCAGATAGCTCCTACCAAATGGTTTGGCGGTGCCCGATCATCCTCTCAGCCTCTGTTAACTAGTGTCCCACAGATCTTGGTACTAGGCCCCCTACTCTTCTAAATATACACTTCTTCCCTTGGCCCTGTCATCATCTCCCATGGATTCTCCTACCACTGCCGCCTTGACCCATACCCAGCTCTTCCTCTCCTTTCCGCCTGGAGCTACAGACATTTCCCTGCATATTGCCACCTGCCTATCAATCTCTGCCTGGATGGCTGATCACCATCTATAACTCAACATCTTTAATACAGAGATACTTTAAGTTCAAGTTCAAGTTTTGTCATATACACAACAATACTTAATATGACTTGCAGTTCACCTCCCAGCTGGTCTGTATTCCTGTCAAAAACTCTCTGTCATACTGGAAAATTCACTCATTTTGCTTAACTCCTCGGCTAAGAGCCTGGGAGTAATGATTGACTCAAGTCTGTCTTTTTCTCAACACATCAAAGCCAATTTTCAGCCCAAGTCCTGAAGATACAGCCCGCATCACACCTGCAGGATCCGACCTACTCTCACAACATAGTCTGCGCAATTCCTGGTCCAGGCCATGGTGATATGTATCCGGTCTGGACTACTGCAATTCTCTCCTGTCTGGCCTTCTGGCCTCTGCCATCACACCTCTACAGTTGATATGGAACACTGCTTCATGAGTTGTGTTTGACCAGTCAAAGCAATCCCAAGTATCCCTCATACTCTTTTCTCTACAGTAGCTATCGCTGCATGGAACAAATTCAAGACTATGGTTATGGCTGACAAAACCATCAACGAGTCTTCTCCTTGATATCTACAAGACATCCCTCCCCTGATCTTGTAAGTGCTTGATAAATGTGTGCTTCAGCCACTGTGTGTGTAACTGGATTGTTACACACACAGTGGCTGAAGCCACCTGTCCCGAGCAGGGTCACAGTGAGCCAGAGCCTAACCTGGCAACACAGGATGGGGAGGGGACACACCCAGGACAGGACGCCAGTCTGATGTGATTGTTACATTTCACACACACATTGTCTGAAATTGCTGGTTCCAAGCGGGGTCGCAGCAAGCCAGAACCTACCTCTGCAACACAGGGCGTAAGGCTGGAGGGGGAAGGGACGCACCCAGGACGGGATGCCAGTCCGTCACAAGGCACCCCAAGCAGGACTCGAACCCAAGACCCTCCAGAGAGCAGGACCTGGCCAAACCCACTGTGCCATTGCACCCCCCTTGTTATGTTTCATAATTTTTTAATAATAGAAAAGTGTTTATGCAGCTACTCGTATGATGTATACAGGTTTGATAAGATGGAATGTGACAAATTGACTGTACTCTACAATCATGTGTTTGCATCCAAATTTCTCTATCTGTTGATGTAATGTACTCATTGTATTTTTCTCTAAGATGTACATTGCTTTGGAAAAAAGCTTCTGCTAAATGAATAAATGTAAATGGCATTACATTCAGCTCTCATTATGGAGAATAATCTATGGCATTACTTTCTATGCATTACTTTCTATGGAGAGTTCTTTTGCCTTCATGGCCTGGTTTTCTTCTGCCGTGCACTGTTGACTATGGAACCTTATAAAGACAGGTAGTGTACCTTTCTAAATCATGTCCAATCAAATTAATTTTCCACAGCAGGAATACAATCATATTTTGGAGACATCTCAAAGATGATCAAAAGAAACAGGATGCATCCAAGCTCAATTTGGAGTGTCACAATAAATGGTTTGAATACTGATGCCAAAGAGAGGTTCCAGTTTTTTATTTTTAATTAATTTGCCAAACATTCTAAAGAAGTGTTTTTGCACTGTATTAATGCATTATGGTGTGTTGATTGATAGTAAAAACAAATAATTGTATTCCATTCTGAAATAAGCCTACAAGACTACAAAGTGTAGAAAAAGTCTAGGGGTCTTGTCAGGCCCCATGCAGCACGCCCATTCTCTGCACCTGGAGGCAATCATCAGCAGGCAATAAAAGGAGCAGCTTGTTAGAGGACAGACTGCGGAACCTCCTTGGACACTGCTCGCCACTTGCCCCTGCTCTGTCGCTAGCATTGTTGCTTTCCCTTTATTCTGCTCCTGTCCCCAGCTCCCTGACCTCTGGCTCTTGTCTTTCTGGTTTTCCGAGTATTGTGATATCCCCTGGACAACATTCGCCCCTCGATTGACCCACGCTTGTACCTCAACTATTCTCTTGTCTCGCCCTCAATAAACACAACACTTGCAATTGAGTCCGGTCTCCTGTCACATCCTTCGGAGAGATGACAGAATGTTCCGCCTCTACCCCGGACTCAGCGATGCTGGATCGCCTGCACCATGCAGTCTCTGCCCAAGGTGCCCTGCTGGGCTCCCATGAGCAGTCCCTGCACCGGACTGAGGAGACCCTCCAGGGGCTCGTCACCGTCCTGGATGCAAGTGGTATTGTCCAAACCACCTCACCTCCGGAAGTGCCTTGCACAGTACCACCTGCTGCTCCAACGCCCGCACCGCCCCAGGATGGGCCCCACCTAGCAACCCCAGAGAGATATGACAGCTCTCCCGAGCACTGCCAAGGCTTCCTGATGCAATGCGAGCTGGTGTTTACCTTGGAATATCAAGACCTCAGTCAGGTCTTCAGCAAAGCATGTGCCGCGGCACTCCCCCCATCACCGTCCTTGGGTTTGCGCAATTGACCTGTTTCCGAGAACCACTCCCCCTCGCGGTCGCGTTTAACCCCTGTCGTTACCCAAACACAAGGCTATGGAGGCTTACATCACCGAGGCCTTGAGCACGGGCCCCTCTACCTCACCCAACTCAGCAAGATTCTTTTTTGTTGGGAAAAAGGACTTGGGGCTGCAGCCCAGCATAGAGTATCAAGGCCTGAATGCAATTACGGTGAGCTACCTGCATCCCTTACCCTTGATCATGGATGCCCTGGAGTGCGCATATGGCTCTTCCATCTTTACAAAGTTAGATCTCTGCAGTGCATATAATCCCATTAGGGTCTGGGAGGGCGAGGAGTGGAAGACCGCTTTTAGCACAATGATGGGCCATTATGAGTACCTTGTGATGCCTTTTGGTCTGTCGAACGCGCTCTCCGTCTTCCAGGCCCTCATTAACCACGTTCTGGGGAGCTTGTTGAATGGGTGTGTGATCATATACCTGAACGACATTATGATCTTCTGCTTGAACCAGGAACAGCATGTGCGGGACGTTCGGGCAGTGTTACAGTTGCTGCTTCAGAACGGGTTGCTCGTGAAGAGGGAGAAATGCCTCTTTCACCAGTCTCAAGTGACCTTCCTGGGGTATGTTCTAACACCACATGAGATGGTTATGGATCCTGAGAAAGTCTGGGCGGTACTGGAATGGCCAAAACCAACCACCGTCAAGACCTTGCAACATTTCTTAGGGTTCACAAATTTCTACCCGTGCTTCATTTGGGGCTACAGCACAGCTGCCGCTCCCCTAGCAGCCCTCACCACAGGTAAAGGAAAGCAGCTGATCTGAACCGAACAGGCGTAGCAAGCGTTCGAAAACCTCAGAGCCCAGTTCACATCAGCGCCCATCCTCCGTCACCCCGATCCTTCTCGTTCCATCGCAGTAGAGGTAGATGCCTCTATTGTTGTGGTCGGTGCGGTGCTGTCACAATGGCAAGGGGACCTGCCCAGGCTACACCCCTGTGCCTTCTCCAAGAAACTCACTAGGACTGAACAGAATTACAATATTGGAAACCATTAAATGCTGGCCATCAATCTAGCTCTGGAGGAGTGGCGTCATTAGCTAGAGGGCACGGCCCATCCATTCCTGGTTCTAACCGACCACCATAACCTGGAGTACCTCCAGTCCGCCCAGCGGTTGAACCCACGTCAGGCCTGGTGGGCGCTTTTCTTCACCCGTTTCAGGTTCACCGTCTCCTACAGACTCGGTTCCAAAAACACCAAGACCGATCCCCTGTCTCGTATCCATGATCCCGACCCGCTTCCCAAGCAACCCGAGTCGATTCCACCCCGATGCTGCATTGTAGCTCCAGTCCGATGGCAGTTCTTTCAAGAGCTCCAGGCCGCCCAGATCTTGGAGACCAAGCCCGCCGACAAGCCTCCGGGGAAGGAATACATCCCCGTCAGCATGCACCTGACTGCCCTACACTGGGTTCACGGCTGCTCAGAGGTAGGACACCCTGGTGCTTGCTGCACCCTTTCCCTCCTTCAGAACAGGTTTTGGTGGCCCTCGATGCCAGTAGATGCAGGAGTATGTGGGGAGTTGTGCAACCTGTGCACAAGCTAAGACCCCAACCCAAAAACCTGCCAGTTTTCTGGTGTCACTGCCGAACCCATCCCGTCCATGGTCCCACGTAGTGGTGGATTTTCCGGTTTACTTGCCCCCTTCTGAAGGTAAGACTGTCATTCTGACCCTCCTGGACCGGTTTTCAAAAGCATGCCGCCTGATCCCCCTTCAAAAACTCCCAACTGCACTACATATGGCCAAAGTCCTCTTCCAACAGGTGTTCCAGTTCTTCGGACTCCCCGAGGACACTGTGTCAGACTAAGGCCTGCAATTCACCTTCTAAGTCTGGCGAGCGTTCTCGGGGTCACTGGGAGCCTAACCTCAGGGCATCAGCCACAGGCCAACGGACAGGTGGAGCAATTGCAGCAGGACACTGGGCGCTATCTCCGGAATTACTGCTCCCAGAAGCAGCACCTTTGGTCCCGTTTCCTGCCCTGGGCCAAGTATGCTCACAATTCCCTGCCACATACGTCCACAGGTACGTCCCTGTTCCAGCGCGTGCTCAGTTTCCAGCCAGTGCTGTTCTCCTGGCACTCCCCACCGAGCCAGAACCTGACGGTGAAGGACTGGTACAAGAACATTGGGAACGCCAGGTCCAGCAACACCTCCAGCAGTGTACCAAGAGGTACAAGCAGTAGGTGGACCGACACTGACGCCACCTTGTCCTCCACCCGGGACAAAGGGTATAGCTGTCAACCCGGGATCTCAAGGTGCCTTTCCCTTTGAAAAAACTGAGCCCCCGTTTCATCGGCCAATTCAAGGTCCTCCACAGGGTCAGCCTGGTGATGTACCGACTCCTCCTTCCCCTGAGGTGGAGGGTCAATCCAACCTTCCACATGTCCCTCCTCAAGCCCTGTAGAACCTCTCTCCTCCAGGCTGCCTCTCTTGACCAACCACTTCCTCCGGTACAGGTGGACAAGTGCCCTGTGTACAAGGTAAAGGCCCTGCGCCTCACTCCTGCCACAGACAGGGGGTTCTCCAGTACCTGGTGCACTGGGAAGGGTACGGGTCTGAGGAGCACTGTTGGACCTCGGACCATGACATTCTTGATCCCTCTCTCATGTCTGATTTCCACAGGCACCATCTGGACCAGCCACCGCCTTGCCTGTGGGGCTGTTCTCACTCCCGGAACGGGGAGGCGGTGACCGCCCATGGTGTGGGGTGTTACTGTCACACCCCATGCGGCCTGCCCATTCTCTGCACCTGGAGGTGATCATCATCAGGCAATAAAAGGAGCAGCTTGTTAAGGACAGACCGCAGGACCTCCTTGGACAACACTTGCCCACGCTCTGTCGCTACCATTGCTGGTTTCCCTTTATTCTCCTCCTGTCCCCCCATTTGCTCTCCCTGGCTCCCTGACCTCTGGCTCACGTCTTTCTGGTTTTCCAAGTATTGTGATATCCCCTGGACAACATTCGCCCCTTGACTGACCCATGCTTGTACCTCAACCATTCTCTTGTCTCGCCCTCAATAATTGAGTCCGGTCTCCTGTCCCATCCTTTGGAGAGATGACAGGTCTGAATAGTTTTGGAAGGCGCTGTAATTTAAAAGGGCTGAATGTTATTTATGTGTCGGTATTTCACTTTATTGCATCCTGCTGCTATTGTATTTTGACCTAATTTCTTTTGATATTTTTTAGTGCACTGCCTCCTTGGATTAAAAATGCTTGACTTATGAACTTTTTTAAAATATGGTAATTTTCCAGCTTATTTACACACACACAGTCTGAACCGCTTGTCCCATTTGGGGTTGCGGGAAGCTGGAGCCTAACCTGGCAACACAGGGCGAAGGGCTGGAGGGGGAAGGGACACTCCCAGGATAGAACGCCAGTCCGTCGCAAGGCACCCCAAGCGGGACTCAAACCCCAGACCCACCGAAGATCAGGACCCGGTCCAACCCACTGCACCACCACACCCCCCTCCAGTGTATTTAATGAATTGTTATTGTATTTAATTTGTTTTAGTTTCCAAAATTTTCTGTATGTGACACAACAAAATTAACTCGCACCACTGCCAGCCATTAGTTCCTGCTAGTTTGCATACTTTCCCTGTGTTTATGTGGGTTTCCTCTCACAATCCTAAGAGATACACACACACATCGTCTGAAACCGCTTGTCCCATGCGGGGTCACGGGGAGCCGGAGCCTAACTCAGCAACAGAGGGTGTAAGGCTGGAGGGGGAGAAGACATGCCCAGGATGGGACGCCAAGTCATCGCAAGGAACCCCAAGTGGGACTCGAACACCAGACCCACTAGAGAGCAGGACCCGGTGAAACCCACTGTGCCACCACACCCCTTCTAATAACTTCCATTGCCATTGTGAATGCCAAATGTTAAATTGTGCATCCAGCCATGATTCCAACCTCCAACTGATACCTAGATGTTGTATAGCTTTCTGTACTAAAACAAAACTGAATATCCCCAAAGTAAGCTTTCACCAGTCTTGTAACACTCTCAGTGACCTTAAAAAACCTGAATGCCTCCCATAGCAAACTGTGTAGAGCCATCCCAAAAGCCAGCCCAAAAACACCACACGGAGATCTCTTTTCACCTTCTTGGTAGTCTGTGTCTGCTGCCAAGCTGCCAAGCACCCCGAGCATCTCAGAAGCCCTGCCTTCTGCAAAGAGGTGTCAATCAACCTGTTTGCCTTCAAGTATATCACCAATTTCCTTGCCACAATGCTAAAGAAAATTTTTCCTTCGACACTGAGAAGGCTAATAGCCCTAAACTAGCCTATCCCAACAGCATCCTTACCTTTTGAATAAAAATTCCTCCCTCTCTCCGCCATGATTTTGGAATGACCCCTTCATCCACACAGCAGCCATCAACCTCCACAAATATTTCAGCACATCCAGTGCACGTTTGACCACCCGGTATGGTACTCCGTTTGGGCCAGGTGCCACAGAGGTCCTTGCCCGCTGCACATTATCTTGCACCACTCCCCACCTCGGATGGCACACATCCATCTGCCATTATGTCTCTCCTACGGGAGGGGATATCCACCGGCAACTCAAGCCCACCACGATGTCCTCCACTAGAGTACCCCTTGTGCAGATAACCATCCACCCCTGCTTTTCCACATTTAACATCACAGACTTCTCCTTACCAAACAAAACCTCTCCAAACTTAAAAAGATCTCTGAAAAATGCCACACTGGCTTGCTCCTTCTTTCTCCTCAGAGCCTCTGTCCTCCTTAATATAGTTAATCTAGTTTTTTTTACACACACACACTTTCAGAACCGCTTGTCCCATACAGGGTCACGGGGAACCGGAGCCTACCCAGCAACACAGGGCGCAAGGCCAGAGGGGGAGGGGACACACCCAGGACAGGACGCCAGTCCATCGCAAGGCACCCCAAGCGGGCCTCGAACCCCAGACCCACCGGGCAGCAGGACTGCGGTCCAACCCACTGCACCACCGCACCCCACAGCCTAGTTTTTATATCCTCCTGCAAAACACAAATACCCCCCAGCTCGCCTCCACCATCCTCTAAGTTGCCTTCTCTCCTGCATTACTCCAAATCTCTCTGCCCCATAGTTATAAATAAGCTTTCCTAATTTACTCTCCGTTGTCCCTTTCATCTTATTCAAAATACCAACCAAATCATTATTTACACTACCCCATATACCAGATTCTCTACTCACAGGCCACCTAACCTTTGACTGCTGCCCCTTTGACTTTCCCTTCCCCAGGTTACTCCTCTTTGTCTGCACAGCCTCACCTGCCTGGCGTTCACCATTCTGCAACTCGGTGCCCAGTCAAATAATTCAGAACAGAGAAACAATTCTGGCAGTGTAACCTTATTTTGACTTGAAAGAGAATAAAGGAATGTGCTATAATCATATTGTTTTACACTTCAACATTTACAAATATTTGGAGCAACCACCTTGTATGAACCCTTGCATATGCAAACTACTTATTACACTAGGTTTCACACTGTTAAACTGACAGTTACATAATGTGATAAAATTTTATGCACTTTTCAGACTTTTCTCAAGAACATGCTGTTACACTCCATTAACAGCTGGGACAGCTAGTAGCATAGTGGTTAGTGCTGCTGCCCTTAGAACAAAAGTTCAGAGGTTTGCTTCTCACCTCTGGCTGGGGTGAACAAGGTACTTACCATAAATTACTCCAGTAAAAATACTCAGCTTTATAAATGGGTAGAAAGTTTTAAGAAGCTTTGAAGAAAAGTGTAATGTAAATGCAAGCTATTTACCTGTTCACATAATATGTACTACTTTGTCGTTATTTTTGTGTTACAAACACCAGAGGCATCAGTGCTACGAGTTTTAGTGGCCTTTCCTGACTCCTACTTCCTGAGTAGGAATGACTTTAAAAGGAAGGTGGTTTGTTTGCATTTCTTCAGGACATTGTAAAATTTAACTCCTGATGTGTTTGTCTTGGGGTGTTACTCTTACATTGTTGCTGCGTTTCACTGAAGATTTTTTTTTTTTTTAAGAGTACTGTACTTTTTGTCACTTTAAAAAAGACTCTGCATCTAGAATCACCTATGGGCTATTGTCTAGTTTCAACTGAATTTCAGTTTGATTTTAACAAAGCACCTTTTAAAATATACTTAACTTCAATCATATCAACATTGCTTATATTACAGCAGTCCTTCCAAATATGATGTTTTTTGTAAGAATTTTAGCTTGAAACAATATTTTAATATTTGACTTGACGAATACTAGATAAACAATGAGCCATGGCCAAAGTCTAGAGCACAGTTCTTGACTTGTGCAAGTACACTGAGTAGCTTTTGAATGATTTTCAGTCAGCCTTGGCAAGCAATGGTAGCCATGTCCCTGGTGTACTTCAGATAAAGAAAGTCATGGAAGTAGAATCAAAACAGACAAAAGGCAAACATATTACATACAAGTTTGAATACAACATTTCCTACTGGAAAACTATAGTGGTTTGATGAATTCTCTGCCACTGTTTCAAGGTCTCAAACTGGTGTAGAATGAGGTATTTATGACAAGGTGCTGCTTAATGTATTCAAACATATTGCTATGCTGTCATGTAATTCAGTTTTTTTTCCTCAAGATGTGGGGAAGGAGAACCATTAGGAACAAAAGAAGTGAAAGGCAGCAATATTTAACCCCACTTAAGGGGAATAAGTGTTACACTAAGGTCAGTCCCATGAGGAACATGCTGACCAAGGGCAAAAAAAGAGGAGCCAACAAAAAAGAAGTGCAGTAAAAAACCCAGCAAACTCCTACCATGCTGAAAAACATCACCTGGAACATTTTGGCATGTTGTCAACACAGACACTGATGCAGGACTAAAGGATCATAAAGCTGGTCATTTTTAGCATCCAACTGAGTACATGGTGCACAGCTCTGTACCCTTGTCTCAGAAAAACAGAATCTCAATGGTTCGATGCCTTACATGCTGTGAACACCTACACATTACAGGTATGAAGAAAAATGTGGAGATACCTGTAAAAAGCTTAACTTGTAAGTCTACTTACAAATGCAAGTTATTTGAACTGACTACATATCAATACACTACTTACTGACTTATTTAGCGCAAATTTTCATCTCAAGAGGCTTACACAGTTTCTTATAAATTTAACCATTTTTACGGCTATATAATTCTGCTGGAGGTTTCATCTCCTACACAGGAATATGATGGATATCTGCAGTTGTATTTCTGAGTAAAGCACTTAAAAATCATATCACATAAATTCATATCTTCTTAACTGCATTAGACAGTGCACGTTGCTTTCTTGGAAGAAAAGTGGGACATTGTTTTTATGCAAGAGAGTAACAAGAGGGGTTCCTGTGGGAGGCTCTCCGGAATGAAAACAAAGATGGGATTTATCACAAGACAAGGCTTAGAAAACACAAACAAGGAAGAGGGGCTCATTGTCCGTCTCAGTGTGTGACTCAGTTGCAGTAGGCAGCTTCCTCTGAGCTGGCCTTCACCTGCAGTAACCAGATACACCTTTCTGCCAACAACTTCCCTTGATAAGCACCTTCCTCTGTGATCGCTGAGCCATTCCTGTGACTTCTTGTCCCATGGGTGGTTGAATAGATTTGCAGACAGCGTTTAAAAGGCACCCAAAAAAAGTGAGCATTAAGGGGAAGGGGAGCGAATAGTGCCCCAAAAGATTGTGTGCACTTGCCACACTTCTAGAAGTCTTGGAAAAAAGTGGATTTTCTCTTGTTTCTGCCACCCCCCCCCCGGCTTCAAATGGACGAAGCATTAAAAACTGTGTATAGATTGAGACATCGGAACTACAGCTGTGATAATTGCAAGGGAAGAGTGGAAAAGTGGAGGAAAAAACAGGAAGTTAAAGAACTACTCAAAAAGCATTGCCAGTCTGTTATCTTGTTCATAGGAAATTACGTAGTTTCAATCACCTAGCTATTAACTTGAGGCAGTGTTGCAATATTCTGCATGAATAACAATATGTAATTCACCATTGTATCATGGACATATTTGTTAATTAGTTTGGTATGATTTCTTCATTAAAAAAGATTATGGTTTGTATACCAAGTGCTGATGCTGGCATTGTTAAAATTGTATAGGCAAAATGTAATTAAGTTTATATTGTGACTACATGGATCCAATGGCTTCAGGGTGGAACACTTCAGAATTTGCAGCTTTTCCTCAGTGCACCATGAACAAAGTAAACTGCTTGAGTGAGCAAAAGACAGACCAGTGAGACCACATTAGTGAGACCAGTGAAACCACATTATTAGATGGGTCAGTGAACAGTGATGGCTGGCAGCATCATTATTGGAGTTTCTCCTTTAAGAACATGTCACTTTGGAACATCTTGGTAACCTTTCCTTGCCCAGTCTTTCTTGACTTAAGTATGTTTCCTGCTTTAAGCTTTACAGCTGTCTGTCTTGCTTGCTCACCTCACTTCACCCCACCCTACTCCTATTGGCATGAATGTTGGCATGAATGTTTCCAACTAAGGTGCCTCCCCAAGTGTCTGCCATGAGTTGCAGTGATAAGACCAAAAAATTGCCATAATGTTTACAAGGGTAAAATACTAAAACTGGGGAAACAAAGCAGACAGTTGGTTTGTTGTATAGTGTCAGGTGTAACTGCATTTTCTGCAGATAACAAAGTTAAGAAGATACAACGGTGCTACCCAGCAGTGGCCCATGATGCAGGATCATTGAGGAACTGTGGGCAAGGATATGTCACACAGGATTTTTTAAAACTTCTTACAATGAGCCTCTTGGTGCTGGGGTTATTCTTGGGACAAGGAGAGCAAAGGAAAATACTGGCATTGCATTAACGGAAGTTTCAGCTGACTGCATAATTGCAGTGGGAATCCAGAATAGGTCATACTGGTAGTGGAATAAAGACAGGCAAGGAGAGAAGGATGAGAGGGTGACAGGCTTGTCCCTTTACTGGGCCATCGTAGAAAAGTTCTGTGCCATACCTAGTCACATTTAACAACTAATTCAGGACACATGAGTATTACCTCATAGCAAGAACTGAGAGCCAGATAATAATTATGTCATGCCATTGTCAACAACCACTTGTCCCAAGCGGGGTTGTGGCGAGCCGGAGCCTACCCGGCAACACAGGGTGGAAAGCTGAAGGGGGAAGGGACACACCCAGGACAGAATGCCAGTCTGCAGATTATTATTATTATTATTACTCCAGTTCTTTGGATTTCACAGCTTTTCAGCTAGTAGTATTACAACTATACCTGCTCAAGAGTCCTCTAGAGAGAGGACATGCTGAATGCCTTGGGTAGGGAGTAAATTCCAGGATTTAGCTCAAATTAAGGTTAGGGTCATCTGGTCTAAGACAGCTGAAAGGAATATATATGTTATTGCTCACTACTGATGGTACCCAGGGCTCTCCTGACCATGGATGCTTAACATATATCACCACTTGTTTTCTTTTTTTTAAACAAACATGTTAATGTTGGGTGAGAACTGTTCAGTTTATTGCTTGATAGATTTATTGAGAATCCTAGTAGCGCTTATGATTGTACAGATTACTTCAGCGTATGCTTCTCACACTATTTTAATCTCATTCCGGGACTGATGGTAATGCTCTAATTTATTCTGTTCAGTTAGACCAATGTTATGGTCCAACTTGGAGGACATGTTTGTTTAAATGTCTTACATTTACATTTATTTACTTAGTAGATGCTTTTCTTCAAAGCAACTTCCAATGCACTCTGTGTAGTATTATCAGCCCACACACCTTATTCACCAAGGTGACTTACACTGCTAGACACACTACTTACAATGGGTCACTCATCCATGCATCAGTGGAACACACTCTCTCTGTCACACACTATATGACTTGGTGGTTGGCATTAACTGTAACATTGATTTGTAAAGGAAGTTCCCAGAGAATCGTAGATTTACTGTTCTCCAGGATTTTATGCTCCTCCAACTCCTTCTCCATCATTGACCTGATATTTGGAAATTGTTATCCTTATCAAGAGTACAATGGATGTATTTTGCTAAGTTTTTGTGATTCCATAGATGGGATGTACTGGAGAGTGTTTCATAAGCACTGACAATGTGATGGACGATCTCATCACATTTTGTACACAGGTGATGTAAACCATCTTCCCCTTGTTGTGCTTTTTTTTTTTTATTATTATTACTACTACTACAACACACTGATAAATAGGTAAAATGTTCTTTAACTGAAGACATTTTTGTGTAAATTATCAACAGCAATGTCAGATCTTTTACAAGAGACAGTAATGATTTAGTAAGCATAGATGAATTTTTCTTAAATTTCTTTAACACTAAATTCAAAATTGTGAATTTTAAATTTTATTCTAAGTACATAATGACACCTGAGGTTCAGGAGCTAAGAATTTGACACATCTATGCTTTATGTGCTACATGTTGGAAAAAGGTACTCCTAAACATTGTGTCGTGAAGCTTTCAATTCATTGTTATGATAGAAGGAGCAGCAAAAAAAAAAAAAAAAAAAAGGGGGGGGGGGGGGCAACAATGAGAATGCTTGCAGGCACTTCAGTTCACCTAGAAAGCATTTTTATTTTAACTCTTCTGTATGTAACCTGTCAGGGACACAGTGGCGCAGCGGGTTTGGCTGGGTCTGGGGTTTGAGTCCTACTTGCGGTGCCTTGCGACGGACCGGCATCCCATCCTAGGTGTGTCCTCTCTCCCTCCAGCCTTGCACCCTGTGTTGCCAGATTAGGCTTCGGCTCGCTGCGACCCTGTTCGGGACAAGCGGTATCAGGCTCCGTGTGCGTGTGATATATATATGTAGCCTGTTAGTTAATATTACAGGACTACGGGATGACCTTGCTCTTGGCCAGCACGGGTAAACGTGCAAAGTTGGAAACGTGACCCTCCTTCCCTGCAAGCCTTCTGAGGTCCTGGGGGAGAACTATTTGTAGAATGAAGTTACGGTTAAGGAAAAGCTATTTTCTTTGCTGAATTCTCTCCATCTCACCTGCTCTATGCCTGGAAGCCACTGCTGGCTTCACACAAAAGGTGAAGTCTGCTGTGTTCCCATGTTCTAGGTGGTTGGGTTATTATTAGTTAACATGGGGGGGGGGTGTTATGCTGCTATTTATGCATGCCTGTAGAACACTGCAAAAATGTGTGTGTGTGTAATCAAATCACATATTGTCTATATTTTTTGCATTACATTCACTGAACCAGTTTGGGTAATAAATGCAATAACAGGCTTCAGCTGCTGCAGTTGAAATTAAACCATTTGTCAAACTAAACCATTGACATTTTTGCATTTTAGAAGATGACATCGCTTTTTTCTTCCTCATTAGATCCTCTGTTATAGTCATTCACAAGGACTGAACTAGCACACATGTTGATATTTTTACCGATCAGCCTAATTTGCTGTCAAATTGAGTCATCATTAGCTGCAATTCTTGGTTGAAATGTGAGCCCTGGGGTTTCTGGTAGTTTGTTGATTTGAAGAGTTAATTAAGCAATAAACACTTTAGAGATAAAATGCTCTACATTCTAAAGGGTGGCTTTCTCACACAATTTCTTCAGCCTATTTTAATTCTCTTCATCTAAGAGTTCAGAGCCTTTGTGAGCTACTCCATGAAACTAAGGTGACTGCTTTTCTTCTGTGCTGGATTCCCTGTTTGTGAGTTTGATCTAGGGCACTTTGCACTTGCCTAATGCAGCTGTAATCACTGTTCAAGAAATGTAGCTTATTCAATTTGGAATCAAGCACAGCAAAATGGTTGTGATATTGGTACTTGTATCACCTCACTGCTAAACTTGGAGGCAGAAAAAATGTTTCTCTGGCTTGCAATGGACTGCAACAAAATTTAAAAGGTTGATTCAGCAAAATAGAAAAGGTCTAAGTGCAAAAAGAACCATATAATTCACCCAGGATGCTATACATAGGTCAGCCCTGGAGGTCTCTACAGCTCCCTTATACCAGCATGGGAAACAAGTCAACCATACTTTCTTGTCTGACCTTTATAATGAGCAGCAGTGAGTCCTTCCACTGACAATGCTGATGTTCCAAAGATAGGACCTCAACAACAATAATTGATGTGCCTTGGTGGTGATTGCTCAAGGGCATGATGGCTTCCAGCTCTCCGTTTGGTGCTGGAATGAATCCTGACGAGGATTCCACATCCCATGGATGACGGGCATGAGCTCATCTAATAGTTAATTGTGTTCACCTGTACCTTCTGAGCCCGGCGTTTATCTGCTCTCTGGTTCTGGTGATAGATTCGGCTAAAGTTGGACACGATGACTGGAACGGGCAGGGCTATTACCAACACCCCGCTCAGTGAGCAGATGGAACC
Source organism: Scleropages formosus (assembly GCF_900964775.1). Classification (NCBI taxonomy): domain Eukaryota; kingdom Metazoa; phylum Chordata; class Actinopteri; order Osteoglossiformes; family Osteoglossidae; genus Scleropages; species Scleropages formosus. The sequence continues at coordinate 242,194 of NC_041827.1, forward strand.
GAAGATCTTCCCTGCAATCGTCTTGGGCACCATATCCCCATAGCTGAGAAGAGACACAAAGAGTGGGGGATAGGAGGTACAAAAGTTAGGCAATTTCATTTCAGTTAGATGACTTGAAGACTCTAGAAGCTAGATTTCCTAACCATGTGTAAATACTCTAATCTGGTACACTGCAGAAGACTATAGCTTCATTTGAACAAGCTAAGATATAACCCCTGGCCAATGGGGTTATCCAATTGCATGACCAAATGACTAAGTCAGCCATCTAAATCATAATGGTCACCTTCAATTGAAATTGTACAATCAGAAAAATCTTTATTGTAAGCTATGTACTCTGTCAATTTGTAAACTGGGCATTATCAATGGGTATGATCAACTTTAAGAATTAGGAAAATTATGGCCTCAGAATCCCCTTGACAACTTAGAATTGATAGTATGACTAAGCACAACTAGCAGTAAGACTTTAAAGTTTTCCTTCTCTCCACTGTATGTTCTTACCCTGCTGTGGTTTAGAACAGGGCATTATCACTGCATTTTCAAAGTCGTCTTCTGAACTAAAGGGGGTACAGCATGATGAAAAATGGCTGCTGATCCAGAAGTCTAAATGCCACATACTGAAGCCTCATGTGAAGAATGTGTTACACAGGAATTCTGTGTAAATGCCCAGCTGAATGTTTAAATGTAAACTCACTACACAGCCTCTTAAACATTAACCACAAAAAAAAAAGTTCCTAACACACACACACGTGTAACGTTTTGTTCTTAGGCCAGTAGGTTCGTCTGTACTGTAGAGGTGTAAATAAAAGGACCACTCGATTTGGCAATTAAAATTAAACTTTACCAAAAACTGTGTTTCTCTTGTTTTCTCATATACATTACTTTCGGTAAAATATTACCTTAAATAACATGAAACTGAACTCTGATAACTTAAAGCAACAACAGAATAGGGGAAAAAAAAATCTGCTTACAGACACCATACAAATTCAATTGTAGCAACTAGCCTAGGGTTTGACTAAGCTAAGGGTGCACCCCAATATAACTAGGCATACCCAAGCTAACACTTGTTTGACAACTGGAGTTTAACACAACCAGTGTTAAGTCAAATATTAATTTCTCAGTCCTTCCAGTTTCAACAGCAGTTCAATCGCCGAAGTTTAAATTAGTTCCAAGGGGGTGGAATCGTGTCCAACAACAGTAGTGTTCCTTATAACACAAAATTTGCCAAACTCCTCACTTGAAGGTTGGAAATCGAATCCTTTTCCTACAGCGGGTGAATTCGCCATTCATTTCAGAGCTATTCCTACCACACTCTGGTCCGGAAATCATGCCATGGGTCACAGAGTCTTCCAGACTGGGGTTCTGGACCATGACATTCTTGATCCCTCTCTCATGTCTGATTTCCACAGGCACCATCTGGACCAGCCACCGCCTTGCCTGCGGGGCTGTTCTCACTCCCGGAACGGGGAGGCGGTGACCGCCCATGGTGTGGGGTGTTACTGTCACACCCCATGCGGCCTGCCCATTCTCTGCACCTGGAGGTGATCATCATCAGGCAATAAAAGGAGCAGCTTGTTAAGGACAGACCGCAGGACCTCCTTGGACAACACTTGCCCACGCTCTGTTGCTACCATTGCTGGTTTCCCTTTATTCTCCTCCTGTCCCCCCATTTGCTCTCCCTGGCTCCCTGACCTCTGGCTCACGTCTTTCTGGTTTTCCAAGTATTGTGATATCCCCTGGACAACATTCGCCCCTTGACTGACCCATGCTTGTACCTCAACCATTCTCTTGTCTCGCCCTCAATAATTGAGTCCGGTCTCCTGTCCCATCCTTTGGAGAGATGACAGGTCTGAATAGTTTTGGAAGGCGCTGTAATTTAAAAGGGCTGAATGTTATTTATGTGTCGGTATTTCACTTTATTGCCTCCTGCTGCTATTGTATTTTGACCTAATTTCTTTTGATATTTTTTAGTGCACTGCCTCCTTGGATTAAAAATGCTTGACTTATGAACTTTTTTAAAATATGGTAATTTTCCAGCTTATTTACACACACACAGTCTGAACCGCTTGTCCCATACGGGGTTGCGGGGAACGGGAGCCTACCTGGCAACTCAGGGCGTAAGGCTGGAGGGGGAGGGGACACACCCAGGACAGGACGCCAGTCCGTCGCAAGGCACCCCAAGCGGGACTTGAACCCCAGACCCACTAGAGAGGAGGACCTGGTCCAACCCACTGTGCCACCGCACCCCCGTTAAAGTCCATAACTTACAATTTAATTCAACCATTCTTTCCCATGTCATTTGTACAAGCTAATATAGCTATTAAATATTTTCTCAGGTTCCTCTTCTCTCCTGTGTCCTCATGGAGCACAGATGCAATGTTTGCTGGACTGATGGTACATGAGCACATGTGATGCAATTTCCTTTAGGAAGGGTATGCTGTATTAGTGCACACAAATGGTATTTAGTGTCTGCATATAATGTTGGCCCTTATGTCACGCCCCCGGAAGCAAGCAGATCGGCAACACCTGTCTCTAATCAATGAGACCCAGGAAATAAGGAGCCCCGTGACAACACAATGCGGATTCTTGCAATCGCCTTTGTGCTTTGCCTGCTCTCTATGACATCGTGTTGGAATTGCCTGCATGATAATGTTCATACCCAGGAAGACCTTTGCCTGCTCCTTACCTGTCCTGTCTTGTCCTTCGAACCTGGTTGTATGAATAAAACCAACCCGCAATTGGGTCCTCGACCTATCTGTCTGTCTCCTGTCCACCTGCTGTAATGACACCTTAACTGCATCGCTGACCTGCTTTCTGCTAACTGGGTAAAGTGCTTTGTACCTTTTTACCTACACATTTGCTGTATGCATCTTGTCATTAAATTTTTTCAGAAATCTGACTGTGAAGGATAAAGAAATTAGTCTTTTTGAAATGAGTTTTGTCTAGGCTGCTAAATTACTCATGAGATTACATCTACTGTAACTTGTTGCTATTTTGTCAAGCTTTCCCAGAGAAGTCTTTCCTTTAATGAATGTTTGTGTAAGTACACTTAATGCTCACTGCTGTAGTTGCTAACAAAGTCATGTCATTGTCCAAACCGCTCATCCCACCCAGGGTCGCGGGGAGCCAGAGCCTAACCTGGCAACACAGGGCGTAAGGCCGGAGGGGGAGGGGACACACCCAGGACGGGACACCAGTCTGTCGCAAGACACCCCAAGTGGGACTCGAACCCCAAACCCACCGAAGAGCAGGACTAGGACCAACCCACTGCTCCACCGCACCCCCTTGCTAACAAAGTATAATGTATAAATATTGTCTTTACAGTGAAATGTGTGTTTTTCTTGATAATTTGCATTAAGATGACACAAGGAATGACAACACAGAAGGGGGAAAAAATGAAGTAGCATTGCACCAGAGTCAAGCACCTTCTCAACACAAATTTATGATACAGGTTTGCTAGGAGTTGCAAGGCATGGAGCAACAACCAGCTCTTCAATGATCACCAGGCCATTCAGGGAAAACACACCTACACTAGAACACTCCACAGTTACTTTAAAGTCACCAATCCACCACTCTGTGGGTGGAAACTTGTGTGAACAGAGAGGGAATATGTAGACCACAACCTCAATCAGCTGGTGTTGTACTGCAGCAGTTGGAGAAGGTGGTGATCCTGAAGAATAAACAAAGTGCTCCTTCAAAAAACATAGCATCAAGTGGAGAGCAACACTCAGGGAGAATGTGTAAGTGGCACTGCTGGCCTCTCTCATGAACAGTGCTCATAGAACAGAGGTACCAGAATGAGAAGAAAATACCGAGCAAGGGATTGAAAGTCCCATGCTGGGCAGTTCACTTTGCTTAACCATGGTTCTGTCATTCATTTTACCATCAAGGAGCACATGCTCTGCCTGGAGCAGGAGGAGCTTCTCACGTGGGCAGAAGATACCAAAACAGTTATATCACTGGGCTTGCAGTTTAAAATCCCTGGCGATTTCCAGCTGTTGCACCTTTGAAATTGTTGCTTTGGAAAAATGTCTCCCAGGGTTTAAATAGTAAAATCTTGGAAATGTTTGTTTGACAACAATAAGATGGTGAATTATATGTAAAAAAACATGACTGACAGAGCATCAACCCAATTTGTTTTACATAAAAAGCTACTCACTGAATGAAGGAAACTTCAGAATCAAAGCAGTTTCAGAACATCTACCAGAACGACTTCAGCAGCTGGATTTTACTATCGTTGTAGGCCCTGATTTTTATCATAATTAACAATTACAGCTTTTTCTAATCAGCCTCTTGGCACAAAATCTGATATGGTACCACTGATCCATTTGCTGCTCATTTAAGCTTGAGGTTGTGACATTTTTCCATCTGCTAAGGTAATCCTACACAAAACATATATTTGTACCTAAAGGCTCCAATTTGGTTTAAATGATCAGCACAGTCAGAAGATATGGAGCTTTAGTTCAGTAAGAGTAGTCTTAAAGTATGGATAAAAATATCTGACATTTGATTCAATTTCCTGCTGATAAATCTGTAAATAAATAAAAATGTTCGTATAGTTTGCCTGCATAGAGTCTGGCTAGCTGGTGTTTAGAGCCTAGAGAAAGATTCAGACATTCAGACATCTTGAATGACATTTAGTTGTGCAGGTACATCGCTGTGAAGCTATAACAACACAATTAGTTCATAAGTATGGTAAAAAAGGCATTGTTTGCATCCTGGGATCTAAGGGCTTAGAGTGAACTTAGAGATACTTACACAATTATTAATCAGCACTGTAAAATTTACATAATTTTTACTCTTTAAATTACATTTCTCTGATTTGCTACAAAGTACTAAGTATGAAGTTCATCCATTGTCAACAACTGTTTGTCTCAAGCAGGGTCATGGCGAGCTGGAACTGTACCCAGCAACACAGGGTGCAAGGCCAAAAGGGGAGGGGACACACACTCAGGACGGGACGGCACTCCGCTGCAAGGCATCCCAAGCAGGGCTTGAGCCCTAGACCCGCCACACACCAGGCACTGGCCAAACCCCATGTGTCACTCTGCCCCCAAGTCTGCAGTTCAGTTAAATTCAATTATGGTATAATCTGTTGTTCTTTTAGTGGGTTTGTTGGTCTCTGATACAAATAATCATAAATATGGTCAATAGTCAGCATATTAGGGTTGTGGTGGTGGTGCTGGCGGGCTGGGGTGGGCTTGACCGGTGCCTTGTTGTGTTGCAGGTCTGGGGTTTGAGTCCTGCTTAGAGTGCGCGGCTCTTGTGTTTCTCCCTCATTTGCCTCCCCCAACATGCTGCATTTTTTTTTTACATTTGTTTATTTAGCAGACGGTTTTCTCCAAAATGACTTTCAGTGAACTCTATGTAGTGTTATCAGCCCACACCTTATTCACCAAGGTAACTTACACTGCTAGATACACAACTTACAATGGGTCACTCATCCATACATCAGTCAAACACACTCTCTCTCTGTCACTCACACACTATAGGTGAACCTGAACAGCATGTCTTTGGACTCTGGGAGGAAACCAGAGCACCCAGAGGAAACCCACACAGACAGAAGGAGAACATGCAAACTCCACACAGACTGAGCAGGGATCAGACCCATATCCTCTTACACCACCCAGGCGCTGTGCCACTCCAAAGTAACATCAGCAGCAGGGCTCGTCTGGGAGGGGCAGTGAATACAGATTAATACAGATAAATTTCTCACAAAAATGAGCATGTTACCATGGTGCCTGGAGAACCAGGATCCAGGAATCAAAATATTTTTGTATGTTATCTGTATCTATATTTTGTATTTTGATATTTTTGGATCCAGGTATCAAAAAGAGCCTTGCTGCTATTTTCTGAAAGGTACTTAATTTCAACTTTTCAGCAAACATATACAGTACAGTAGTACTCTGTATACCAGTAAAATTGAAAACTGTAATGTCTTATAAAAGCATGCAATAAACATTGCTGTAATAGCCACTATCAACCAGTCAGTCAGTCAATTAATCAATCGCTGTACAATTAACAGAATACCAAGGAAATAATACCACACTGAACTAATACAGAGACACTCAGTCCACTCAGTGCACGTGTTCCTAATGTGTCATGCTATGATCTGTGACATTGAGTGTTAAGACTGCATGCTGCTTTGCTGTGACTGACACTGACACTGTTGTAGCAACAGAGTGACTCACAATGGCCTGTGCGTTCGTAACATTTTGACAATTTTCTCTGTTCCTTGGGTGTCACAACATATACTTACAGCTCATTAGATCACTGGTTTAGAACATTACCCTGAGAGTCAATGAAATGTTGCAAGGAGGCTACCAGCATAATTTGTTTCTTCATGCTATGTTGATTGTTGCATTCATTGTTGCACAAAGAGCCATGCATAAAATTTTTGTTTCCTTCTTCTTCACCTCATTGGCAATTGACCAAAAGCCCACCCCATTTCACTTAAATTCACTTAAATTCTAATAATAGCTGAGACAAAAGTAATGGTAACAGAAACCTGATTTTCACTTCAAGCACCCTCAAATTTCACTGGGAAACTTAGGAAAAGAAACAGCACTTCAGAACTACTCTGGTATGCCTCTGACTCTCTTGGGTGTCAGATGTATAGGATGTCTTTGCCTCTTGGTAAACAGTGAAACGGCATCTAAAAGCAGATAGACAGCAGTTGTACCAGTATCCTTCAGGTTTTTAAGAACATCTAGGATAAGGATAAAAAGATTTCCTGGACTTTAATGGCATAGACTAGACCCAAAGATACATTTTAAGAGTTATCCTGATAAGGTGCCAAAGGATATGACGTGAGCACAAAACATGGGAAGGAATCACGATGATCATGTCTTCCGGACTTATGTCACATGGCAAAACATAGGACTGAAAATCAGTGTGAGCCCAAAACAGGTGAAGGCATGACTTTTGCTCTTCATAGGTATGCTCGGTGCATGTACGCACACACACACACACACACACACACACACACACACACACACACACACACACACACACACACACACACACACACACACAGTGCAGTCACTGAAAGTATGGGAGGGATGGGACAGTGTACGGATTGGCAGGAAAGGTGCACTTTAGCTATTGTTTCATTTGTGGCCTCTTGACCTCATTGCAGTACAAAAGGAATTGACACGTCTGGAAATGCTGAGTGCTACTCTTTTTGCTGTCCTTCACTGTTTCACACTGCTGAGCAACTATCACTATGTGTTTGCCTTTGAGAAGAGCGGCTAAGGTGCAGAAGGGTACACTGCACCACTGTCAGGTTACCCTTTACAATCTTTGCACCACTGCATCCCTTAGTTTTTAGAAATATCAGAATAACCTCAATCTGCTTAATCAGCTGTACTTTGCCTAAAAGTTCAAAAGGAGATTAATTTCTGGAATACAAGTGCGCAAAACTTTGAGTTATTATGCTGCCTGTCACACATTATGCAACCTGTGCTTGTGTTCTATGTACTGGATTTGACTTTTTCTTGCTGTAGCTGTTGCCAAAGGCATTAACTCTACTGCTGCAATTTGAGATTCTTAGGATAATTTACTCTGCATTTAACATGGTCTTTTGCCTCTTGCTTGACTGTAAATGTCTGTTTCAATAGAGACTTTGCGGTACAGGTGTTCTGAAAGTGTGCTTGTATCTCACGTTACCTGTACTGTCAAGTACACTGCAGCCAGACTGCCCTGGATGAACAGTTTGATGGTTTCCTTAAAATGGTGGCTCTGTAATGAGGGTGAACAGTCATTATTGCATAGAAGGTTACCCTAATGGTTCTCGTGAGAGAAAACACAGGGGTCTAGGTTTATTTATGGGGGTGGGTTTTTACGAGCAGCCTGCCTCAGATGGAGAGTTTGAAAGCCTAGCTATTAACGTACATTACCCCTTTCTGTTTGCCACTGTCATGTAAAATGTGGTGCTCTGTATGCAAATAGCATTTGGTCTTACATCCACCTCAAAGCTGTGGATAGATGGGGTGGGGACACTCTAGAAAAGTGATGCTCATTACAAAACAGACACACATACTTCAGGGTCATTAAGTCAGCAGGGACTCCTGAATTTACAGAAAGAAAGAGTATGTATCACATCCAAAGGCACATTCATATGCATACATACCTTGGGTTATTGAGGCTGAAAGGTGATTTATACCTGGTGGCAACCCAAAAACAAACAACTTTCTTGTACTTGCTAATCAGAAAAGGCAGGAGAATAATATGAAATGAAAACAGAAAAGACAGCATGAAGAAAAAAGTGACAAGCGTGGAAACACAAGTGTCACTCACTATGATGACATTCAGAATCTCCTGACCATAGTAGCACTTTATACCCTTTTCAGTTTATACATTAATCATCTGCCAGAAACCATTTCCCAGCACACTATCTACAAATAAAATTAGAGGTGTTTATCTGACTGCTTGTGGAAGAAAAAAATATTTTCTGCAGCATTTCATTATCAGTATCATATTTTTAAGCAATGTCAAAAACGCCTGCAGATGCTTGACGTGAGGAGGAGGAGAAACATTCGCACACCATCACACTGTCGGAGTTTCTAAGTAGGCTGCAAGAGGAAAGTAGGCCACCTGCAGCCCCTGGGGGTCTAGAGGAGCCACTGCCTTTGGTAGGCAAGGGGCAGTGTTCTACTTCGGATTTGAGAGGACAATGAGGAGCAGTACTGTCCACTGAGTTGATGGTGCTGATTGTGCTGTCATGTTTGTAGAAGAAGTGCTGTGAACACCCTATATGCAGCTCCATGTCAACTACATCCATTCCCATTGTGCCACTAGCAGCAAGCATGCAGGAAATCAGCTGAGGACCTTAGAAAACAGGGGGAGCTGTAGACTGAGGGTTTGAGAGGTGGGAGTGCAGAGATTTAATCTGTTTAATTAGTGGTGTATGGTTTGTTTTGTTTTGAGTAACTCCTTGAAGTTATGGCCTTCTCTCTTCCCTTTAGACAACAGTTTTTGAGCCCCAGCCTTTTTGTTGTATGTGGCTGCGAACCACCCTTGACTATGCCCAACAGAATTCTGAGAGCCCAGGAGAGAAAAAGCTCAGCAGTAAGGCATGTGTAGAAGGCAGAATGAATGGAGAGTTGCGGTAACAGAAGAGTTACATGCCTGGATGTGTAACAAAAAGGAAATGCTTGCTAACCAGGTCAGTCTGCTCATTGGTGATATCATTTCTGTGTCTGTAATTAATTTTAAAATACAAACAGAATCTTCTGTGCTATCAAAGTGATTAACATTGGACAGCCAGTAAACAAATGAATAAGCTTTTAAAACACTGTTAAGAGCACCTTGAAAAGTAATAAATTGGAAGAAGGTGTTTTAGTAGTGGGGGGTGCAGTGGTATAGTGGGTTTGGCCAGGGCCTGCTCTGTGGTGGGTCTGGGGTTTGAGTCCTGCTTAAGGTGTCTTGCAATGGACTGGCGTCCTGCCCAGGGTGTGTCCCCTCCCCCTCTAGCCTTGCACCCTGTGATGCCGGGTTAGGCTCCGGTTTGCTGCGACCCCACTCAGGACAAGCGGTTTTAGCCAGTGTGTGTGTGTTTTAGTAGTTTATAGCAGAGACTGAATATAATGATTTTTTTGTCTTTTTCCTTACTTTTCCTTGAAGCAGGAATGTTTAATCAAACTGTTTTTAAAATCTAACACATTTTATGTAAACCACATTTAATACTTCTAAGTAGCTGTATGTTTGCTGAATATACTACAGGAGTTGCAAGCACAGCTTCGATAGCTGATTATTCTTGTGGACAGTTCCCAGTTAACACATCCGAATTTGGTAGTGTACAAGTAGTCCTTGACTTATGGTGTGGTTCTGTTTGAACAATCTTGTTGAATATTGACATTGTTCTAAGTTGCAAACCCCCTTATACTGTATTATATAAATCATAAGGATATATAGATGAATTCTACATTGTATAATTGGACTTTGTTACATTTTTCACTAATTTCATGTAATGTAAAATACTAATAATATGAATTAATGCACTGTTTTTTTTTTTTGCTGTACTGCTGTTTTCACTTTTGTTTAGTTAGCAGATGCTTTCTCTAAAGCAACTTCCAATTATCTCTATGTAGTGTTATAAGCCCACACATCTTATTCACACTGCTAGATACACTAGATCACTCATCCATACATTAGTGGAACACACACTCTCTGTCACTGACACACTATAGGGGAACCTGAGCAGCATGTCATTGGACTGTGGGAGGAAACCTACACAGACACAGGGAGAACATGCAAATTCTATGCAGACTGAGTAGGGATTGAACGCTGTCCTCATGCACCACCCAGGCACTGTGAGATAGCAGCGCTACTCTCTGTGCCACTGCCACTTCTAAAGCTAACTCTAAATTATAAGTTCTTTGCTTTTTTTCTGCACCACCAGAGTATTCATGTTTTTCCTTGCTAGTCACTGTAAAAAAAAGTAACCTGAATGGAATCATAAAAAAAAGTTTTGTAAATTATTGTTTTGTAAATATAGGCACCCCTTGATTTCCGATACTAATCTGTTCCAGAAAATGGTGCCAATATCAGAATTTTGGATACCGAAAGCCTATTTATCATTATTTTATCAATGGGAACAAATAATAATAATTTCCCAGTCTAACCAAAACCCCCCTGAAATTTTCCAAAACATCACTAGAACACAGGGAAACAACTAAATTACAATCAACACATGATTTCCACACAATATAAAACACATTTACACACCAACCGTTCTGGATAATTCCCATTTTTCTTTTTAATTGATCAGTTCTCAAATTAACAACATACCAAGGAGGGGTCCACTTGTGAACAATTTTTTGCATAATGTGTTTACTGAAAACACTGTTCAAAAACTGTGCGCTACTGCTAAACTGCATATCTTTTACCAGACAAACCAACAGTTAAACTTTTCCGGCTAATTGTTCTGTTGTCTTCACAAATATTCAGTTTGGTAACACACCCAGTATGGTTGGCAGACATTCCAACAGAATTTTGTACACTTCCAATAATGCCCCAGTCTCTGAAAGCAAAACTCTCACATTCCTAACACACCAACAGATGAAAAAATCTGGATGCAGATATGCCAATTATAGTACATTACTGTACTTCTAACTCACTTGCGCGATGCAGTTTTTTTTTTTTTTTTTTAAAAATGTTGTTATTCTGATTTTTATGTTCTGTACATCGGAAATTTGGATATCAAAGGCCAAGAGCAGTTTTACCTAAATTTTGGATGAAGAGAGTTTGTAACTCGAGAGATGCCTGTAAAATATAATCGATAGAAATGTTGAGTTAATAAGAAATATTGGTGCCTTGCTGCAATGTGGACAGCTGATGTTATCATACAGCAGATGGAATGGTTGTCACTAGGCAATACGACCAAAGACTGAGACTTGGGATGAACGTTGTATACATTAGGATAAAATAATAAGGCTGATGAGAGAACCAGCATATTACTGGGTTGTCATACGTTGCATATGTTGTCAAAGACTACCTGTAGTTTTCATTGTTGGAGTGTGTGCATAGTTGTGACCATGAAGTGGTCACTTTTTCACTCTTGTCTATATGTTATGTTGATGATGATGTGACAATAAAGCTTGTATTGTATTGTATTGTATTTTAAGTGTTTATGTCAGTTGTTTTGTATGTGCAGGCCTGTCTGCGTAAGTGTATACATTTAGTGTATGACTGGTCATGTCCATATAGTCTGTAAAAGTACCTTTGTAGGTGTTGGCATATCCATTTTTGTGTGGATGTGTCTGGGTCTCTGTGGGTGTGGCCCCATGCTAACTTCCCTCTCTTTCTGTATGCCTCCTCACCTATTGAGCTTCTTTCTGCCATGTATAGACAAGAGATTCTCCCCAGCTGCTCAGGCTTGAAACAAAGCGAATGAGTGGGATGGAAGCCTGATGGACAGTCCTTAATTTTTCACTGTTCATCCAGGCTGCTCTGCCAGACCTCAGAGGCTGCCTACAACACTAATGAACGCATACTACTTGGCATCTGCAACCTGTGCGAGAGAGAAATAGGGGAGAAAGATTATTATGCTTTGAACTTCACATCTGTAAATACTGCAGATCATCAATGTCTGGTGCTATCCAACTGAACAAGTGATCTGCATGGAAATTTAATTGGAACTGAATCCAGCTGTGGGGATTTCATCTGCTGTTTATGTATTCATGACACCACTCTCATTAATATTCTGAGTGGTGTTACACGTAGCTTGTTGCTTTCTGAAGTTGGAAAGAATATTGTGCTTTCGATTGTGGGGTCAGGGACAAAGAAATAAACTGGTAGGACAGTGTAGCACGCCGAGGCGACGAGAAGAAGGGGTGGAGCCTGAGGGCAGCTGCCCACAGCTGAGACTAATTGCCGCCTCTATTTCTTCCCCCGGGGCTCCCAGTGAGGAGAGAGTGAGAGAACAGACGAGGAGGAAGCACACAGCAGACACACGCCCGATCACCGTTTTCAAACCCCGCACACGCCCGAACCTTCGTTCCCGAGGCCCACGACGACACCACAGTCCCCGAAGTCCTGCCCCCAAATACCCGTTCCCGGTGCCCCCCGTTCCCCCCCTGTCCTCTGTTCTTGCACCCGAGTGAATAAAAAGGAGCACAAGCACTCACCTGAGCCGGCCTCTGTCTGTTGCAGACAGAAAATGCATTTTACTTATAAGGCACTCAGCTGCTATGGCAGCACACACACGATGGTTACACTTTGTTTCATAAGCTAATTTTGGAACTCATTGCACATTAAATACACACACATCTTCTGTGTGTCCACCTTAAGCCACTGTGATAGATGGCTAATATGAGCAGGTCTAATAAGCACAATGACAAAGAGATACGTTGGGATGCTAATAGGGTTACCAACCGTCCCGTATAATACGGAATCGTTCCGCATTTAAGGAATAAGAGTTGAGTTCCGTATTAAAACCATATGGAACGCGGTTTGTCCCGTATTTTAACCTTTCACACCCAGAGACATTTAAAAGTACTTATTACATATATTTATTGCATACATAAACTTCATGGGGGGGTATGGTGGCATAGTGGGCTTGGCCTGTGCCTGCTCTATGGTGGATCTGGGGTTCAAGTCCTGCTTGGGGTGCCTTGCAACGGACTGGCGTCTCATCCTGGGTGTATCCCCCCCCTCCAGCCCCATGCCCTGTGCCACAGGGGTAGGTCCTGGCTTGCCACAACCCCGCTTGGGATAAGCAGTTTTAATCAGTGTGTGTGCATAAACTTTGCAGTTCACACACACACACACACACACACACACATTTTCAGAACCGCTTGTCCCATACAGGGTCACGGGGAACCGGAGCCTACCCGGTAACACAGGGCGTAAGGCCAGAGGGGGAGGGGACACACCCAGGACGGGACGCCAGTCCATCACAAGGCACCCCAAGCGGGACTCGAACCCCAGACCCACGGGAGAGCAGGACTGCAGTCCCAGTTCACATAAAAGTGTTAAAAGATTAGGAAAACAAATTGCAAAAATGTATGTGAAACAGCTGTGTGGCACGTGTGAGTCCGACTGTCATTGGGCATTGCTACATTACCTGGATGCTACATTTGACAAGAGGGACAAGGAGGCAAGTAGCTACTAACTAGATGACTAGATGTCATCATGGCTACTAATAGTCTACCTCCTTACTAATCTTACTCTGTACTGTCACTCAGCATTGTCACATTTTATTTGAATTTTGCTTACACTATTATGCAAAGAAATGTACCCATTTTTTTAAAGTACTGCATTGTTACAGCATCACATTTCATTAGAATAATTCAGGTTGTTCAAGTACTAAATGATTCAATACCAGATCACTGTCTTGAATTCACAGCCTTTTTTGATGAAAAGTCCAGTTCCTAAAACTTTGTAATTTGATGTCCCAGTACTGCAGGAGGTTCAACATTTGTTCATTCAAGCCTATTCTAATTGGGTTTTAAAATATTCCTTTTAAAATAACCCATGCTTCCCCATGGGCTTTGCAGTTGACCTCACTTCCACTATGCTATATTAAAGTCTTTGAAAACTAAATTAAACATCAAAGCCTTAAATCTATTTGTCTACGTTTTACAAGAAAGGCAGACAGTCGTGCTTTGTGATTTAAATGGGAAAACCATATTGATCCAGCCACCAACTCTGCTTTTTGTGTGGGCTTTGCAAGGCACTTCTGCAGAGGAACCCCATGAGGATATCGTAAATGTCTGCTTTTGCTTGAGGTAGTGCTGTGCTGTGGAAGAAGGAAACAAACAGCAGCAGGCTTGAACTAAATACACTTTGGAGAGGTAATGTATTCCTCGTTTACACCACCACTTTCATATCTGCTTGAACTGTGACAGCAAAGCCCTGCTTTCTGATGTTTTTAAGGGCTTTTTCAAGCACCAGTGCTCTGGAACTGTATCTGAGTCCTAGGTCCCAGTCTTGGTGCCTAACCTGCTTGTTCTGTTTTGTGGGAAAATGTCTTCAGTTTATATCTCCTGCATGCTCAGAAAAGTTTCAGGGCTTTTCTTATGATGGAGGATTTGTGGAATGCTGCACTCATGGAGCACTCAAACTTACTGCTAGGGGGCAGTGCAGGCAACAGACCTCAGCCACTGCCTACAATGGAGCTGTTCTCACAACAGAGGAGCAAATGGGGTTGAATCTTTCTCTCAAGGCTTCTGGGTGTTCCCATGGCCACCAGTGAGTGAAGTAATTTCATGTTTGCCAGTTTTTTCAAATTTTTTGAAAATGGTTATGGAACAGCTCTGTGAAGTTGGCCTCCCTACAAACAGCACAAATAAAGAAAAGCAAATTTTTCCTTAGTGCTACATTTGTGCTGATTTGTGCCATTCGAACCGCGGTTTTATCTCTTTTACTTTTTTAAATATAAAGAATAGTACTTCACGTGACATCACCCGGATCTGTAAAGCTGCTCCCCTACAAACAGCACAAATAAAGAAAAGCACATTTTTTGTTTTCCAATCATGTAACATCTTGCACTTTAATTTTGTTGTATAATATTTCTTTTAAGCAATTTTCCAGCATATTTTTAATTTATTTATTTTTCTGTTATGTCGGCATTGTTTTACAGTGCACATTTACAGTATACATTTGGTGTCTACACAGGACTCTGGAAATATTGCATGGAATTTGTACATGTTTTGAAGTCTGTTGTTTGTTTAAAAAAAAAAAAACCTTGACATTAACTGTAGTGTTGTTTTTTTCATTCATGTTGACCTGGGTGAATTAATACTGTTCAATGAACAGCAACAGTTTTTCCATCGTGTTCAACCACAGCATCATGTACTACAGAGTGAAGTGGAACAGGTAAAAGGCAGTAGTACTATACGGACCGGAAGCCTGTGTTGTGTCATATACATTTAGTCAACGCTTTTCTCCAAAGCAACTCACAACGTTAATCTGCCTACAGTTGTTTACCCATTTATACAGCTGGGTAATTTTACTGGAGCAATACTGGGTCCAAAGGCAGAAGCCCTAACCACTATGCTACTGGTTGTCCCTAATAATTGTTAATCACTCAATCAATCAACCACTAATCAATAATCACTAATACCTGAAATCTGAAATACCACAGTGATGTCATGTGTAATATATCCCTTTTTATTTAAAAAACTAACAGAGGTACAACAGCGGTTGAAATAGCACAAACTGGCACAAATATTGCACAAAGGAACGAGCCAGATTCCGAGTGTCTGCGGCGTTGTAGGGGGCTAAGTGACATCACTTCCTGGAAAAAATAAGTGTTAATGTCTCAAAAACAACAACGGCATTAATTTTATTTTTTACAGCACAAATGTAGCACTAACAAATCATGAGGTTTTCATTTGTGCTGTTTGTAGGGGGGCCAACTTCACAAAGCTTTATGGAACAGGGCTATGGCCAGGTGATTGACAATTTGAAATGGTGCTGTCTAAAAAAGGCTTGTCACTAAGTAGATGCAGTGGATGGACATGTGGGAAGCCATCAGCCCTGAAAGGTGTTCCATTCTCAGCATGAGCTTAACTGGTGAGCTGCAACTAGCTGACAGGCTCTATCAGAGCACAAGGTGGACAGTTATCTTGTGTTTGTGAGTATATGTGTTGGATTTGGTGGATTTCATGTTTTGGTTCTTTTTAATTTTTTAATCCTTTCTGTTACGAAGTTGAGACAGGATCCTTAAGCATTTTTAGTACCCAGACATGCATTGCCCTGCCCGAAATTATTTGATCAAATTTAAATAATTAAGTAATTGGGAGATTTAATAAGAAGTAAATGACTGGATGTTTCTCTTGCTATTGGAGAACTGCAGTGGTTCCATAAGTGCTGGGATGGCTCAAGCTGAACCATATCTACCAGATATCTACCACCGCCAGACTGGATGTCAGCACAGGTCTGACATTTCAGGAGGAATTTCTTTGGAGTTACAGTACAACAACACTTCAGGCAGGGAGAGCTAACCCTAACCCCAAAAGGTCACAGGTTTGAAACTCACCTCAGACTATAGTACCCTTGAGGAAGGTACTTACCCTAAATTGCTCCAGTAAAATTACCCAGCTGTATGATCGGGTAAATAACTAGGTAGATTAACATTGTAAGTATTTAATATAACATAAGTCATTGTAAGGGATTCCAAGGAGCTCTGCACTGTCAGCCTCCGCTGGGTGTCTACAGAAGTGATATTGGCTGTATTCCACAGGTGCAATAAGGACTAAACAACAACCAAACTATAGGCAGCTGTACTTTCTCTCTAATACCCTGAGGTTTGAAACATTAAGTGATGTTGAGAGAGTGGAGAATTACAAGAACGACCTTGATGAAACAACCACATTTGAAAGCCTCTGGTCCACATAGGTCCCTACTTGTATCCACTGGTCCTCTGCAGTTTATACCACGCTCTATGTAAAAAAAGAACAGCTCAGTTTCATAAACAACCATATGGAAAACCTCTGTTTGAACTTTCTGGTGATACCTCTATAGGAATGCTAGCCTTGTACTACATTTGTTCTTGTTTGACTGGCACCGTGATACACTGGATAACAGTGGCACCTGTGAGCTCCTGCCCCATCATTTTGGATCTGGGTTCGAAAGCAGCTCTGTAACTGTCAATTGTTTATCAAGGTGTCAAGAATAGCTACTGATGAGGGCACTAACCTGCCATGTTAATATGTACAGTGTGTTCCTATATGAACTCTTTAGTGCCACAATGGTCTTGTGACGCTGCATAGGCTGTTTCTGTTGTCTCCCAACAGTTTTTCTGCACTACTTTTGTGATGGCTGAGCGTGATACAGCTGAACACTCTCGCAAGAGGTGTCCAAACACATGGAACTCGAGAAGACATTGCGAATTCATACTGATTTGTCATGAAACAAGGCCTTGGGGCACCCAGCTCAATGCTCCCACTCATCCACCCACTCCGAAAATAAGAGAAGCAGGAACAGATAATTATTTTGTCAGAGCCTTAATCTCTTGATATCACTGTTAAATGCTTGAAGGAAGAAACAAAAAGGATGCAGTGAAAAAAGGAAAGCCTGTGTTGTGACAACAAAGTCCCTACTAAGATGGCAGAGACTCTCACAACTTGTGAATTCCAGGCAGAATATACTCCCACCATGTTTGGCTTATGTCCAAATAATCACAGAAGTTTTTATGCTCATCTCACAAACTTGAAGACAGGCAAATGTAATTAAAATGTTAACGGGATTAAAAAGCTTCGAGTAATTTTAATTCTCAGTAAACAATTTTGTTCTTGCAGATGTAGTAGAGTTTACTCTTTGTATAGCAGACTTTTTGCATTGTCATAATGCAGATAAAATAGTCAAGTTAACTCCAAAAAGATGCACACATGGTGCAAGAGCTGTACTGCTGAGCAAAGAACGATGCTGTATTTGTGTTCTTGTAAGACTGATGATCGTTGCTGGTTTCAGTTTGTTTCCTTTTGTGTCAATTTGTAATCATGTTACTTATCTGACTTGTATATCAATCATGGTAGCTAGAGCTGACAGATAACTTTAAACTCGTGAATGAACTGAATATCAGAACAGCTGTCTACACTGATTTGTTAAGACCGAATATTTGGAGATGATCAGGACAAAGATTCTGTTCTTATGGTTTGAGTCCAACCTCTCTGACAGATCCTATCAAGTGGTCTGGCGGAGCTCTCGTTCTTCTCCTCTGCCTCTCTCAACCGGTGTTACACAGGGCTCGGTATTGGGTCCTCTTCTTTTCTCCATCTACACCTCCTCCCTCGGTCTGGTCATAGTCTCCCATGGATTCAAATACCACTGCTATGCTGATGATACCCAGCTCTTCCTCTCCTTTCCACGTGGTGCGTCAGACATCTCCACACGCATTGCTGCCTTCCTGTCGGGCATCTCTTCATGGATGTATGATCACCACCTCCAACTCAACCTCTCCCAATCAGAGATTCTTTACCTTCCAGTTGGCCTGTCCTCCTGTCACGACCTCTCGATCAAACTGGACAATTCACTCATTTCGCCTAGCTCCTTTGCTAAGAGTCTGGGAGTAACGACTGATGCGAGTCTGCCATTCTCTCAACATATTGAAGCCACAACCCGGTCCTGCAGATACATCCTGCATAATATTCGTAGGATCCGTCCCTACCTCACTACTGACTCCGCCCAACTACTTGTCCAGGCCATGGTGACTTCCCGTCTGGACTACTGCAACTCTCTTCTGTGTGGCCTTCCTGCTAATGCCATCAAACCTCTCCAGCTTCTACAGAATGCTGCTGCACGAGTTGTGTTTGATTTGCCAAAGCGCTCCCATGTATCTCCTCTACTCATCTCTCTGCACTGGCTTCCTATAGCTGCCCAAATCAAATTCAAAACCCTGGTTACTGTGTACAAATGCACGAGTAGAACTTTCTGAACCGCTTGTCCCATACAGGGTCGCAGGGAGCCGGAGCCTAACCCGGCAACTCAGAGTGTAAGGCTGGAGGGGGAGGGGACACACCCAGGACAGGACACCAGTCCGTTGCAAGGCACCCCAAGCAGGACTTGAACCCCAGACCCACCAGAGAGCAGGAACCGGTGCAACCCACTGCGCCACCACGCCCCCCACATCAGTGGAACTGCTCCCGCCTATTTACAGGACTTGATCCACTGGTACACCCCAGCCAGGTCCCTTTGCTCATCTACTTCTGCTTGCTTGGTGGTCCCGCGCACGAAAGGCAAAGCTCAGAGGTTCTCGGTTCTGGGTCCATTGTGGTGGAATGACCTTCCCCTGTCACTCAGAAACTGTGGAAACTCTGTCTGTTCAAGACGGGTCTGAAAACCTACCTTTTCCAGATCCACTTCACCCAAGATCTCTTCAGATCATCTATGGTGTAACTGTTCACGCATCGTAACTGCAGAAGCATCTCCAGATACAACCTTTATTCAGCCATTACTCTGGTATTGTACTGCTCATTTGTGTATCTTACAATATTTAAGAAAAAAAAATTAAAAAAAAAAAATTGGTGTGGGTATCGGGATTTGTCTATCCTGTGTGGTATGCACCTACTTGAACGATGAACCTCGGTGCAGCAAGTGGTAGGGAACAAACTAGGTTTGCCTGAGACTTTCATGTCTGCAGCTATGTCTCCTTCTCTCAATATAATGCTTAAATTGTACTTTTGCTGAGATGTACGTCACTTTGGACAAAAGCGTCTGCTAAATGAATTAGACATGTATGGATGAGTACAATTTAAGTAGTGTATCTAGCAATGAAAGTCACCTTGGTGGATAAGGTGTGTTCGCTGATAACACTACATAGAGTTCACTGGAAGTCACTTTGGAGAAACACACACACATTTTCGGAACCGCTTGTCCCATACGGGGTTGCGGGGAACCGGAGCCTAACCCAGCAACTCAGGGCATAAGGCTGGAGGGGACACACCCAGGACAGGACACCAGTCTGCCACAAGGCACCTCAAGCGAGACTCAAACTTCAGACCCACCGGAGAGTAGGACCCAGTCCAACCCACTGTGCCACCGCAACTTTGGAGAGATGCATCTGCTAAATAACTAAATGTAAATCTAAATGTACATAGTCCGCAAGATTAAACTGATAAAACAATACAATGACCATGTAAATGTCTGGTAGCATTCACTAAGACATGTTAACACAATACACACAGTTAAAGACAGAATAGTCATTCAAAAATAAAAGGACTACAAATGCACAAAACTGTTTTCAATAATATTTTGGCCTGTCTTTGGACTCTTGGGGCCGTTCCTGGTGACGAGGGATTAGTTCAGCGCAATTACACTAAGTAAATCCCATCTGACAGACAGCGATGATAGCAATGGGCCTTGGATCAAGACAACAAAACCAAGAATGATTGTTTTGGTTGGTAGGTTTCATGGTACAGAAATCCATATTGTGACGAAGCGTCACTGTTGTCCAGTAGCAATGTGTAACACCAATTACGTCACTAACCAAAACATATTTCTGACTGCAAAAAAAAAAGTACATGAAAAAACTTTAACTGGCTTTAAATGCTCAACAGGGCACATCGCACACAGGTTTAGAGAGCAAACAATTAAGCTGGACCACCTATTGTTTTGACTGTACTTGCAAATGGGCAATGGAAAGCATTTTAAGGCATGAGGTAATCAGAATGACGTTAGTTAAATGGAAGGCTGGAAGGTTAAATTGTTTTCTGCTGGCTGCTCTGAAGCCTGAAATCCTCAGAATGCAAAGAGCAGACATTCACTTATCTGAGTTGTTCGTGTGTGTATGTGTGTACGGGGAGAATCAAAGAAAGTATGTAGCCTGAAGGACATAGGGGTATGAGAAATAGAACTGCAGGAAAAACTCCCACTCATCTTCAGAGGGGCAATCAGATGGATATAGAACAGAGGACCACGGTGAACAGCTGCACTCCATGCTTTTGTTTTCATATCAGCAGTTGCACACACACTTTCTGAACCGCTTGTCCCATATGGGGTCGCGGGAAACTGGAGCCTACCCGGCAACACAGAGCGCAAGGCTGGAGGGGGAGTGGACACACCCAGGACAGGACACCAGTCCGTCGCAAGGCACCCCAAGCAGGACTTGAACCCCAGCCCCACCGGAGAGCAGGACCCGGTCCAACCCACTGCGCCACTGCGCCACCGCACCCCCCGTCAGCAGTTGCTTTTTGTAAAATTACATCACATTATAGGTATTAATTTAGCTGATGCTGTTCTCCAAAGTGACTTAAAATGTTAAGCTACTTAAAAGTATTTTCCAAAAGGGTGATGGTGTGCCATCCACCTGAAGAGCAGGTATGCCTACGGCAAACAGAACACTGATAGGACAGCTGACATAACACACCTCAGGCCTTCACAATCCCTTTGTAATGGAAAAATTAATTTGTAAATTATGACATGGTGGCACTCTAACTGTGTTTCAGCTATCTGGCAATTTTTTTCTGGGTCCATGTTCCTTCTGATATACTGTACGCACACTCTGTACATTGCTTGTACAGTAGGAAGTAAAAATTAATGAATGTGAAAAACATGTTTGATTACGGCATTAAGGGAAGCCCTTCTTAAGACACTGAATAGGCATTCAACGCACAGTTAATCAGCACATGGGTAAATATAAACAACTGCCAATTTGTTGAACAATGGAATTGCCAGCGTTTTTTATGACAACTACACACTGCTCTACAGGCCGATCACAGAGAATGCTGTCAATCACAATAACAGACATTACACAGATCTACCCTGGGGTCAAATGGTTATACACGTTGCCCTTTCCTTCAGAAAACCCCCACAGCAGCACATAATGACTGCATTCACAACTCAAGCTCCTCGCTTCTACAAAATCTGTCCGAATGACTTTGGAAGAGCAAGAACAAGCAGAGGGAGAAAGAACAGCAATACTTGCCAAGATGCACACTGTTTTTAGACAAAGCCAGCATTAGTCATACAGGCTGTAGTCTCAGTGCTATTTAAACAAGGACTGTGGTTGCAGGGCACTCCAGGCTCATTCTAAAGGCATGAGCCTAACTTTCAACCATAAATATTGCCAACAGCTCATAGTAGTCTTACCATTTTAGGAAGTCTTAAAACAAACATCATTCCTTTTACTTTTCTCTACTCTTTGTACATAGCATCTCCGTGCTGGGGAATTTGAAGCATTATGCACCACCCACTAAAAGATCTTCATGGTTTGTGTATAGGTGTTTTATTTGTTTGAAACTGAATTATACTTGGCATTTCGAAGTAAAGGAGTGGTTCACTGCAGACATGAAGCTACAGTCTAGTTAAACAAGGAAAGGCTTTTTCACTCTCCGGTACCCAGATCTCAGTTTTTCTTCCTTGTGGTTGTATCTCTCTGGTTCTTCTATCATCATTGTACCTTCATCACCATTGCGGAAGGGATTTCGACAACCAAAACACTTTCAAAGTAACTCATACATTGAATTTTTGAGGTATGACACTTTGTAAACCCAACCTGGGTCATGTAGGAGTTTCAGCTGCCTATGTCCAATTCAGTCCACGTCTGTCCTTATCCAGAGGTGTCAGCCTAGATCATATACATAACGACAATATTTGTGCCTATTCATGTTACTCAGCACTAAATCTGGCCACTACATGTTTATGCACACATACATTTTGTGAGTCAAACAGAAGAGCAACCTCCCTTAGTGTATTTGTTATTAAATATGAACACATTTCTAAACCAGCACATCTTATATCCGTTATAGAATCGAGGAGATCCTAGCACCTATAGGCCTGTTCAACATCTACAGGTATACTCAGTTTCAATTCAATTTATTTTTATAGAGTGCTCTTCTCACGCTATGACACAGAGAGCTTTAACATAGGCATAAAGCAAGAAAAACACATACAAAGAAGACAGTCGACTAATGGCTACCATAAAGAAGAACTGTGCTGACTACAACGATGTGTTAAATACTTCATAGTTCACAAATGCATTCTATGTCATTCTGAAAAAGGGGCTCACTGCTCTACATTCCATGCCAGAAAGCAGGTGTAAAGCCTGCGCTGAATTTGTCTTAGTTATTTCATAAAGATTTCAACAGGAAGAAGAATGTCTGAGAAGTCCTTGCAACATCTCCCCTGTTAATGACTTTAAGAATTTCTTTATATGGAAAGAAGAGTAAGACATTACCAGTGCCTTAATGAGTAGTGAGACTGGCAGTGAGAAAGACTCATTAAGCGGGGAAGAGGGGAGTTGAGAAAGAGGAGAGATCGAAGGTATGTCGGAGAAGTAGAGTTGTCAGAGCCCAAGACCAGACTAGGTTTGCTGATGCTCTTTCAAATTTCCATATGGACACATTTCTGGTCACCACTAACTCTAATTAGTCATTTTCCCCTCTGTCATGTAGGCAGTTATACATCATGCTCATTAATATGAATTTGACCTCCAACCCCATTGTGTTTGGTAAACTTAATTGAGACATAGACACAAAGTCTTGTTACGTGGAACTGAGAACAGTTGGACCCAAGTGCAGGATGGTTTGTCAGGAACCGAGGGGTCAAGCGAGTTCTCGTTGTTGGGGACAGGCGAAAAGTTGGTCGATCAGTGGTCAGAGTGGGAGTGAAGATCCATGCACGTGGTCAGGAGACCAACGTAATGGCCAAGGAACAAAGATCGAGGATGAAGACTGAAGGAGACTGGGACATAAGAGCAAAGGGGACGGTTGTCTCAGTGAGATTCTGCTAGAGTGAAGGGGCTGAGGAGGGTCTTTTAAAAAACAGCGCTTTGATTATCATCCGGTGCTTGATCTGCGTCAGGTGCTGTTGATTGTGGTGTGGTCATGGATGTGACAACGCTGAACTAAAGCCAGGAACGCAAACGTGTGCTACAGAGGTTGTCATTGTCCTCTGCTACAGAATGCCAGTGTTTAGCCGGTGCTTCATAAAGGGCTGTACATAAAAATCTAAGAAATGAGAACTACGTAACTACATGGAATCAAGCCTTCATTGCAAAATTATTCAACTTTCCCTGCTTGTTTGTATTGTTTATTCACTGCCCACTATCTGTGTCTTCAATCCAGACAACGTCCACTATACTGCTTAAAGAAAGAGACTCTCTCACACACACACTTTCAGAACCACTTGTCCCATACAGGGTCACAGGGGAACCAGAGCCTACCCGGCAACACAGGGCATAAGGCCGGAGGGGGAGGGGACACACCCAGGACGGGACAGGACGCCAGTCTGCCGCAAGGCACCCCAAGCAGGACTCGAACCCTAGACCCACCTGAGAGCAAGACTGTGGTCTAACCCACTGTGCCACCACACCCCCAAGGAAGAGACCCTTAATAAAAATATTTCTGATTCCCTTTTTTTTGGGCGAAGGGTAGTTTTAAATAAGATATCTGCCTTGAGCCAGTTGGGTAAGCATTTCACAGTGTGAATGGGTTAGTCTAAAATGATAATTGTGCCTTTCCTTAGAAAAATGCCTTCTAAGAAATGTTAAAAAACAATAAGAATCATCACCCTTAAACAGAGTCAAATGATAAATTTCAAAGTCTGTTCGATTACAGCTCTTCAGCTTAATGGTATCTTAACAATGCTCCACTTCCTGGTGTAAATACTGTGCCAGCAGGGGTTCTGATTTTACTGTCACTGTTCATTACTGGAGATATGGAGGGCCTCTGCTGAAGCACTTGTGTCCTTTGAGATATCTGTTGTGAAGCACCACAGTTTCCATATTCAGGTCCTTCAGTATCTGTAGCAGGGGGAATCTGCTGGAGGATGGATAGGAGATCATGGATTACATTTACATTTATTCATTTAGCTGATTTTTTCTCAAAACCAACTTAGAATGTTAAGGTAGTTACCCATTTATCCAGCTGGGTAATTTTACTGGAGCAATTCAGGGTAAGTACCTTGCTCAAGGGTGCTACAGCTGAAATGCTACCCAGCAAGCCGTGGATCCGAAGGCAGCAACTCTGACTACCACACCACTCGTTGCTGCAATTGGCCTTATTAGAAACTCCTGACAAAACAAATATTACAGTGCCATAGATTCTCATTAAAAATACTAAAATGTTTCAATACACAGGGGGTGCAGTGGCACAGCGGGTTTGACTGGGTCCTGCTCTCCGGTGGGTCTGCGGCTCAAGTCCCTTCCTCCTAAGTTTCTGTATGTAATCCATAATGTATCATTACACTGTAAGATGGGAACATTCATAATGAATAACAAGAATACTTCATATTAAACAGTTTATGTCTTTCAAAGCTCACAAAACAAGTTATAATAATTCACAATATAGAAAACACATGAAGGTGACAAATGTAACTAGGGATTGTAGTTGAAACTAATATAAAAAAACACATTGCTGAGATAACATTTGAACTCTTGATATCTTATCACTTCATAGGCACAGCTGGTAGCATAGTGGTTAAAGCTATTGCCTCTGGACCCACAGGTTCAATCCCCACCTTCTGCTGTAATACCCTTGAGCAAGGTGCTTACCCTAAATTGCTCTAATATAATTACCCACATGTAAAAAATTGTAACCTTAATGCTGTGAGCTGCTTTGGGAAAACATTAGCTAAATGAATACATGCAATGCAAGTTACCCTTCAAAAGATGGCTTCACTAGCTCAGCCTCTTTCTAAACCTTCTTATTGTCCATTAAATCAAAGTATTGATCTTATGCTCTTCCCTTCTGCTAATACCCCAATCCAGCCTCTCTGACCTTTAGAGTGGGCACCCACTCCCACAGAGTCTCTCAGATTGCAAAATACTTTTGTACAATTCACACAACTTTAACTATTTACAATCTAAATAACAGCCTCTACTGGTATGAGTTCCCTTGTGTAGAAAAACTCCAACAAAAATGTCAAAGTAAAAATGTTTAACCTGTGAGCATGAGCGGGGCGAGAGGATGTACAGCATACTGCAGTTGTGTCTTACCTGCAGCATCTTGTGCTTAGGTTGTTTAAATGTGTTGTGCAATTAATCAGTAAATAAGCATTCTTTTCAAATGGCCTTGGTTGTATCTTTTATTTGCTAAGGGTTTTTTGGATTCATTATGTATCTTTAACATATTTCATTGCTTATTTACATTACAGTACATGTTTGTTGCAGTGTAGAAGGAAAACAATGTGATTACACACACATTTTCTGAACCGCTTGTCCCAAACGGGGTCGTGAGGAACTGGAGCCTACCCGGCAACACAGGGAGTAAGGCCGGAGCTATTATTACAGTTGGAGTTTCAAAGAGAATTGCTCTATGACCATTAGGTATACATTTGTTGCCAGTAGATGTGAAAGGAGTGAGGGTTGAGAACTTCTGTCACCAGAGAGGATTTGGGAAAGTATGATTACCAACTGGGAGGGAAGCCATTACAAAATTCTAAAGAATGAGACCCACTTCATCATCCTTCTTTCACTGCCACCCTCTAAATTAACATGCTGCATAATTAATGACACACGTGTTCATTTTCAATACTCAATTTAACTGCTAGTTACATAAAACGTGCCTGCAGCATTTGATTTTTTTTTTTCCCATTAAGAGCTCTCTCTTCTATATTTTTGCCTTTTTTAATATTTTTTCCATGCACTGAAAACATGGAAGAAGCATGGGGGCCCCAGTGCCAAGGAAAACAGTGACTGAGAACAGCTCTGATCTCAGCAACAATTAAGAAAACTGGAAAAAACAGTGCACACAAAAATGAAACAAGGCATAAATATTAACAATATAAGCAAAGCGCACATGGCACGCACATGCACACAGACACAACCGATTGTCCTGAGCGGGGTCGCAGCGAGCCAGGGCCTAGCCCAGCAACACAAGGTGCAGGGCTAGGGGGTGAGGGGACACACCCAGGGCAGGACACCAGTCCCTTGCAGGGAACCCCAAGTGGGACTCAAACCCCAGACCCAACAGAGAGCAAGCACAGCCCAAGCCTGCTGCGCCATCGCACCCCCCTATAAGTAAAGCATGAATATAAAAAGATAAAGCAACAGTATACATTATGGGGTTTGGTAACATTGGCAGCTGGGTGTTTCTGAGATGATTCAAAGCCCCACCAGTTGTCTATATATGCAAAGCACCACGTGTCTATATATGTCTATATATGCAAGCAGAAGAATGAAATTCTTCTCTGCATACCTTTTTAAACCGAGACATATATTACTGACTATATTGTGGTTTTATTAGATTTTTTACTTTTTTCCTTCTACTTTCTGTCTACTTCCTGTTAAGATACATACAGATCATAAGGGACAATGTAGGAGAAAAAAATTCAACTGACAAAGGTGTTTTGGGCCATTTTTAACAATGCAGTGATGACTAGTGGGGGGGTGCGGTGGCACAGGGGGCTTGGCTGGGTCCTGCTCTCTGGTAGGTCTGGGGTTTGAGTCCTGCTTGGGGTGCCCTGCGACGGACTGGCATCCCCTCCTGGGTGTGTCCCCTCCCCCTCCTGCCTTGCACCCTGTGTTGCCAGGTTAGGCTCCAGCTCGCCATGACCCTGCTCGGGACAAGCCATTTCAGACACTGTATTTGTGTGTGATAACTAGTGACTACCTACTCTGCTGGGCCCCCATTACTGTTGTTTCTGAACTGTTGGTCCTGTTGTTTTAACCCTATTAAATCTGATGTAAAGATAATGATGGAAAAATAACTGAAAGACAATAATAAAACGATAATGATAGAAAGTGGAAGGCTTTGCTGGAAAGAGCCATTTAGCAACTTTAACAAATAGAGACAGATCAGTGTGAGGTGTATCATTATGACATTATTTGTCAGCAGATACCCTCTCAGTTGAGGAAGTGAACTTGTAACCTTGTGGTTGCTCATCCAAATTCCAAGAGGGGCCAAAATACAACTGTAATGAACCCCCACTGTCCCGCCTGGCAGAGGGCATCCCTTTCACAAGCATCAAGAGACAGTGACCACACTGGCACCAGGTCCCAATCAGAGAGGGGATAAGGCTGAAACTGAAGAAAACCCATGCAGAGTCTTGTGCATTCAGCTCTGGAAAAGTTACTGAAAGTACTTAAATATGGAATCTTGTCTACAGTTCTGTTTCTTCCTGTCATTTCTTGCTTCTGATGATGCTTCACCTGAGTCTTTACTGTGACACAAATAAATAAACTCTTGCACTTGGATTCAAAAGCTCCCATGCGCACTGAGTTTACAGCAGCACCATCAAGCAGGGTATTGACACCAAACTGCCCCGGCATAATATGAGTAAGGAAATGTTGGCCACTTTGGAAAAGAACACAAATAATAGTATCCTATGGAAAGCAAAGCTTAAATACCTGAGACCCTACGTTTAATAACAATACAAGGCATAAAACTTTAACCATATTTAGGATAACAAAAAAGAAAGGATGTCGGAAAAGGTTACATTTATTCATTTTGCTGACACTTTTCTCCAAAGCAACTTAAAACATTAATTAACCTGCAATTATTTACCCATTTATACAGCTTGGTAATGTTACTGGAGTAATTTTAAGGTAAGTACCTTGCTCAAGTGTACAACAGCTGAAGAGCAAACCTACAAGCTTTAGTCCAAAATCAACAGCTCTAACCACTACGCTACCAGTTAACCTTAAGAAAAGTTAATGCAAGAACTGACTGTCGTTCTGTTAATCCAAAGGAAGGCTGAGCCATTGTAAATCCACTTTGAAAAGACAACTTTTATGTATCTGTCAGAAAGTTTATAATATCATAGAGCATTATGGGAGAATAACCAGGTCATTAAAGAGAGGGGATGGCAAAAGAGCACAGGAGAAACAACCAATGTTAAGATATCATAAATTAAGGAACTACATTTACCTCATGCTTCTCTCCAAAGCAACTTATAATGTTAAAGTTACAATTATTTACCTCTTACTTCAGCTGGGTGATTTTACTGGAGCAATTCAGGGTAAGTACTTTGCTCAAGGGTACTACAGCCAGAGGTGGGAATCAAAGCATGTAACCTTTAGGTCCAGAGGCAGTAGGTCTAACTACTATGCTACCAGCTGTCCTTGTGGTGATGTAGGTTTTTCCAGTGCCTTGCTGTTTGGCGGGTCTAGGATCAACTCCTGCTTGGCGCCTTGCGATGGACTGATGTCCTGTCCAAGGTATACCCCACACCCCCATTGTTGCTGGGAAGGCTTCGGCTTGCCATGATCCCGCTTGGGACAAGCGATTATTAACGATGGATGGATGGATGATTGTGCAGCACATGTCCAAAAAAAGAGTGGACTGACAAAAAGTGTACATCAGCAGAAAGAAAGCCATCCATCCATCCATCTTCCTCCGCTTTTATCCGGGGCCGGGTCGCGGGGGCAGCAGTCCGAGCAGAGTCCTCCAGACTTCCCTCTCCCCGCACACCTCCTCCAGTTCCTCTGGGGGAACCCCAAGGCGTTCCCAGGCCAGCCGGGAGACATAGTCTCTCCAACGTGTCCTGGGTCTGCCCCGAGGCCTCCTCCCAGTGGGACAAGCCCGGAACACCTCACCAGGGAGGCGTCCAGGAGGCATCCGGAACAGATGCCCGAGCCACCTCAACTGGCTCCTCTCGATGCGGAGGAGCAGCGGCTCTACTCCGAGCTCCTCCCGGGTGACTGAGCTCCTCACCCTATCCCTAAGGGTGCGCCCAGCCACTCTGCGGAGGAAACTCACTTCTGCCGCTTGTATCCGCGATCTCATTCTCATTATGACTCAGCTCCCTCTTCACCACAACAGACCGGTACAATGACCGCATTACTGCAGACGCCGCACCGATCCGTCTGTCAACCTGCCGCTCCATTTTTCCCTCACTCGTGAACAAGACCCCGAGATACTTAAACTCCTCCACTTGAGGGAGCAACTCCCCCCTAACCCGGAGGGGGCAATCCACCTTTTCCGACTGAGGACCATGGCCTCGGATTTGGAGGTGCTGATTCTCATTCCCGCTGCTTCGCACTTGGCTGCAAACCTCTCCGGTGCACGCTGTAAGTCTTGATTCTATGAAGCCAACAGGACCACATCGTCCGCAAAAACCAGAGACGAGATCCTGCGGCCACCAAAACAGACACCCTCTGTTCCCTGGCTGTGCCTAGAAATTCTGTCCATAAAGATAATGAACAGAATCGGTGACAAAGGGCAGCCCTGGCGGATTCCCACATGCACCGGGAATAGGTCTGACTTACTGCCGGTAATGCGAACCAAGCTCCTGCTCCGGTCATACAGGGAACGAACAGCCCGTAGCAACGAGCCCTGAACCCCATAATCCCGAAGTACCTCCCACAGGATGCCACGAGGGACATGGTCGAATGCCTTCTCCAGGTCCACAAAATACATATGGACTGGTTGGGCAAACTCCCACGAACCCTCCAGCACCCTAGTGAGGGTATAGAGCTGGTCCAGTGTTCCACGGCCAGGGCGAAAACCGCATTGCTCCTCCTGGATCCGAGGTTCGACTATCGGTCGGATTCTCCTCTCCAGTACCCCGGCATAGACTTTCCCAGGGAGGCTAAGGAGTGTGATCCCCCTATAGTTGGAACACAATCTCCGGTCCCCCTTCTTAAAAAGAGGGACCACCACCCCGGTCTGCCAGTCCAGAGGCACCGTTCCCGAACTCCACGCGATGCTGCAGAGGCGTGTCAGCCAAGACAGCCCCACAACATCCAGAGACTTGAGAAACTCGGGGCGGATCTCATCCACCCCCGGAGCCTTGCCACCGAGGAGTTTTTTGACTACCTCAGCAACTTCAGCCAGGGTAATGGACGAGTCCCCCTCCGAGTCCCCGGCCTCAGCTTCCTCTACGGAAGGCGTGTCGGAGGGATTGAGGAGATCCTCAAAGTACTCCTTCCACCGCCCGAGGACATCCTCAGCTGAGGTCAGCAGCGCACCACTTCCACTGTAAACAGTGTTCGTGGAACACCGCTTCCCCCCTCTGAGTCGCCGGACGGTTTGCCAGAATCTCTTTGAGGCCGACCGAAAGTCTTCCTCCATGGCCTCACCGAACTCCTCCCAAGCCCGAGTTTTTGCCGCGGCGACTGCCAGAGCCGCGCTCCGTTTGGCCCGTCGGTACCTGTCAGCTGCTTCAGGAGTCCCATGA
The DNA here is from genome assembly GCF_900964775.1 of Scleropages formosus. Taxonomy (NCBI): domain Eukaryota; kingdom Metazoa; phylum Chordata; class Actinopteri; order Osteoglossiformes; family Osteoglossidae; genus Scleropages; species Scleropages formosus. Next base: position 273,196 of record NC_041827.1, read on the forward strand.
GCCAGCCAGGCCCGATAGAACTCCTTCAGCTTGACGGCATCCCTTACTTCCGGTGTCCACCACCGTGTTCGGGGATAGCCGCCGTGACAGGCGCCGGAGACCTTATGGACGCAGCTCCGAACCGCCGCCCCGACAATGGAGGTGCGGAACATAGTCCATTCAGACTCGATGTCCCCCACCTCCCTCGGGACCTGGTTGAAGCTCTGTCGGAGGTGGGAGTTGAAGACCTCTCTGACAGGGGCCTCCGCCAAACGTTCCCAACAGACCCTCACTATGCGTTTGGGCCTGCCAGGTCTGTCCAGCTTTTTCCCCCGCCATCGAATCCAACTCACCACCAGGTGGTGATCAGTTGACAGCTCAGCCCCTCTCTTCACCCGAGTGTCCAAGACATATGGCCGAAGGTCAGAAGAAACGACTACAAAGTTGATCATTGACCTCCGACCTAGGGTGTCCTGGTGCCAAGTGCACTGATGGACACCCTTATGCATGAACATGGTGTTCGTTATGGATAAACCGCGACTAGCACAGAAATCCAATAACAACTCACCGCTCGGGTTCAGATCAGGGAGGCCGTTCCTCCCAATCACGCCCACGTGGGCGTTAAAGTCCCCCAGTAGAACGACAGAGTCCCCAGTGGGAGCGCTTTCCAGCACGCCCCCCAGGGACTCTAAAAAGGCCGGGTACTCTACACTGCCGCTAGGCGCATAAGCACAAACGACAGTGAGAGACCGTTCCCTGACCCGAAGGCGTAGAGAGACGACCCTCTCATTCACCGGGGTAGACTCCAACACATGGCGGCTGAACTGGGGGGCTATTAATAAGCCCACACCAGCCCGCCGCCTCTCACCTTGGGCAACGCCAGAATAGTGGAGAGTCCACCTTCGATCGAGGAGAGTGGTTCCAGAACCCAAGCTGTGAGTGGAAGTGAGCCCGACTATATCTAGACGGTATCTCTCGACTTCCCGCACCAGCTCAGGCTCCTTCCCCGCCAGTGAGGTGACATTCCAAGTCCCAAAAACCAGAGTTGGCGCCCGAGGTTTGGGTCGGCCGGGCACTCGGCCCCGATCACCGCCCAAATCACAATGCACCGGCCCCTTACGGTTTCTCCGGCAGGTGGTGAGCCCACCGAAGAGCGGCTCCACGTCATGGCTTCGGGCTGAGCCCGGCCAGGCCCCGTGGGCATAGACCTGGCCACCAGGCGCTCGCATGCGAGCCCCCCCCCCCCAGGCCTGGCTCCAGGGTGGGGCCCCGGTGACCACATACCGGGTGGGGTAAACGAAAGCCTTGATTTTTCCTTCATAAGGGGTTTTTGAACCGCGCTTTGTCTCGTCTGTCATCCAGGACCTGTCTGCCATGGGAGACCCTACCAGGGGCATATAGCCCCAGACAACATAGCTCCTGGACTCATTCAGGCACTCAAACCCCTCCACCACGGTAAGGTGGCGGTTCACGGAGGAGAGAAAGAAAGCTCTTGTAGTTATTAGTGATGTGCCTGTAAACTGTAAGGGAAGTTCCAGCACAAAGCTGAAAACATTTGCTTCTAGGATTGTCCTGTCAACAGGGCCATAGCTTTCACAATTAATTTTGGTGACTTGTTGCAATAAAGACAAGTTAAGCTAACAAGACAACGTCTAAACAATTATTCTACTCTTTCTTTATTAGTGTCTACTGACAGGTTTATTTCGTAGATAATATTTGAACTTTGAAGAATGAACAGGGTTAGCAGAGAAAGCAGAGACCCAGGATATTTAAAGGCAGAAAATGTTTCAGATGATGAGATCATTCCCTTATTAATCACTGTACTGTAAGTCTTGTTTCGCTCATGTGGCAGTTAAAATGATCTGGCTTTATTCCTGGTCTGTATGTCATTTCCATATTGTTAAGAATGACATGGCACCAAACCTATCCCTTGTCTTCAGTGAAAGTTGAGTATACTCAGGCCTCATATAACACAGTGTTTTACAATTCAATTCAATTTATTTTTATAGTGCGCTCTTCTGACGCAGTGACACAGAGCACTTCAACACAGGCATAAGGCAAAAGGGAATAATATTAACATTATGAACATCTATGCTGTACGTTATGACAAGATTGAGGCTATGGTTATGGGAATGAGTAGGACCGGTAACAACTTTAGTAAAACTGACAAGAGTTTAAGAGAGATGTAAAACGAGAGTATCCAACAACACATCTATGAATATTGAAATCACCCATCAAGATAATTTAGTCATGAGTAATGACTAAATCCATTATAAAGTTACTGAATTCCTTGAGAAAAGAGGAGTACGGTCCATCCAGGTGGACGGTAGATAAGGAATATAATTATATTGGGTTTCGACTTGAAATCTAGCTGTAGAGCTTCAAATGAGGTAAAATTATCACGATTTCTCGGTGTTATTTGTAATCTATTATTGAAAAGAATGCCGACTCCACCTCCACGACGCACAAAACGAGATTTATGGAAATAATCATATCCGTCCAGAGCAGCTTCTATTAGTGGAATTGTATCGGGCTCATGGGGTGCGGTAGCGCAGTGGGTTGGACCGCAGTCCTGCTCTCCGGTGGGTCTGGGGTTCGAGTCCCGCTTGGGGTGCCTTGCGACGGACTGGCGTCCCGTCCTGGGTGTGTCCCCTCCCCCTCCGGCCTTGCGCCCTGTGTTGCCGGGTAGGCTCCGGTTCCCCGCGACCCCATATGGGACAAGCGGTTCTGAAAATGTGTGTGTGTGTATCGGGCTCACTGAGCCAGGTTTCAGTAAGAAGGAATAGATCGGACTTTTAACTTAATATTAGGTCATTTACTGGGACAGCTTTACTTGTAAGAGAACAAAACAAATATTTAACAGACAGCATTTTATATTACAGTTTGGCCTCGGTGGTAAGTTAAGGATGTTTGTTTTAATGTATTTTAGGTTTCTGGTGCAAACGCTCCTATCACTAAGTCTAGTTAAACACTGTGGCCTTATAATAGTTTGTATGTTTTGGCTGCACTTAACGCTTTTATTTGAAGTTTTGAGGCCCACACAGGCCACGACACAAGAAACCCCATGACATGGGACACAACACCACAACAGGGGCTTACAAAAACATAAGTCATTTTTATAGTAACCCAACCAACCAATGTCAACAACTGCTTGTCCTGTGCGGGTTGCAGCTTACCCAGCACCCCAAGGTGCAAGGCTGAAGGGGGAGGGAACACACCCTGGAAGGGACACCAATCTGTCACAAGGCACACTAAGCACAGCTCGAACCCCAGACCAGCCATACAGCGGGTACCGGTCAAACATGCCACACCACCATGCCCCTTGATTTTACTCACTAGGCAGCAATTTTACTCACTACACTGTCAGCTGCTCTTTTTGTTCATTGCTATTGTTCATTTGATAATGAACAAATAAATGAAAACATGACATTAAAAGACAAGATAGATATATATTTTTGTTGCAAGTATTACACAACAAACATGACATAACAATGGATAAAATAGGTTTTATTTCTGTATTTTATTTAATGTTAGATTGCATTTTTTTGTTGTCTCGAATTGACAGTTTCTTACCAAATAATGTTAACTTCACCCCTTCACAGTAGGAAATCATCTAACGAAGATTTCAGGGGATGAATTAGCCCATTATATGAGAGACAGGTGTACAGAAGGATGAGGTGCTGTAGCCTATCTTCTTGCTTTTTTCTAATGAGGTTCTGTGGCTAACTGCCATATTCCTCCACTGTACACAACCTCTGTATTTTTTGAGGTGCCCCACTAAGCAGTATCAGCTAGGGCCACCAGTACACTTTTATTCACTATTTTAAAAAAAGGTAACCTTGCATAAAATATGCATTAATGGTGAATTTCACACCTGTCAGGTAAAACAGCTGAAAATATGTTAGTCTACATTAACATCATAAGAGTTTCCCCATTTAGTTGGGGACGAGGTGTACATTGCTTTGGAGAAAAGTGTAAATTAATAAATGTAAATGTACATGTAGTAAACTTCCAGTAAACAAAGCATTCTGCAGCTGAGAACTTTGATGATGTCTTTCGGACTGTCTCAGCAGCTGGAATCCTGTCTTTAGAAATAACTGTTATCTATGGAGCTGAAACTCCTAGAACTTCCTGTACTGTGAAGTCTGTTGAGAAGCTGCTCTTAAATTTTCATTGTGGAGTAAAGATTACTTACATATACACTTATTCATTTAGCAGACACTCCAATGCAACATAGAACTCAAAGGAATGAAAATTGCATTTCTAGTTAATTTCACATTAGCAGCCAGTTGATTATTGAGTAACCAATCAATCTAGAACTGGATCGGTTAGTCAGTTATTTTTATCATTATGGTATCTTGTCGGGGGTGCGGTGGCGCAGTGGGTTGGACCGCAGTCCTGCTCTTCGGTGGGTCTGGGGTTCAAGTCCCGCTTGGGGTGCCTTGCGGCGGACTGGCGTCCCGTCCTGGGTGTGTCCCCTTCCCCCTCCGGCCTTACGCCCTGTGTTGCCGGGTAGGCTCCGGTTCCCCGTGACCCCGTAAGGGACAAGCGGTTCTGAAAATGTGTGTGTGTCTTGCTTGATCTGCATTTATCTTTTCTGCACTGCTTTGTTCTGTCTGTCCTGCGGGAGACTGTTTTTAACTACTACTAATTTTCAGGAATTTTTTTTAAAGAAAAGTTTTTCTATAAATTACATTAGAAATGACAGCATTACTGGCACTAGTTTCCTTGTTTACTGATGTGTCCCACTTGCTTATAATTAGTGCTTACGGTCCATTTATCTAAAGACTACAGACATCTTTGATTTGTTATACAGCAGCAGTTTGTAACTTTTAATGCTTTTCTTAACATATAACAAGCATTTTGTATAGCACCTTTAGATCTTGGTAGTGCAAATATTTAAATCTCATAAAGAAACAGGCTTCCAACTGCTTCAAGAAAAAATTACAAAAAGACTCCACCAGTCACATTTGACATCTGCATGGACAGACATTATTAAGCAAAACTAAATTATAATAGAATTTTAATACTGACATTTTACTGAACCTCCTGTGACCTTAACTATATCCTCTTAGGCAAATCTTTTTTCGAGCTGCTCTGCCTCGCTGCACTAATTCTTATGTTTCCTTTTCTCGTCATCAGGAATAAAACTTACAGATAGCACAACACAGTATTGGCATAATTACTTCAGAGAAAGTATGACAGAGGCATTTGTACTTCCCATGGGGGAGACTGTTCAAATGTAATATCTTACAGTAATGCTAACCCTATTTTCTCTAAAAATGTAATAACTGATGTAATAAGTCTACCAAAAGGGCAGTAAAAATAAAGCCAGCAATATAACTCAGTAATGTAATACAGGGAACGTAGTTATTCTAAGTGGGAACCTAATCTTTTAAGATTGTATAAGCAATTGCCATTGCATTTACATTAGGCTGCAGGCAGGTAATTTACATTTGGGCTGCAGGTAGGAATACTTAAAAAGTAAATTTCACTCAGTAAAGTATTTGCTATGAAAAACAATGTAGCATTTGAAACTGGTTTCATCATGTGGTTTGTGCACTGTCTCCTCATCACCAATAACCTATATCATTCCCTCCTTCAGCATCGATAACTGCTCAACCTAATGTTTGTGGGTTCTGCTGGTTCACAGCCTATTCCACAAGTGCAGGGTGGTGTGATGGAGTACATATTCGATGGGGTTATTAACACACCACAGGGAAATCACACACAGACATTCACACACAGTGTTTAGTTTAGAGTCACAGAGTCACCTGAAAAAAACGTAGTGGAACTGTGGGAGGAAACCAACGCAAACTGAGCAGGATTCAAACCTACATCTGGCACTGTAAAGTGGCAACACTAAGCACACTTTCAAAAAGCTCTGTATTATCTGACAAACATTACACAATAGCAAATAGCAGTCAGAATGTGGTAAAACAGAAACAACAATGTACAGCAAGAGATAATGCAGTGATACAAGGCTAAGGACCAGAGCCTGACACCACAGGCCTGATCCTATGTGAAAAAGTGTGGATCAGTAATTCACTTGAAGTTGTTTGTACATCACATATGAGCTGTCGTTTTTGAAAATTAAGACCTGTCCAGATCCACAGTTTTCAGATAATTCACTGGGCCAGGGGTCAGCAAGTACAGTGCTACAAGTTTCACAAGAACTTCTAATTGAACGAGTTTTAAACATGAAAGGCCAAGTCAGGCAGTGTGTTGTCAGAATAACTAAGGTATGGTACTTTAAATATTATTTAAAAGCCAAACTCTAGTGGAAACCTGCACATCCAGCAGCTATAATAAATATAATAAGCAGCCTTATGCCTATAAAACGTGTGGTTTATTATAACTATAAAATAAGTTATGTTCATTTTTTCAAGCAAGTATTTAATGATTGAAAGATTAGACCCTTGTGTTCCTTGCTACTCAAAGAGAGAAACATAGTTGTTCTGAAAAAGGGCTCATGTGGCTACTACTTAATGGATTTGGTGGGTCTGCAGAACACATGCACACACACAGTCTACAACCACTTGTCCTAAGTAGGGCCATGGCCTAACCCAGCAACACAGGGTACAAAGGACAAACCCCAGACAGAGCACCTGTCCACTACAAGGCACCCCAGGGAGGATTTTAATGCTAGACCCACCACAGAGTAGTCCCCAGCTAAACCCGCTGTGCCACCGCTCCCTTCTTCTGCAGAAAACGGTAAGTAGAAATAAAAAACCATCAGAGGGTAAACATTTACCACTAGCAGACAAATCAAGGTACAGTTAAGACTTTAATAACATTATGTTTAAAAAACATAGAGGGAGCAAGTGAAAGAATAATGCATAGGAATGGAAAATTGGACAAAACAGTGACAATTTATCTCAGTCTCCTTAAACTTATTTCCTAGTCAAAAGCTTCTTTTATCATGTCTGATCCTTCTTCAAACTTGTCTTTTCTTTCTTGTGCTCTTTGAGTCTTTTTTCTGTGTCTTTTTTAGTGTGGAAAATATTTTTTGCTTCTTTTGTGTGTGATATGCTTCTTAGCTGATGTCTAACCTGCTGAATCTTACAAATGTTTTAGGAAATTATTAGCACAATTTCATTTGTATGTTTTTATGAATAAGCTAATAATTACAATACTGAGATAATATATGTTATAGGTAACTAATCAATCATACAGAAATACTATGCTACGCTACCATACATACTGTAAATACAAGTACATGGCCCTACTTTAAACTCCTCTGCACTGAACACCACATTCTCAGAAGACTGACTACCACAGAAAGAGTGGAATACAATCTATGCATCTATGAAACTATAAATAGCAAAGATGAACAGTGTATTAGATCACCAGCCTAATGAACCGACCAAGAACTACGTAAACATTTCTTTAACTGGAGTTGAACAACCTTTTCTGTATATACCTGAGGAGGCTGGCCAGTGGTGACAGATGAATCCCATGCTGACAGAGGATGATGTCCATCTGCCATGACGATCGAGACGTTCCATGCCGAGTCGGGGATCCAAGATGCCATTTACCAACATTATAATTACTTGTTAAACACTGGCTTACAAATAGTTATTTTCTAGAATGCCCAGGAGGGATGGGCTACCACTGGCCCTTGGACCCCCAGAGGTTTTTTTCTCCCTCAACTTTCAGTTGGGAGTTTTTGTTCCTTTCCCCGGTGGCCAGTAGGTATACTTATAGCTCTATAATAAGTTCTTCATTATGGTAGCCATTAGTTGACCGTCTTCTTTGTTTGTATCTGTTTTTCTTGCCTTATGTCTGTGTTAAAGCGCTCTGTGTCACTGCGTGAGAAGAGCACTCTATAAAGAATAAAATAAATAAATAAAATAAAATAAAACAGCAAGTAATGGGATGGACACTTGGTGCAATCTGGATTTTTCACAGGTATTAAAATGTTGCTCAGTTGTGACAGTTCATGGAGTTCAATGTTTATCCTTTTATCCCTTATCCTGTCAACTGGCCATATGGCAGAGTACAAAGGAGAATCATGAAATTCAGCTGCATAAACTGTGCTGAAATAATGAACTGTCTTTAGCAGTTCATTGTAACAACCTATTTTGTCAACGACAAATCTGTGTGTCAGTTACGGACCCATTAATATACGGATTCAGAGCTGGTAGAGAATCACTAGGCAGCTGCTTAAGCTCTAGTTGCAGATCCACACTGTTGTGCAACACCCAGACTGGACCAAATCGTCACTAAGCATGTAATGTAGTCTAATTTCCAGAGGCTGGTTACACAGTGTGTCTTAAAATCATTTTGTGGTATCACTTCAGTCTTGTCTTCACAGTCTGTGCAACAGAGAATCTGCAGCATGTAAACAGTTACATTTATTTACTTAGCACACATTTTTCTCCAAAGTGACATAACATCCATGCACCCATCTTCCTCTGCTTATCCGGGACCGGGTCGCGGGGGCAGTAGTCCAAGCAGAGCCCCCCAGACTTCCCTCTCCCCGCACACCTCCTCCAGCTCCTCTGGGGGAACTCCAAGGTGTTCCCAGGCCAGCTGGGAGACATAGTCTCTCCAACGTGTCCTGGGTCTGCCCCGAGGCCTCCTCCCAGTGGGACATGCCCGGAACACCTCACCAGGGAGGCGTCCAGGAGGCATCCGGAACAGGTGCCCGAGCCACCTCAACTGGCTCCTCTAGATGCGGAGGAGCAGTGGCTCTACTCCGAGCTCCTCCCGGGTGACTGAGCTCCTCACCTTATCCCTAAGGGTGTGCCCAGCCACTCCGCGGAGGAAACTCACTTCTGCCGCTTGTATTCGTGATCTCATTCTTTCGGTCATGATCCAGAGTTCATGACCATAGGTGAGGGTAGGAACGTAGATCGACCGGTAAATTGAGAGCTTCGCCTTACGACTCAGCTCCTCCTTCACCACAACAGACCGGTACAATGACCGCATTACTGCGGACGCCGCACCGATCCGTCCGTCAACCTGCCGCTCCATTTTTCCCTCACTCGTGAACAAGACCCCGAGATACTTAAACTCCTCCACTTGAGGGAGCAACTCCCCCCTAACCCGGAGGGGGCAATCCACCTTTTCCGACTGAGGACCATGGCCTCGGATTTGGAGGTGCTGATTCTCATTCCCGCTGCTTCGCACTTGGCTGCAAACCTCTCCGGTGCACGCTGTAAGTCTTGATTCTATGAAGCCAACAGGACCACATCGTCCGCAAAAACCAGAGACGAGATCCTGCGGCCACCAAAACAGACACCCTCTGTTCCCTGGCTGTGCCTAGAAATTCTGTCCATAAAGATAATGAACAGAATCGGTGACAAAGGGCAGCCCTGGCGGATTCCCACATGCACCGGGAATAGGTCTGACTTACTGCCGGTAATGCGAACCAAGCTCCTGCTCCGGTCATACAGGGAACGAACAGCCCGTAGCAACGAGCCCTGAACCCCATAATCCCGAAGTACCTCCCACAGGATGCCACGAGGGACATGGTCGAATGCCTTCTCCAGGTCCACAAAATACATATGGACTGGTTGGGCAAACTCCCACGAACCCTCCAGCACCCTAGTGAGGGTATAGAGCTGGTCCAGTGTTCCACGGCCAGGGCGAAAACCGCATTGCTCCTCCTGGATCCGAGGTTCGACTATCGGTCGGATTCTCCTCTCCAGTACCCCGGCATAGACTTTCCCAGGGAGGCTAAGGAGTGTGATCCCCCTATAGTTGGAACACAATCTCCGGTCCCCCTTCTTAAAAAGAGGGACCACCACCCCGGTCTGCCAGTCCAGAGGCACCGTTCCCGAACTCCACGCGATGCTGCAGAGGCGTGTCAGCCAAGACAGCCCCACAACATCCAGAGACTTGAGAAACTCGGGGCGGATCTCATCCACCCCCGGAGCCTTGCCACCGAGGAGTTTTTTTGACTACCTCAGCAACTTCAGCCAGGGTAATGGACGAGTCCCCCTCCGAGTCCCCGGCCTCAGCTTCCTCTACGGAAGGCGTGTCGGAGGGATTGAGGAGATCCTCAAAGTACTCCTTCCACCACCCGAGGACATCCTCAGTTGAGGTCAGCAGTGCACCACTTCCACTGTAAACAGTGTTGGCGTAACACTGCTTCCCCCCTCTGAGTCGCCGGACGGTTTGCCAGAATCTCTTTGAGGCCGACTGAAAGTCTTCCTCCATGGCCTCACCGAACTCCTCCCAGGCTCGAGTTTTTGCCTCCGCCAAACGTTCCCAACAGACCCTCACTATGCGTTTGGGCCTGCCAGGTCTGTCCAGCTTTTTCCCCCGCCATCGAATCCAACTCACCACCAGGTGGTGATCAGTTGACAGCTCAGCCCCTCTCTTCACCCAAGTGTCTAAGACATATGGCCGAAGATCAGAAGAAACGACTACAAAGTCGATCATCGACCTCCGACCTAGGGTGTTCTGGTGCCAATTTCACTGATGGACACCCTTATGCATGAACATGGTGTTTGTTATGGACAATCCGTGACTAGCACAGAAATCCAATAACAGCTCACCGCTCGGGTTCAGATCAGGGAGGCCGTTCCTCCCAGTCACGCCCCTCCAGGTGTCACTGTCTCTGCCCACGTGGGCGTTAAAGTCCCCCAGTAGAACGACAGAGTCCCCAGTGGGAGTGCTTTCCAGCACGCCCCCCCAGGGACTCTAAAAAGGCCGGGTACTCTGCACTGCCGCTAGGCGCATAAGCACAAACGACAGTGAGAGACCGTTCCCTGACTCGAAGGCGCAGGGAGACAACCCTCTCATTCACCGGGGTAGACTCCAACACATGGCGGCTGAACTGGGGTTCTATTAATAAGCCCACACCCGCCAGCCGCCTCTCACCCTGGGCAACGCCAGAATAGTGGAGAGTCCACCCTTGGTCGAGAAGAGTGGTTCCAGAACCCAGGCTGTGAGTGGAAGTGAGTCCGACTATACCTAGACGGTATCTCTCAACCTCCTGCACCAGCTCAGGCTCCTTCCCCGTCAGTGAAGTGACATTCCGAGTCCTAAAACCCAGAGTTGACGCCCGAGGTTTGGGTCGGCTGGGCACTCGGCCCCGACCACCGCCCAAATCACAACGCACCGGCCCCTTACGGACTCTCCGGCAGGTGGTGAGCCCACCGAAGAGAGACTCCACATCTTCGCTTTGGGCTGAGCCCGGCCAGACCCCGTGGGCATAGACCTGGCCACCAGGCGCTTGCATGCGAGCCCCCCCCCGGTGACCCCATACCGGGCGGGTTAAACAAGAACCTTGATTTAATGGTCATCATAAGGGTGTTTTGTTCTGAGTGACATAACATTCAGAGTAAAAGAGTGCAAAGGGTAAAAAAAACAAGATAGATGCGGACATGTGATGTCAGTTTCTTAATGCCACCATTTTTGCTGGCACGCATTACTCGAGTAGATGCTTAGAGAACTGACAGGAAATGTAGAGGTGATTGTGACAGATGACGTGATGAAATTTACAGAGCACTTAGGAGATCAAGAGAGCGTTCCAAGAGAAATTTGTTTTAAGATCCTTATTAAATATTGAAAGGAGTTTATCAGTTCTGAGGAAGAGTGAACTTAAGGACTTTTGATTTTGGATTTTTTTCTCCAGGGGTGCGGTGGCGCAGTGGGTTGGACCATGGTCCTGCTTTCCGGTGGGTCTGGGGTTTGAGTCCTGTTTGGGGTGCCTTGTGACGGACTGGTGTCCTGTCTTGGGTGTGTTCCCTCCCCCTCCGGCCTTATGCTGTGTTACCGGGTAGGCTCCGTGACCCCGTATGGGACAAGCAGTTCTGAAAATGTGTGTTTTTGTGTCTGTCTGTCTGTGGGACCACCATGCAGGTGGAGGAGAATAGCACTCTTGCTGCGGTGTAGGGAGTGATCAGACATGAGGGTACAGATCCTTTGAGTGTCTTGTAAAGTATAACATGCCTTGAACTGGGGTCAGCTACATGAAGTCAGTGGAGAAAGATGAGGAAAACAGATACATATGGGTTGCTTTGACATGTCAAATATAACTTGTGCTGCAGCATTCTGGATCAGTTGGAGAGGCATGAAGGCAGAGGCCAGAAGACAAAACAAGAGGGACCTGCTGTAGTCCAGATGAGACATCGCTGTGCTCTGAACTAGGAGCTGTGTACAGTGTGCTGTAAAATGTAGGTGGATTCATTGGTGATTCTTCTTGTGCTTGTGTTTAATTGTAACGCAGCCTTGTGTTGATATCTAAACTAGAGAAAAGATGGATCAACTAAATGTTATTAATTTAGCATCAACAGCATTTGATTTATTTAAAGCAGCTTGAGATCTGGGGAATTTGAGATCCATAACCATCCAGCAGCTCAGGAGGGGTCGGAGGAGCTTTGCTCAAGCTGCACTAAGCAAGGGTGGAGAAACTCTGACCTCTAATGAGGACATTGTCAGGAGGTGGAAGGAGCACTCTGAGGAACTCTTAAACCTGAGAGATATGCCTCCCTTACAGGAGTCAGGGCCAGAGGCTTCTGGCTGTCAGAGTCCATTTCCCTGGTGGAAGTCACAGGTAGTTGGTAAGCTCCACAGTCTGACTATTTTGGGGTCTTGTTCACGAGTGAGGGGAAAAGGGAGAGTGAGATCGGCTGCAGACTGGGAGTAGCGGCAGCAGTAATGCGGTCGTTGTACCAGACTGTAGTGGTGAAGGGGGAACTGAGCCATAAGGCAAGCTCTCCATTTACCGGTTGATCTATGTCCCTACCCTCACCTCTGGTCATGAACTTTGGGTATTGAGAATAAGATATCAGATACAAGCGGCTAAAATGAGTTTTCTCCGCAGGGTGTTGGGACTCACCCTCTGTGACAGGGTGAGGAGTTCGGACATCCGGGAGGAACTCTGAGTAGAGCCACTACTCCTCCACATTGAGAGGAGCCAGTTGAGGTGGTTTGGGCATTTGATAAGGATGCCCCCTGGCCGCCTCTCTTTGTAGGTATACCAGGCACGGCCAACTGGGACAAGACCCCGAGGTTGCCCCAGGACCCGCTGGAGGGATTATATCTCACAGTTGGCCTGGGAATGGCTGGGGATCCCCCAGGTTGAGTTGGAGGAAGTTGTAGGAGATAGGGGCAGCTGGGCCTCTCTGCTCTCCCTGTTGCCACCGCGACCCTACTAGGACAAGCGGGAAAGAAAATGGATGGATGGATGGAAATCCACATATTTTTACTGACATAACTTTGCTTTAGGATAAGAGAGCAGCTCTCCTCCTGAGATGAGTGCCATCAGCCTTAAGACCACAAGTGCAGTTTAGTATTTGAACCCATGCTGAGGAACCTTGTGTAATACATCCTCCATCATGAGACTTGGTTCATCCAACTGTAGGCATACTTTCGGCATTCTAGCGACACCCATAAAGAATTTTTCCTTCTTTCACGCCACTCAAAAAATGAGACTTGGTAGTGTGGTAACTGGCCCACACAGGTGGCCCTGGGAAACAGTGCAACAGTGGCAGCACACTGAGACACCAACAATAATGGGCACAGCAGGAGACCTCCTAAGCTGTGGTGGTACCATCAAATCAAGCCCCTTCTGCCTTGGTAGAACCCCCAACTCTGTCTCAGGCACCCATGGGGGGGGCTAAAGGTCACAGGCTGTTAATTTGCTGCAATGTGTATCACTGCTGAAAGCAGTGCTATGCTGATGCCACCTTCTCATCGTAATCTCCATCCCCATGCCTAACTCCTGCCCATGTTCCAGAGACCCGCTCTGAATATGTATACAGGAGTTTTATTACAAATATCTTATTTTTTATTTAATGTGACCTGCTTTTATTCACATCTAAAACATTTACTCATTTCTATAAAAAAATCGCAGTCATGGGCCACTTGTCCTTGCAGTTCATATGAATCTGTTAGGAAAATGTACACTTAATTTTTAGGGTTTTTGTCATATGCAAAATGTTGCTCACTCCATTACCCTCTAAAAAAAGTTATAAAAGTAGGCCTAACATTACAGAGCCAACAGATGAGGAGGCAGGAAAAAGTTTTTAAGAGATCTATATTTATCCTGTGAAAGAAATTATTAAATGGAGACCCTTGATGAATGAGATCATGGTCCTGTTGAAATGTTGGTTTCAATTTAATTTAATCAATCTGACTGATTCATCATTACGGGATCAACTAAATATAGATGGGTGCGAAGTTCCAAAATAAGCTCTTCAAAAAGGGTGTCAAGGATTTCCAGGATGAGGAGAGTGAATACCACTGAGAAAATGAAAGGAGGAGGTACAGACAAAGAGCAGTAAAGAGCAGTATGGCCCTCAGAACCACAGAAAAACCCCACTTAGTATCATGAGATGGCTTCATAACATTGTTTGTTCTTTGAACTCTATACAGGAGCAGGGAACAAGAAAACATATTTAATAGCAGAACTACTGTAATAACCATGCCAATGAGCTGTGGACAAGTGTAAGTCCTTAAGTGAGAAGCATGTGCCTCTCCTTCTTCACTTTCGCATCATAGAGCGATCTGGTCATCGGGTGCCCATGCTCTCAACTTCAAAGCTTCTCCTTAGCGTGTTATTCCTCTACAGGCATGTCTCTTCTGCAAGCTTTCAGAGGTTTCCTCATGTAATTTGTGCCATACTAATGAAGGATGCCAGAGGAAAATATGAGGGGACTGCAAACTCCCTCTTGTTCTTATGCCTGTTGAGAGGTTTTACAAATTTGACTGGAAACAAGTTATAAGCAGGATCTCAATTTCTTACAGTTTCGATGGGTTTCTTATACTTTGTCACGTACCCCAATCACTTGCCCAACTGACTGCACCTGCAGCTGATCAGGAAGTGAGGCATAAAGAAACAACCTGGACACTCCTGAGTGCAGAACCTCATCAGAGCAAACCGAAGCGCTCCATGATCATCTTGTGTCCCTTCCCTCGCCCTTGTGCTTCTCCTATTCAGCTTCTTGGCTCTTTGCTTCTGTCCTCCTGTTGTCTCTGCCTACCCTTTGCAATGACATTTGAAGATCGACTGACCCCTGCCTGTCCCTGAGCATTGGCTTGCCTGTCCCTTTGAATAAAGAAACATCTGCACTTGAGTTCGCTGAGTGGACACCTGTGTCAGACATGACATACTTGCAATTTCCAAACCATCTGACACAAAACTGACTGTGCCGTTCTACATCTTGAAGGCAAATTTCTGTGGGAAACTTCCGTAAAAATCATGCTAACAACTTACAGTACAATGTCTCTGAACATTAAATAACAGATCTTAGAAACTTTGTATCTCACTTTGAGGGATAATTTTCCAAATACAAAGAATGGACTAATTATTTGTTATAGCATTACTGTTTTGACAATCACAGTTATAGGTCATAGTAATGAAATATGTAATATAGATTTTTGTCTTATTTAATATTATTAAATATTAAAAAGAAAGAAACATTCAAAGTGCATTAACCGAATCCCTTAAAAATAACTACTTTTTAGACAATGTTCAAAGCATTATGTCATGCCCACGCCGACGAGCCAACGCGAAACACCTGGGGCACAACGCAGACTGAGGCAGAAAAGGCAGAGTCAGACCAGGAGCTGACGCGGAACCTTGTTCAGTCTTACTGCTAGCGACCTCCTGACTACTACTCTACTCCTCCCTGATCCCTGAGTCCTTTGCCCTGTCCTGTGACCCTGATCCTTCATCCTTGTGCCTGCTTCAGATCTACAACCTTTTGCCTGTTTACCGACCTTGCTTTTTGGATTGTTGTTGTTACAACGTTTGCACCTCGAAGACCCATTACCTGTTTTGTGACCCCGTCTCTTGGATATCCCTTGAATAAACCACGCACTCCACTCCACACTTGAGTCCACCACTTCCTTCCGGAACCAACCATGACACATTATATCTTCATTAAATGACTCAGGCTGTTTCTACCTTCAAAACTGCAAGGGGACCTTTTATCTACTTTCAAACCTGTTAAGTTTTATTACTCTGTGTGAAATGAAAAGGGAAGCTACAGTGATACTCTGAACTTAAATTCCTGCTCCAAAACTAGAAGAACAAGGGGGTTCCTGAATAAGGAACAGCTATGTCCTGAATCCTTGCCTGTATGCTCATTTTCTAGGAGGGACTGAATTATTGGGATAATAAAATGGCTTATTTTCTGTATAAGCGCCACAGTGGCAAAGCACCGGGGGTGGATGAGATTTGCCGGGAACTGCTTATGGCCCTGGATGTTGTAGGGCTGCCATGGCTGATACACCTCTGCAATGTTGCATGGACCTCGGGGACAATGCCTTTGGATTTGCAAACTGGGGTGGTGGTCCCTATCTTTAAGAAAGGGAAAGTAGGTGCCAACTATCGGGGTATCACACTTCTCAGCCTCCCTGGGAAAGTCTATGCCAGGGTGCTGGAAAGGAGGCTCCGGCCGATAGTTGGACCTCAGACTGAAGAGGAGCAATGCGGATTCCGTCCTGGCCGTGGAACAGTGGACCAGTGTTTTACCCTCTCACAGATAACTGAGGGGGAATGGGAGTTCGCTAATCCAGTCTACATGTGTTTTGTAGACTTGGAGAAGGCCTATGACCGTGTTTCCCGAGAAATTCTGTGGGAGGTGCTTAGGGAGTATGGGGTGCCAGGGCCAGTACTGCGGGCCATTTGGTCTCTGTACACACGGAGCGAGAGCTGTGTCTGCATACTCAGCATTAAGTCAAGTCCGTTCAATGTGGGTGTTGGACTCCGCCAAGGTTGTGCCTTGTCTCCACTCCTGTTTGTGGTTTTCATGGACAGGATATCAAGGCGCAGTTGAGGTCAGGAGGGCATTCTATGTGGGAGTCGGAAGGTGATGTCTTTGCTTTTTAAGGATGATGTTGTCCTTTTGGCACCGTCACACGGTTGCCTCCAACAGGCACTGCAATGTTTTGCAGCCGAGTGTGAAGTGATTGGGATGGGGATCAGCACCTCAAAGTCTGAGTCCATGGTCCTCTCACGGAAAAGGATAACATGCCCCCTCCAGGTATGGGGAGAGAATTTGCACCAGGTAGAGGAGTTCAAGTATCTTGGGGGTTCACGAGTGAGGGGAGAAGGAAGTGTGAGGTGGTTTGGGCATCTGATAAGGATGCCCCCTGGGCACCTCCCTTTGGAGGTATACCAGGAACGGCCAACTGGGACGAGGTCTGGGGATCCCCGTGCTGCGCTGGAGGAAGTTGCGGGGGACAGGGGCGGCTGGGCCTCTCTGCTCTCCCTGTTGCCACCGCGACCCTAGAAGGACAAGTGGGCAAGAAAGTGGATGGATGGCTGGATGGATGGATTATTTTCTGTATTCCAGGACATGTGTCCACAGCCGAGTTCACTTTTTGCCCTTCACGAGTTGTTCAGCCCAACATGAAGTTATGATGTTATCTTTAAATAAGGACAGTTGGTAGACTGGGGGGGCGAAGTGGCGCAGTGGGTTTGGCTGGGTCTGGCTCTCTGGTGGGTCTGGGGTTTGAGTCCCACTTGCAGTGCCTTGCAACAGTCTGTCGTCCTGCCCTGGGTGTGTCCCCTCCCCCTCCAGCCTGTGTTGCCGGGTAAGGCTCTAGCTCGCCACAACCCCGCTCGAGACAGTTACAGATTCTGTCTCTGTGTGTGTGTGTGTGTGTACAGTTGGTAGTGTACTGCTTAGAGCTGCTGTTGTTAGACCAAAAGTTCAAATCTCAACTCTGGCTGTAATACTCTTGAGCAGGGGGACTTATACAAATTATGCAGCTGTACAGAAAGGTAAATAACTATATGTATGTTAACAGTGCAAGGTGCTTCGGAGAAAAGTGTTACATAAATGTAATGCTAATTTGAAAGAGCCTTCCAATATGTTCTGTTTTAATTATTTCCACTTGTAGTGTATAGACTATGCAATTATCTGTGTAATTCCTATAGGAATATCTGTGCCTATAGGAATATTTATTCCAGTTACTGAATGTTTGTTCATCACTGCCAAAAAACCCTTAGCTTAGAGATGATTTTAGAAGCAAACAACTGTTTTTCTTATGCTTGTCAATAGACCCCTTTGGCATTTTCTATGTAAAAAAAGAACTGTTTCAGCATGAACAGAAGGCATGCTTCTCCAAATTATTTAGCCATTTACAATAAGTTTTTATCTTGCTCATGCAGAATATATGATAATATGAAAGAAATTTAATAATTCATCAAAATGCATGGCAAAAGCAGCTTGTTTACAGAACTGCTTGGCAAAACAGTGTCAGGCTGTTACAGCAGACATTAAATATTGGCAAGAGAGTGTGTGGAAAGAACATTCTCTAGTGAGAAATAACCTATAATGCAACCTAAATATCTGCATATAGCTTTTGGCTACTGATTACAATGAAGAAGGAAAGGGCACTAGATATAAATTACATATCAATTATGTCAGGAGCTTATATTTATTATTGTCACGGTTGCGCGTAGCGCGGACGGACTCAAGTGCAGAGAGTTCGGATCGACGTGCACGGAAGCCGAATCAGAATCCATAATCGTAGTCGTGGGGCAGGCGAGGGTCAGGCGATCAGCAAACGTCGTGGAAAGGGCTAGGCAAAGAACGTGGTCAGGAAGAAACAGGCAAAGGGTCGAATTCGGAATGGGTCTTCTCAGTAATACGGTTCGCAGGGAAACGAGGAGGCAAAACAAGGTTCCGCATCTGGGCTTCCTCAGCTTCCCTCTTTATAGTCGTTCCCATCAGGGAACGGCAGGTGTCGCGGATGTGCCAGATGCGGAGAACGTGACAATTTTAATGTTTGTTCATTTAGCTGATGTATTCGTCCAATTCGTTACAATGTTAAACTAAATGCAAATATTTATACAATAGGGTAATTTTTTTACTGAAGGATTTTATGGTAAGTACCTTCCTTAAGAGTACTTCCACAAGAGGTGAAATTCAAACATGGGTCCTTCGTGTTCAAAGGTGAAACCTCATACCACTGCACTACCTGCTGCCCCTAGCTGCTGTTTCTTTGCAAAATGAATATCATTAAGTGGCTGATGATCCACAGAATTCGTCTGAATGTTAGCGCCCTTAATGTGTCTGTGTGTGGTGAGATAGGTGCCATTGACAGCAACTGTAGACAACCTGCTTCCTCAATTTGCAAATTCCCAGATTATGGAAAGTTACCACTTTTTCTGTAAAGCAAGTGAATTCCATTAAGAAAAAAGAAGCAGACTGCTCCAAGAATCCAACAAGTGCCTTCAGGGAGCCTATTAAGAAAAACTAAATTGAGCTGATGGTCAGTGGAGTATAACCTATGTAGTTCTGTGATCGGTGGCTCCATTGTACCTGTGTCATGGATATAAACTGAACTTTTCTTCCCCTAAATGACCGATGAATGAACAATCCAGCTCAACCAAACAATGTAACTTGTGGCCCCACAAAATTTCTATTGACAAGGTATTTAAGAGCCTTTAGAAAAAGCAAACATTCTCTCTTTTCAGCTGTGGTTACTGGAAGTTTTTTTCACTTGATCCAGATAATTGGGAAAATGTTTTGAAATTTTTAACTTTAATCTGAAATACACAATGGTATGTGTATGCTTTCCATGTTTCCAGATAACCAATTTTTTCTTTCATTTTCTTACTACCTATGTTTGCTGATAACTTATACTGTTTTTTTACAGTGGTTTTGAATATGAAAAATTTGTAGTGGCTACTAAAAACTGGAATGCTCAGGTTGGTGAAATGGACGGCTAAAAAAGGCATGAATTTAGACTTTTGGATTTAGAGACAACACCTATTAGCAACATTAAGTTTGAGACAACCACACAAATAGCAATAACAGCAAGGTATTGTCTTTGAACTCAGACATAATACTGGCAGAAATGGAGCAAGTCAACTTTGCAGCGTAAAAACTGCAGAACATGCATCTGTGAGAGTAAATCCAACAAACCAGTTGGGCAGGCCATTCTTGGCAGTTACAAAAGTAATTCTACACAAATTCATAATGCATCTATAACCAGGACAAGAAAAGAGGACTCAAGCCATGAACCCTCAGATCTTTGGATTGATATCAATGTTGTCATAAGCTCTCATCAGAATGGTACAAGCACTTTGGAAACTCATTTTAAATCTGAACCTGACACTCGAGCCCATCTCAGTATGCAAACTAGCATAATGTTGAATGGCACATTGACAGAGCAGACTGTCCTCCCAGCATGAAAAGAACAGTAGGCCAGACTATGAATCACAGCATTCTCTGCTGTTCATTTAACCTGCTGTATATTCTAAAACCATGACAACAGACAGCCCCCTTTCTTAGCACTTAAATCAGCAAATCTGGCTGAGAGTTATGCATTACATTAACAGCATATTGTAAACATTTTCCTCATGAATCCAAGCCTGTCAAGAAAGGAACATGTTTTCTTGTTTTGTTGACACTCAATGCAGACAAACTCAAAGAGCAAAACAAATACATCAGTTCTAATCTGCCTGGTGTAGCATGCAACTGAAAGAGACTACATTTGCTACATTGGGAAGCATTCATATTTTGAAACCACATAGCATCGTGCCGCCTCACTCACTGTAGAGACAGCACACCAGACAGATGTTGAAGTAACTGCAAATTTCTGTAGTTGTTCCCATCCTTGTTGCTTCTGATCTTCTGTTCTAGTGACATAGACAATTACCACTCATTCAAGACATTTTTGAGCAATTAGGTTTTCAATAAATAGCCTGTGGACAAAAGCCAGAGAGAAAAGACAACTAGCTGAATCTTAGAAAATCATTAAAAAACAAAGAGTACTGATAACGAAACAATGCTTTCAGTGTAACAAACAAGAGTAAAATTGTCACAACCCCCAGGGGTATTACCCCTACAGGCCAGAGGAGGCACCACTCGCTGCTGCTGACCCAGACCCAAGCACCTGTTCACAATTAGATACTTGCTGAGGTATAAAGCGAGCAAGTGGTGGATGGTAGGTGGCAGATTCTTAATCAGCACCTCCATTGTACTCTCATTGCGATGTTCCAGTCCCGAGTGCGCATCCTGTTGACTCCTGCCTCTTGTTCTCAAGTCCTGGTCCAGTGTTCCAGTCCGGTATTTCGTTATGCCTCCGTGTTCAAGTCGTACTAACAGATTCACGTTTCACTTTTCACCTTTGTGCGAATACACTGTGTATCTCTTTGTCCCGCGTTCATTGTTTCACCTCCACCTAGTACTTTACAGTTTGCACTGTGCACTTCTAAAACCACTCTGCACGTGGGGTCATTTTACTTTTCGTCCGTGTTTGGACGTAACAGCAACGCACGTCCCTGTTGGATTCCCGTACGGATGCTACAAAAATACCAAGAGAAGGACTTATATCCCAACATGCTAACAATAATATTTCGGTTAGCAGTTGCGCCTATTATTTTCCAAGATTTCTGCAAATACAGTTTGATTTTTAATCCCAAAATTTAAACTTCTGGAACAGCAAAAACAAGCATCATCACCTTCAGGTAATCTCAATGTAGGGACAAATCAGCCCAGGGCATGATGATGTTCCAACAGCCAACTAGGTGAGATTATCATACCCCTAAGGGCACACAGTGTAAACCCTTCTAAAACAAAGCACTTAGATGTTCCGATAAAACAAAATTGCCCAGATGGAGAAAAGACCCAAACTTTTTCTGCAGCATTGGGCCTGTGAAAAAAATGAAAGCAAGAGGTATAATCACTTTGGGAAGGGATTAAGACACTTGCTAAGTTGTGTTTTTAATCAGCTAAACAGATTGTTGCAGAAAGCACTGAAGACAATAGGGTGGTGACAGTTTACTAAGTGTTCTGCAGTCATTGCTATTGGCCTGGAAATGGTAACCACACTTTTTTGTTTTAGGATATTTTGAGTTGGGGAGAAATGATATGGTCAAAAAAAGTAAGAATTCATGGAAGAGGGGCTTGAGCACACAAAGAATCCTGAGAGCAAGGTTGTTTGTTGTTTTGTGATCTGGGTGGGGTCACCAGTGGCAATTGATCTTGTGTGGGCCAGACAAAAAGTGATCTAACAGACTTGGGTAACTGGAGTAATGGGGACCAGGAGCCAGGACTGATGGTGGTGATTGCTGGAAAATGCCTAGTGGATGGGTAACCCCTGCAGCCCTGAAGTCTCTGTGGACTTGCCTTGTGGGTTCCCCACATGCTTTGTGACCCAAGTGCTTAATTAACATCCTCATCCTCCCCTACAGTTACAAACTTGGTAGTAAACAAAATACAGTATTTCAAGTATAAGCAGCAGAAATGAGGTTCCTTCGCAGCATGGCAGAACTCAAACTACATGTTAGAGTGCAGAGTTTGGAAGTCGGGATTGCCTATGGAGCAAAGGGGCTGCTCCTTGAGAGTGAGTAAAGGTGGCATGGGTATCTAGCTAAAACTCCCCTGAGCACTTCCTGTGGGAGGTCTATGAGGCATATCCCAACCAGAAGGAGCCCCCAGAGGCAGGATTTGGAGACAGTTTCACCTGAAAGAGAAGTATGGTCTGTCCCACTGAACTTCTTGGCACTGTGATCCTCACCATTATAAAGTACTTCAAAATGGATGGATGATGGATTTTTATCCCAAGAAATTTTTCTGTTGTTGGAAGTTCATGTCGCTTATAGGGCTTAATTATTTTGTCCTTGAGGGATTCTGAATAAAGTATAAGGTTATTTACCTTCATTGCAAAAACATACAGTACATCCAGCTGAGCTAGTGGAAAAAAATGCAACGCCTTTGGTTTTGCTAAGCAAGCAAAGAACTTTAAGTTGAAGCGGTACTGTAACTTTACTTTTTTTTCGCACTGCAATGTGGATAGCTTCAAAAAATTAAAAACAGAACTTTCAAGAACCGCATGAAAATAACAGTAAGAAGTAACAGTTTAACATATTGAAATTAATCTTGTATCATGTAATATGTACCTACAGGGAACTTTGACCAATTATTTTGTGTTCTGGAAAAGTATTTGAGGTTCATGCTTTTGAATCAGAAAGTGCCCCAAGACAAACTGCTGAAGGCACAGGACAGGCCACTCTGGTACTCTGTGTCTGAAATGCCTCTCTATCACACTGATTGCTTCTTATTGAAAACTTCATCCAATTGTGAGGGTTGAGGCTGAGTCAAAACTGGATTTGCTGCCCTTTTCGCTGAGTTTGGTTAGGAAGACTATAGACTACTTAAATAACTCCAAGCTTTAAATCTGGCTCACTGGGAAAATAATATGTGCACTTTTATGTGTGTATGTTTGCCTCCCCTTGCTTACATTTGACTTGTAGAACCTGAACACATGGAAGGGCGGTGTGGCAGTTTGAGGAATACAGCTGAAGAAAAAGGTTGTTTTGCTTTAATGGTTTGAACGCTGCTACACAAGTTACTGTCAAAGTGGTTCTGCTCAAGTAAACTAAAGAGATGCTCCTAACAACCAATGTGTCAGAGAATAGAAATGATATGTTTCAAGTTTCAAGTTTATTGTCATAGGTACAAGTACCGTGTACAAGTATCATGAAATTCTTTTCTTGAATGCTTCTCTACAGACTATGGACAAAAACAAAGACAATAGAAGTACTGCACAAAACAATGACAATGGCAATGACAGTGAGTAATGCAAATAGCAGTAACAATAAATAACGTAACAGCAATAACAATAATACCAGTAGACAGCCAGAGAACTCAGAACATGAGAATGCTTAAAGTGACTATGTGATCTACCAATGTGCTTGGGTGTAGCAGTCAAACTCTAGTTACTAAAGGTGGCACATTGGTGAGTGTTGTATACTCTTACAACACTGGGGTAAAAGCTGTTCCTGTACCTAGCCGTGCGGGTTCAAATAGACCTGAGCCGCTTTGCAGATGGCAGAGAACAGAAAAGTGCCCATGCGCGGTAACTGATCTTTCATGATGCACATCGTCTTTCTGAGGCAGCCTGTGGTGTAGGTGTCCTGGAGTGCTGTGTGCCGGTGTGTGTTTTTCTTTATAATCTTCCAAAAAGTCTTGCGGTTATGAGTTCTTTCATGACTGACGTATAACTAGAAGAGGACGAGTAACAGATTGTTGATCACTCTCTCTCCTCTTTCAAAAGGCTTTTAAAATGCTACTTTACACTGTTGTATACCCTAGTGAATCGTAATGCAACGTGCACACAAGATTTAATTCCTTTTGAAATGATAGCAAGAGAGCTAACACAATGTGATCAGGTTAAATTTACCTCAGTGCATAAATAAGACTGTGATTAACAGGTCTAACTGCCAGCAAGAGGCTGCTGTCTGGTGCGTTCCACTGTATCTATTACTCAAAGATGCAGTCGCTTCACGGTTATGCAACACTTACATTGAAATTATGTGATCTGAGGCAGAGTTTACCTTCACTCTCCCTGTCTCTGTATAACACATCTGGAATTTCTGTGATTTCTGCTCACAAATATATAATTAGCTTGTTATAAATTTAACAAACCATCTATATCATCCAGCTCCAACTACAGAGGATAGAAAAAATATTTAAAAACAGCTTATGAAAAAGGGAAAAGATATTTAATAACAAATCACAGAAACAAGTACACAGGTGAATCTGTTAGTGTTCCTCAAACTACAGAAATGATTTCAGAATGAATACTTTAAAAATAGATCTTCTACCAAAACACCTAACACAGTTCTAAAGAGACAAACACAGTCAGAGTCTAAACTATCAGGCCATGGATCACAAAAACTGCAAACTGCTAAGCAAACAGCGTTAAAAACTCTTACAAGTAAAAACGAGTTCAAAAATGAAGAATCGTAATTGCAAGTTGAAACTCGGTGACAGACAATTAACTTGGTAGCCACTAGAAGCAATAAAATTATTGTGCTGAAAAAAAAAAACGGGGGTGCAGTGGCGCAGTGGGTTGGACTGGGTCCTGCTCTCTGGTGGGTCTGGGGTTCGAGTCCCACTCGGGTTGCCTTGTGATGGACTGGCGTACCGTTCTGGATGTGTCCCTCCCCCTCCAGCCTTATGCCCTGAGTTGCCAGGTTAGGCTCCCATTCCCCACGACCCCGTATGGGACAAGCGGTTCAGACAATGTGAGATGTGAAAAAAACCATCTAATGTTACGAACATCAGTTTGAAGTCTACAGTTGCTTTTACAGTTTTAAACAACCCATTCCCCATTCAGAATATTTAGTTTCTGTACACTTTTTCCAGACAGAAAATTGAAGTTTTCCAGCTAAACTTGACCATGTATTTTTTCTTTCTTGAATTTGATTTTGTTAGTTACATAAAATGTTGCAATATTTTGGAATTATATTATGGGTCTATTCACATCAATTCCATTGTCAGATATTCTACTTAAAAGACACACACACACACACACACACACATTTTCAGAACCGCTTGTCCCTTACAGGGTCACGGGGAACCGGAGCCTACCTGGCAACACAGGGCGTAAGGCCGGAGAGGGAAGGGGACACACCCAGGACGGGACGCCAGTCCATCACAAGGCACCCCAAGCGGGACTTGAACCCCAGACCCACCGGAGAGTAGGACTGCAGTCCAACCCACTGCGCCACCGCACCCCCAAAAGACATACATAATAATATATAACTGAGTAAAGTCACATTGTAGAACTATATCTGCTAAGCAAAACACGATAAATAAAACTGTGAAAGCTCTAAAATAACTTTTGTTTCAAAGGAGTGGTTTGGAAACGCCATATTAATTACTGCTATGTAAATTAGTAACACTGGAACAAAACAGTCAAACATTTGTCTTTTTGCAAAGTGATATGAGTACAAATAGAGAAGACTCCAAAAGTGCCTTCTCAACTCTCTGAAAAGGTACTACCAGTTTGTATTATCTTCAGCTTTCTGACTACAAATTCAGCATGATGACATTGCAGTAATGGATAATGGCTCATAAGGTACCATCTACCAAGATTTAAGAGACCTTGCAACATTTTTTTCTTTTTTTAATGAGACAACTGAATATAGATATGGGGAACTTTAATAAGGGCACCAACTGGACTGAAGCAGACTTAAGAAGGGTATTGTTATGCCCTCCGCTTCATCACAATAAGGAACACATGCAGCGGCTCACAGGACAATCGTATAAAGGGGGAACTCGGAGGACAGGCAAATGTGCAACCTAGTTCAGCCTTAGCTCTCGCTCACGTGACTTATCTTAGCTCCTGTCTTCCTCGATTCCCCGTCCTCTTCCTACTCCTCGTCCTAGTTCCCGGTCCCCTTTTCTATATATCTACGTCTTCCTGGTTTACAGACAGAGTGCGTCCAGCACGCAACCGCCTAACAGGGTGTGTTGCTGGGCACACGTTAGCAGGCACTTAATCGCCTGCACAACTTTCTTCAGACTCTGATCAAGGCACTGCACTCGAAGGGTATGACCTCGCGTACCGAACGCGTGCAGGATGTAAACCATGTCGTAGGAGATCTCATTAACCACGGTGTTTTGGTGTACCTGGATGACATCCTTATTTACTCCTCTACTCTTGAGCAGCATGTGGCCCTGGTGCGGCAGGTCATGCAGCGGTGACTACAACATCGTCTCTATGTTAAGGCGGAAAAGTGTCAATTCCACCAGACACAGGTAGCCTTCCTGGGGTACATACTGCGCCAGGATGGAATCGTTATGGACCCAGGTAAGGTACAAATGGTCCTCCAATGGCCTCGTCCCACCACAGTGAAGACCTTACAAAGGTTCCTGGACTTTGCCAATTTCTATCGCCGGTTTATTTGGGACTTCAGTGCCATAGCTGCCGCTTTGACAGCCCTTACCGCTCACAAATCAACAAAACTTCCCTGGACCCCGGAGGCACATCGTTCTTTCGATGTCCTTAAGACCCGTTTTGCTTCTGTCCCTATCCTCCATCTGTAGCGTCCAGACGGGAGTCCGACACGGACGCGCGTTGCTATTACGTCCGAACACGGACGAAACGTAAAATGACCTCACGTGCAGTGTGATGTTAAAAGTGCACTGTGCGTACTGCAAGACACTCGGTGGAAATGAAACAGGAAACACGAGACCAGGAAACGCACACGGTGTTTGAGCTACGGTGAACAGTGAAACGCTACTCTGTGAGAATGACCGCAACCCCGAGACGTGACGAAATACCGGACTGGAACACTGGACCAGGACTGGAGAACAAGAGGCAGGAACTGACAGGATGGGCACTCGGGACTGGAACATGAACACCTAGGAAACAGACTGAGGGAACAAGAGACTACGAATCGCCAAGAGAGCACAATAGAACCGCTGATTAAGAATCCGCAAGTAGTTCTGCTCCGCTGGCTCCTTTTATACCTCCGTGTCTTATGAGACTGTGAGGTGATACGTGAGCGTTACCTAGCGGCACTGAGGGGCACTGCCTCTGACCAGGAGGGGCAGTGACCCCGTGGGACGTGACACCACCACCCAGACCCTGAGTTGCCATCCATAGTGGAGGTAGATGTGTCAGAGACAGGCATAGAAGCTGTCCTGTCCCAATGCCAGGGAGTCCCGCCCAAGTTGTTTCCTTGTGCACTCTTCTCCAAGAAAATGTTCCAGGCAGAACAAAATTACGACATCGGAAATCGGGAGCTCCTGGCAGTTAAACTGGCCCTAGAAGAATGGAGGCACTGCCAAGAGGGAGCCAAGCATCCCTTCGTCGTTCTCACAGACCATAAGAATTTGGAATATCTCCAATCGGCCAGACGTCTGAACCCCCATCAAGCCAGGTGGGTCCTTTTCTTCACCCGTTTTAATTTCACTGTCACTTATAGGCCAGGCAGCAAGAAGACGAAAGCTGATGCCTTGGCCTGCATGTATGAGAAGGAGCCAGCCGAACGCCAACTGGTGTTGCCCAGGTCCTGCATAGTGGCACCCATGCACTGGACATTCGACTAGGACCTCGCGCAAGCCCAAGCCTCCGAACCCGAACCCCCAGGTAAGCCTGTTGGAAGGCAATATGTTCCCCCCAGTATGCGAATAACCCTTCTACAGTGTGTTCACAAACATCCTGCAGCTGGTCACCCTGGGTTTAGGAAAACTCAGGCTCTCCTACAGAAGCGCTACTGGTGGCCTTCTATGCAGGAGGACATACAAGACTACGTCCGGGCTTGCAGGATCTGCGCCCAGGCAAAATCCTTGACCCAGAAACCGGCAGGGCTCCTGGAACCCCTGCGGGTGCCCAATCGCCCTTGGTCCCACATTGCCCTGGACTTTCTCGTTGATCTCCCCATTTCTGACAGTAAAACCACCGTAATGACGGTGGTGGATCAGTTCTCCAAGGCCTGCCAACTAATACCTCTCTCCAAGCTTCCAACCGCCCTAGAAACAGCGAACTTCTCTTTCTGCATGTGTTTTGTCTGTTTGGACTCCCTGAGGACATTGTCTCAGATCGGGGCCTTCAATTCACCTCGAGTCTGTGGAAGGCCTTCTGGCGGAAACTGGGTGTATCCGTCAGTCTGACATCTGGATACCACCCTCAGGCAAACGGACAGGTGGAACGCCTCCAAGAGGACATCTGCGGGTTCCTCCGTAGTTATTGTGCAGACAAACCCCGACACTGGGTATGGTATCTACCATGGGCTGAATACGCACATAATGCACTAACACATACCTCCTCAGGCTATTCTCCGTTTCAGTGCATGCTAGGATACCAACCACCATTGTTTCCATGGCAACCCGGTTCGAGTGATGTACCAGTGGTGGATTCCTCGTACAAGGCCAATGCCAAGGTATGGAGGAACGTCCAGAAACATCTCCTTCACAGTCAGGCCCGGATCAATCGTCAGGCTGACCGACATCGATGCCCTCTCTCCTTCCTACCGGGTCAGAGGGTCTGGCTATCCACGAGAGGCCTCCATGGAGCCTACCTGTTAAAGAAGCTCAGCCCCTGGTACATTGGCCCTTTCAAAGTCCTTCACCGTGTCTCCCCCGTGTCGTATCGTCTCCAGCTGCCACAGCGAGGGCACATCCCACTTTCCATGCCTCCTTCCTCAAACCCTGCGCCGCCTCCCTGCACCAGCCCCAGGTCGACACAGAACCGCCGCTCACCCTGCAAGATGGAGATGCTCCCACATACACAGTGCGAGCTCTCCTGGATTCTTGTTGTCGAGGAGGGGTTCTCTAATAGTTGGTTGACTGGGAGGGTTACGGCCCAGAAGAACAGTCTTGGGTCCCGTCCTGGGACATCCTGGACCCTGAGCTGATAGCCTCCTTCCACAGAGACCATCTCAACCGTCCCGCACCCAGGCCCCAAGGTCATCCCTGGGCTGCCGCAGGGTGGCTCATGCCGCCCCTGGAAGGGGGGGTACTGTCACGCCCTCTGCTTCATCACAATAAGGAACACCTGCGGCGGCTCACAGGACATTCGTATAAAGGGGGAACTCGGAGCACAGGTAAATGCGGAACCTAGTTCAGCCTTAGCTCTCGCTCGCATGACTAACCTTAGCTCTTGTCTTCCTCGATTCCCCGTCCTCTTCCTACTCCTCGTCCTCGCCCTAGTTACCGGTTCCCTTTCCTATATATCTACGTCTTCCTGGTTTGCATCGACTCCTTGCCTGTACCCTTGACAATAATTCTCGGATTCTCCCTTGTGACTACGTTTGTGCCTTGGTGACCACTGCCTGTTTTCTCGACAATGTCTTTCGGATTTCCCTCTGAGAAGCCTTCCTGCGCTCCGCAATTGGGTCCGGCGGTTCCGCCCCTGGAGGACACCGTGACAGGTATGCTAACATCAGAACTGATAAATCTTTAACCTTGTGTTTGAGTTACCTTACGGCATCACAGATCTGCACAGCCCCATTTTCAAATTAGCAAACATAATAATGGTTGGAACGTGGTGAACCTTAGCAAATCTTTAATTGCTAAATGTTTAGTACATAGAGCAACAAGAGACTAGACCCATAATGTAATTCCAATGTTCGCCACACATCCATGAAAGAAAGCAGTTACATTACATAAGGTACTAAGACATTACATAAGGTATAAACACACAGCAACCTCTTGATCCCAAATCTCATTTACTACTTCAGACACTGCTGCACTGCTGACTGCTGCTCATGGGTAAAATGGTCAGTGACAGATAAGGACTGCTTGCCTGGACATCAGACAAATCCAAAAAAAAATCAGTCCATTAGTCTGGCTGCAGCTCCTCTCAAAAATCATAAGTTAATCACATATTTGTCTGATACTTTGTTGCTTGTTCTGTAGTCTACTGAACCATTCTGGGAGTTTTGAATGTTTCCATTTATGCTTTAGTTTAACAAAATTTTAGGTCGAATTACATACCTAAATCTCTATAAAACTGAACCACTATCTTTGTGTGCTTTCCTTCAGGAAAAAGAAAAAAGACTAACAGTAGATAAGTATGTATAAAACAGGCAGTTAGGAGATGGGACAGATGCACTTTTTCAGTGCTTCTACCAAACTTGGAATCCAGTCTCGTTCTGAAATTAGCCATTGAATGCTTCTTAGACACTGACATTGCCAAAGATGAAAAATGTGACCTAGATCAGCTGACAGTACAGATTATTTGAAGTTTTCATTATGACATAGGCCATGAATGTCAAAGAATAAAAGGCAAACATATGTGCAGGCTACAAAATATTGGCTGTGAATTGAATTTCCAGAGGAAACTCTAGCCAAACAAGAAATGCTGTACATGTGTGGTGGCACAGGGGCACAGCAAGTAGCACTGCTGTCTCACAGTGCCTGGATGGTGCAAGAGGACATGGGTTCAATCCCTGCTCCGTCTGTGTGGAGTTCGCGTGTTCTCCCTGTGTCTGCGGGGGGTCTCCTCTGGGTGCTCTGATTTCCTCCCACAGTCCAAAGACATGCTGTTCAGGTTCCCCTATGGTGTGTGAGTGATACAGAGAGTGTATGTTCTGCTGATGTATGGATGAGTGACCCATTGCAAGTAGCGTATCTAGCAGTGTAAGTCACCTTGGTGAGTAAGGTGTGTGGGCTGGTAACACTACATAGAGCTCATTGGAAGTTGCTTTGGAGAAAAGTGTGTTCTAAGTAAATAAATGTGATGTGCCTCACAAGAAAAGAAAACACCCAAAAGTTGTACCATCAGACAAATGTCTGTCCTTCAGGAGCTTTATAACTTTAGACAAAACTGAAAAGCTCTTAAGAAAAAACTGGGATGCTTTAGAACCCTTGCACTCTGCATGTGAATTATGCATAATCATTAAGCACCTGACTACACCATGCAGTAAGGGAGTTGCGTTAAAGGCGAACTGAAATGCAACAGATGAAACAAGCAAGAAGAGACCTCGGTGCTATAACACACAATGTCACTGTTCTTCAGTCACAGAGAAGGAAATCATTCAGAGTACTGTGAACATGCACATTCTTCCTGAGGACAACAGAAACACATCAGGAGTGTAACCCTAAATCTTAAATTATTCCGGATATTTGTTTTTATCAAAGTATGGGCCCTTGCCAAAACAAAACTGTTTAGGCTGAAAGCAGATACTGGATCATAATTATTAATGAAATAGTTAGATGGACATTCTGGGTCTGGGCAAACTTTGGCAGTAGTTCCTCCCTGGTTTCACATGGGAAGGGAACAGACATACATGTTCTACTAGCATCAGTAACACAAGCTTTTCCTTGACTTCTGCTGCTAGTGTCTGTGGATTCAATCTCACATTTTGTCTGAAAGCCTGCAGCCCATCTGTCTTGGCACTCTGCGTCATACTTTGTTTATGAGTCGCTCCCGTCTGGTCACATTAGCCACTTGTAATGGTGCTGCTGTTTATTAAATCAACTTTAAAATGGAAGCATGTGACCACAACAGTAAACGGTACATCTCAGCCAATCTCAAATGCCTGGTTGATGGTCAAAATGCATAGCTGCATAAAAATAATGACATTCAAGGTTTACTGTGGATGTGACCAGGTGTTGGAACAGCATTAGACTCATAAACATTTACTGTGGAAGTCTTAGGCCAGACAATGGATGCGCAAGTTCACAGTTATCTGCTAAATCACTGAATATAAATGTAAATGTACCGTACATGTGCAGGAGTGTCCTGCTATGAGTCCTTTAAAATACTTAGTGATGTTTACATGTAGCACTTATTTCAATACACACTAATGAAAGCGTTACTCATAGCCACAGATATTGTTTTCCGATTTTAAGATACATTTCAGTCTGGAAGAATCATGGGGGTATTGGGAGTAAAATGTAATAGTAGTTACCATGGTAATAAGAACACTGGGGAGTTTAGAGTGTGGTGAGTCATTGAGCCAGTGTGAAGGAGAGTGTAGGTGTGTTATATATCTCTGTCACAAGTAGCAGTCTCCAGGTATCATTCTCTCCATATGGATTTAGACTTTGACATTTCTCCAATAAAGCTAAATTAAACTCCACCAATATGTTTAGAAAGGCTCCTATTAATGATATATGTACTAGGTTCTGAGCTTCCTGCAAGGTTGTGTATCTGCTTACCAAGATTTTCAGGGCTTTAGGACAGCAAACTGTACCATTAACGCACTTTCACTTTGTAGAGTCAAACTACAAAGGAGAATAGGAATATAAAATAACTGGGTGGCATAGCAAGTAGCACTCCTGTTTCATAACGCCTGGGTGGTGTGAGAGAATGTGGGTTCGATCACTGCTCAGTCTGTGTGGAGTTTGCATGTTCTCCCCATGTCTGCGTGGATTTTCTCTGGGTGCTCCAGTTTACTCCCACAGTCCAAAGACACGGTGTTCAGGTTCCCCTATAGTGTGTGAGTGACACAGAGAGAGTGTGTTCCACTGATGTATGGATGAGTGACTCATTGTAAGTAGTGTATCTAGCAGTGTAAGTCAGCTTGGTGAATAAGGTGTGTGGGCTGGTAACAGTACATAGTATCCATTGTAAGTTGCTTTGGAGAAAAGTGTCTGGTAAGTAAGTAAATGTACCTGCTGTTACATTTGGGGTCAAGAATAATAAGTTATTAAGGCATGACATCTGCTGCAGATGAGACTAGCTCACTCAGTAGTGTTGAGTAGTACCAGTGTAATTTGTAGGCCCTCCTTCCTCCTTATTGACTACATTATACTTTGTGAAAGTCAAAGTGAGGTCAGGAATTACTGTTGTGATATTAAGTTCATGAACTTGCTCTAACAACCTGTTTCTAGGAGCGGAGCAAAAGGGAGCTTTGTGCTGCAGCCAGCATGGTACCTTCACACAGAGTCTGCTGCATGTACAGCTTGGAGGGGAAGAGAGGTGACACAGGGACAAAGTAAACCATCCTACATACAGAGCCTTCTGGAACAACAACCCTAACAAATACAGAGACTAAAAATAACTCCTGGCCAAAATGTACTTTATCCAAAAGGAGCAGAGAAAGCAGAGAACTCCGAACTCAAAGTTTGAGGACTGGGATTCACATGGGGGGAAGAACGTGCTTGCAGGCTCCTGATTTTATGGCTATATCCTGAGCTGCAACACAGGTTGGAGAAGAAACACCGGTAGCTGAGTAATGTGTTGAACATTCTACTGTTTATTGACATTAATCTGTCCCATCCTCCTCTAGAAATACCAATACCAGGTGCAAAGTCTAGAAATACCAAACTTTTAACAAAATTACTTGACTTTTAATGCCAGAAACACCATATTAAAACGCACCATTCCCAAACTTATGCCTCAGAAATGTACATTAGTTTTCAGAGGATGCTGAATGTTCCTTTGAAGCAGATTATATATAGATGGTGATTAAAGTAGATTGGAACATGACCTAAATATATAATGTTTCTCTAGCGTTACGCTCTGCTTAGAAAATGTCCAAGAATAAGAGGCCAGCGGGGAACTGGTACTAATTATGAAGTACCTATGGCCCACCTTTATATTTCATAATATCTCTCAACTGCAATGTGTGTCTTTTTTCTTTTATAACAGCTACATTCTTTGGGGGTCCACAAGTACGACAAAAACTCGCAGAGAACTCAGATTCACTTAGAGAGGCAGTGAAGAATACCAGCGTCTGTCAAGACTGTCGTTTCAGTGGGAAAAGCACCGCTGACATGCCCTAAATAGTGTAACCCTTTGGGAGTGCCTGGTGAGATGACTTCTTCGTCCTGCTTCACAGTTGTTGCTAGCTGCAGGCGTCCATTGACTCCAAATGACTCTGTCGGCAGTGGCCGGAAAATAATCGCAAATGTCCCATCAGACAGGAGCACTCAATTTAACAGAATCTCCAGGAAGGGTGACATGATACCTACCACTTCCCCATTTTAGAGATTTTCTTTATCAGTCACACTGACCCGTGAACGGTGTCAGCAATCTTTAAGCCATGGGGGAAAAGAGGGGTTCTGAATTTAGGTCTAATGGGAATGGAAAAGGGTTAGGAGAGCTAATCATCAAGAGACCTTAAGTGAACTGAGTCAGACATGTGTCCTTCATGCTCTACAGAACTGTATGGTGAAGCATGAAATGGATTATAGACAGGGGAGATGTTCTTCTCCTGAAGGACCTTCAAGGACACACAGAGAGCCATGGAGAGCCCCTTCACCTTAGCTGCTAAAATTTTCATGTGCTGTACATTGAAATGTTAGCCATGACAATGAAGCAATGGTTATGAAAAATGAAGCTGGGGACACGTTTAGAAAAGGGAGTGCAGGGCTCTTCAGACAAAGAAAACTTATTTTGCTGTTGTTGCAGATCATAGAGATGCATAGAGATCTAACAGAAGTGAATAGGTGTTCTACAATGGACAAGCAGTGTAGTACAGGGCTTTACCTGGGGGAACTAAGTTCCAGGAATTGTTTGATAGGAAGAAGCGTAAATTAATAAAATGATGAAACATGTAACTTTGGATGACAGAAAATGTGCCATGCTTTACAAGCAACAAGAACACATGTGACACTTACTATAGCTCTAAGAGAGGAGGATAACTTATGATAGATAGAAAATTATCTTCAACTTATTGTTCAGAGAAAATATATTGCTGTAGCGCAATGGTATTGTAGCAACATTATTAGTTGGTACTTCAAAACCTCAGTGAACCACTCTGGGCTGGAGACACTTGTAAAAAAAGGAGTGATTGAATACATTAAAATGGATACTGCTCAGAATGGGCAATCTATTAAGGGAACTTTCAGTGAATAAATTTAAATGTCATACAGATCTAAAATAAAGCACCTTCTCCAACTTCCCTCCCAACTGGAAGCCTGTTGAATTCCCATGTTCTCACACCAAAATTTAATTTATGAAATTGAATGACAAGGACACCTGGCGTCTTTGGATCTTTGAATTCTCTACATAAACATTTATTTATTGCTGGCTAGAAGACCTGGCACAGTAGAATGGCAATTTATTTTAGTATTTTAATTAGATGTATTAATCTCAAAATTTCCACAGTCATTATACATTCATTTTGTTATTTGTTCAGAGAACAATGAAACTAACTACCTAGTGATGTTATTCTGTTTCACTCAGTCAGAAGACATCTGGGTTTTCAAAAGTTTCAAATTACTCTCTTTCTTTTATCATTGATTTTGGGAACGGCAAAAATTGAAGAAATATGGTTGAAGACGTGGTTGATGACCCCAGCAAGTTGTGTAAAGGTGGACTGCACAGCCACTTACTAACATGCTGTTGCTGTGAATGCAAGAAAATACTCCACCTCTCTTTCGCCTTTTAAATGTTTTGCTTCCCGAGGTATCTTAAGTTAAGCCATAATGCAGTTCCTCCTGATGAATCCAAACTAAAATAAAGATTCATCTAGAGCTATTTGTAGTCTCTCTTACAGCATAACTTGCAGAGGCATATGCACTACTGCCATCGTAGAGCAGGATGATGGTGAGAAAAATACATACATACATACACACACTTTCTGAACCGCTTGTCCCATACGGGGTCATGGGGAACCGGAGCCTACCCGGTAACACAGGGCGTAAGGCCGGAGGGGGAGGGGACACACCCAGGACAGGACGCCAGTCCATTGCAAGGCACCCCAAGTGGGACTCGAACCCCAGACCCACTAGAGAGCAAGCCTGTGGTCCAACCCACTGCGCCACCGCACCCCAAGAAAAATACATTAAACAGGAAAAGGCAGCTTTTCCACAGTCTAACAACTGTTACAATGTGCCCAAACTCTGTTGACAGTGATGGGTTTTACACTCTGCATGCTCCAAAGGTGTTCCTGGTTTTACTGCTGTGTTTTTTTATATATAATGGGGCCCTGGAAAGCAGCAGCCCATTCCATAAAAGGAGTGGACGGATGATGGTAATGCCTCCTCATTCTCAATACTTTTATCACTGTGGTAACAGGAAAACATTACAGTTGCCTGGCAGAGAGGTGGGGCTGCCTCCTCACATGCTATACTACTGTTTTCCTGGTAAACTCTCAAGTTCTAGAGTGGGGTGTTCACACAGCAAAGTGGGACTACTTTCATGAACCGATGAAAGGTTTTTCCTTTGCAGTGGCATGACCACCTCACTAGTCTAACAGATGCATTCCAGCAGGTGAACCAGCAAGATGGGACTTCAGACTGGTCCATGGGAGGCATAAATTGGAAAGCGGTTCTTCCGCATGTGTACTCACTTCCCAGGGCAGGATGAATGACACATTGACTAGGTAGTGCTACACTATGGCAGCCCTCCAGATGCATTTTGTTCAGTAGAAGGCAAACTTTTACCTTGATGCATGCATTCAGTCAGAAACAAACAATCACTACTCCAAACACTGTATGGAGACAAGTGAAAACAAAGAGTGGAGAGGCTATCTCCTCTGAACGGAACCATAGTGCCTGAAGTCATGAATATTGGTAGAATGGCAGCATAATGAGATTTTTTTTTTTTCCCCTGAACCACTTGTCCCATACACAGTCACAGAGCCTACCCGGTAACACAGGGCAGAAGGCCAGAGGGGACACACCCAGGATAGGACACCAGTCCATCACAAGGCACCCCAAGCAGCACTTGAACCCCAGACCCACCAGAAAGCAGGACCACAGTCCAACCCACTGCACCACTGGGCCACCACACCCCCTAGCCTAATGAGATCTGCCTGTCAATTTCCCTCACCATGGAAACTCCAAGGGAGCTGCTCTTAATCAAGAAAGGCCAGCTGTGTCAGAGGAGTTCTGGCTGTGATGCAGACTTGACAGGCAGTTGAATGTATTCTTTCGAATTCCTGCTTTGTACATCATGAAAAACACATTTATCTTTCTTTTTACCTATTTACCGTAAAATCCCTATTTAACGCCCCCGAGGGTGAAATTTCAGACTCTGAATCTGACCACTTGCATGTGACAGACGCTGGGGAGGCATCGGATTACGATAGTCCCAGACATTAATAAACCAGTGGATTATCTTTGTTGTTTACAGTGTGTAAATGTGTTAATACAGTTTAACAGTTGTCAATGTCAGTGTTTTTCATGGAAGTTTGACGTGTTCAAATAGTTATTAATGTGTTGGAGATTGTTTCATGTTACGGACTACGGAAGAGAATGAGATTTAAAACTTGGTACTGGTAAGTTTTTTTTTTCATTCTTTTCTGATTACTCGAAAAAAATATACCGGGTATTTTCAAAAATGGGTGCGGGCGTTAAATAGGGATTTTACGGTAAGTACTGTTTGCATGGTTTTACGGACAGTTAAGGCTGACTGGAGCAAGGACAGATTGAAGACATGGATGAAGAAAGATCTCACGAACCTCTTTCAGACACAGACTCTTTTGGTGTACTTTAGTGTCATGTCCTCTGCCTGTCCAGTCAAGCCATTACAGGAACCACTATGCTCAGTATGCCCTTGTAGTTCTAGTGAGACATTACATACATTCAAGCTGAGTAAACTGAGTGTCACTTTGACATAAAGGGTTAGGGATCCAGGGATGGTGCAACGGGGACTGTGAAATCACTCCTGGGGACATTCACTACTGTTTCACCACAAAAGCTGATGCTAGACAATTATAGGCAAACCTGTGTAAGAGAAATACAGACAATACCATTTAAAAGCTAAAATGTCTTGCCAAAATATTGCACAGGATGAAGAAAATCTGGGTTAAAACCAGACTGCATTCTGAGCTGTAGCTATGGCAACGTTGTCACCCATCGTGCCCCAGAGATGAATTGAACAGGTAGGAATAGTGGCATGCTGGAACCAATCCCTTCCCGTCTAAAATGAGAAAGACTCAATATCTACCACTCAACTACCTTTTCCAACTGCGGAGTTAGGGATACTGCCAACTACAGACATCTCATTTGGATTTCTTTTCAGCATATTTGCCTGTGGCTTCTCTAGGTCCTCTCAACTAATCCCACTATCAGAGCAATCCAGAGTTTCAATAGGACCGTCTAATCATGCTAGGAACATATACATTTTATATGGTTTGCAAATGTTTTTCTTCACCATTTTATTGTTTAATTGGCTACGTGAGCAGTTGGTTGTTGGTGTTGTCTAAAAAACTAAATTTAATCCTAAACCTATTCTTCTTCATTAGAATATACTGATGAAGTTGTGTTTAAACTTCCATTTGATATTCTCTTGTGTGACGCTGATTAGAATGCATTCAGCAGTATATGAATGTACCCATTTTCAATGCAAATGTCAGAGAAGGTCAGAAAAAGCTGAAAAGCTGGAGATCACATCAGTCTGCCTTTGTCCTTACCACAGATTCTACAGAGATTTGGTTATGACAAAAGTCAAATGCATATTTAGTCCAAGACTATATATTATGACAAAATGGAACAATTAACCTAGCTGTAAATAACTACTGTCTATTTGTGCAACAATGAGCCCTGGAATAACAGGCCTGGGGAACAGTAGTGAGGTGGTTAGACCTGTTGCTTCTGGAAATAAAGGGTGAAGGTTCAAGTCCTACCTCCTGCTGTAATACCCTTGACCATGGAAATTACCCCCGTAAAAACTACAAAGCTGTATAAATAGGTGAAAATGTGTAAAATTGTGAGTTCCTTTGGAGGCTAGTGTCAGATAAATAGATAGTGGTCCAAGTTTTTCAATGAATAAATAAAATTTAATTAAAAACAACAAAACACAGAAATATAGGTATTTAAAACAATAAAAATGTATAAATACATACAGATGTACATACATACATACTTGTATGCACAAGTAAGAGACACAGCTGCTGTTTATACACCATCCAACAGAGAAAGCCTAGCACATGACCAAATTTCAGTGGCTCCCTTTCTCAGAATTTCAAAGTAGACTCTTGTTTGCACTTTTCATGTGTGTATAAACTTCTAAAATGAGTATATGAATATGCAAACACACCTGATTCTACTTATCTACTTGATTTATCCATCCATCCATCCATCCATCCATCCATCCATCCATCCATCTTCCTCCGCTTTTATCCGGGGCCGGGTCGCGGGGGCAGCAGTCCGAGCAGAGTCCTCCAGACTTCCCTCTCCCCGCACACCTCCTCCAGTTCCTCTGGGAGAACCCCAAGGCGTTCCCAGGGCAGCCGGGAGACATAGTCTCTCCAACGTGTCCTAGGTCTGCCCCGAGGCCTCCTCCCAGTGGGACAAGCCCGGAACACCTCACCAGGGAGGCGTCCAGGAGGCATCCGGAACAGATGCCCGAGCCACCTCAACTGGCTCCTCTCGATGCGGAGGAGCAGCGGCTCTACTCCGAGCTCCTCCCGGGTGACTGAGCTCCTCACCCTATCCCTAAGGGTGCGCCCAGCCACTCTGCGGAGGAAACTCACTTCTGCCGCTTGTATCCGCGATCTCATTCTTTCGGTCATGATCCAGAGTTCATGACCATAGGTGAGGGTAGGAACGTAGATCGACCGGTAAATTGAGAGCTTCGCCTTACGACTCAGCTCCCTCTTCACCACAACAGACCGGTACAATGACCGCATTACTGCGGACGCCGCACCGATCCGTCTGTCAACCTGCCGCTCCATTTTTCCCTCACTCGTGAACAAGACCCCGAGATACCTGAACTCCTCCACTTGAGGGAGCAACTCCCCCCTAACCCGGAGGGGGCAATCCACCTTTTTCCGACTGAGGACCATGGCCTCGGATTTGGAGGTGCTGATTCTCATCCCCGCCGCTTCGCACTCGGCTGCAAACCTCCCCAGTGCACGCTGCAAGTCTTGACTTGATGAAGCCAACAGGACCACATCGTCCGCAAAAACCAGAGACGAGATCTCGCGGCCACCAAAACAGACACCCTCCGTTCCCTGACTGCGCCTTGAAATTCTGTCCATAAAAATAATGAACAGAATCGGTGACAAAGGGCAGCCCTGGCGGAGTCCAACATGCACCGGGAACAGGTCTGACTTACTGCCGGCAATGCGAACCAAGCTCTTGCTCCGGTCATACAGGGAACGAACAGCCCGTAGCAACGAGCCCCGAACCCCATAATCCCGAAGTACCCCCCACAGGATGCCACGAGGGACACGGTCGAACGCCATCTCCACAAAACACATATGGACTGGTTAGGCAAACTCCCACGAACCCTCCAGCACCCTAGTGAGGGTATAGAGCTGGTCCAGTGTTCCACGGCCAGGGCGAAAACCGCACTGCTCCTCCTGAATCCGAGGTTCGACTATCGGTCGGATTCTCCTTTCCAGTACCCTGGCATAGACTTTCCCAGGGAGGCTAAGGAGTGTGATCCCCCTATAGTTGGAACACAATCTCCGGTCCCCCTTCTTAAAAAGAGGGACCACCACCCCGGTCTGCCAGTCCAGAGGCACCGTTCCCGAACTCCACGCGATGCTGCAGAGGCGTGTCAGCCAAGACAGCCCCACAACATCCAGAGACTTGAGAAACTCGGGGCAGATCTCATCCACCCCCGGAGCCTTGCCACCGAGGAGTTTTTTGACTACCTCAGCAACTTCAGCCAGGGTAATGGACGAGTCCCTCTCCAAGTCCCCAGCCTCAGCTTCCTCTACGGAAGGCGTGTCGGAGGGATTGAGGAGATCCTCAAAGTACTCCTTCCACCGCCCGAGGACATCCTCAGCTGAGGTCAGCAGCGCACCACTTCCACTGTAAACAGTGTTCGTGGAACACCGCTTCCCCCCTCTGAGTCGCCGGACGGTTTGCCAGAATCTCTTTGAGGCCGACCGAAAGTCTTCCTCCATGGCCTCACCGAACTCCTCCCAAGCCCGAGTTTTTGCCGCGGCGACTGCCAGAGCCGCACTCTGTTTGGCCCGTCGGTACCTGTCAGCTGCTTCAGGAGTCCCATGAGCCAGCCAGGCCCGATAGAACTCCTTCTTCAGCTTGACGGCATCCCTTACTTCTGGTGTCCACCACCGTGTTCGGGGATTGCCGCCGCGACAGGCGCCGGAGACCTTATGGCCGCAGTTCTGAACCGCCACCCCGACAATGGAGGCGCGGAACATAGTCCATTCAGACTCGATGTCCCCCACCTCCCTCGGGACCTGGTTGAAGCTCTGTCGGAGGTGGGAGTTGAAGACCTCTCTGACAGGGGCCTCCACCAAACGTTCCCAACAGACCCTCACTATGCGTTTGGGCCTGCCAGGTCTGTCCAGCTTTTTCCCCCGCCATCGAATCCAACTCACCACCAGGTGGTGATCAGTTGACAGCTCAGCCCCTCTCTTCACCCGAGCGTCCAAGACATATGGCCGAAGGTCAGAAGAAATGACTACAAAGTCGATCATCGACCTCCGACCTAGGGTGTCCTGGTGCCAAGTGCACTGATGGACACCCTTATGCATGAACATGGTGTTCATTATGGATAAACCGCGATTAGCACAGAAATCCAATAACAACTCACCACTCGGGTTCAGATCAGGGAGGCCGTTCCTCCCAATCACGCCCCTCCAGGTATCACTGTCGCTGCCCACGTGGGCATTAAAGTCCCCCAGTAGAACGACAGAGTCCCCAGTGGGAGTGCTTTCCAGCACGCCCCCCAGGGACTCTAAAAAGGCCGGGTACTCTACACTGCCGCTAGGCGCATAAGCACAAACGACAGTGAGAGACCGTTCCCTGACCCGAAGGCGTAGGGAGACGACCCTCTCATTCACCAGGGTAGACTCCAACACATGGCGGCTGAACTGGGGGGCTATTAATAAGCCCACACCCGCCAGCCGCCTCTCACCCTGGGCAACGCCAGAATAGTGGAGAGTCCACCCTTGGTCGAGAAGAGTGGTTCCAGAACCCAAGCTGTGAGTGGAAGTGAGCCCGACTATATCTAGACGGTATCTCTCAACTTCCCGCACCAGCTCAGGCTCCTTCCCCGCCAGTGAGGTGACATTCCAAATCCCAAAAACCAGAGTTGGCGCCCGAGGTTTGGGTCGGCCGGGCAGACTGGAAAGACTACTTCTCATTAAGTAACCATTTTGTGGTGAAACTAAGGGACACCGGGACTTAAAATACTTTCAAGCAGCACTGTAAACATACAGTGTACTATATGTACGCACATATACAGCATATTGTATAGAGAAATAGAAAAAATTTAGGAACAGTGGATTTTCAGAACAACAGACAATGTGTCCACTCATATAGTCCATTATTGAGAGGACTGACTGTACATTTCTGTAATAAAACATACTATTTATACATCAGCCAATGATGTATGTCAAGAAAATAGCTACATACAGATACCCCTCTACTTAGGTAAATTTGACTTACATAAATCCGGATTTATGTAAAAAACTCCCAACATAGACATTTTTTACTGATAGCGCTTTTATTTTACGAAAAACATCTGAAATATGTTAAGCGTAAGTCGGCGTAGCCAGACAAGGCAGGAAGCTGCATCTTCCCAGTTCCCACGTGTTTTGAGCTGTGAACACATCTCCTCTCGTTAGTGTACAGGCAGTCCCCGAGTTACAAACGTCCAACTTATGTACTTCCCGTGCCCACCCCTCCTCCCTCAACTCCGCAAAGTAAAAATTCAAGTTGCATACGATGATTCGTAATAACAAACGGGCGCTACTTTGCATTGCGCATCTACAGCAGTTTGTCGGCTCGTGGGCGTGTGAGCCTGAGGTAGGACAAAGACTTTGTTCTTTTCAGTCAGACCACATTACTGTTAACGGTGTCTCGAGCGTTACTGTTTTTGGCTTTAATTATTTTTGTTTTTACCCTCGTAACCGTGGCACCAAGGTGTAAATGTGAGTACATTTCTATGAGATGTATGTCGCCTCGGAGAAAAATGTCTAAATGAGTAAATGAGTAAATGTAAATGTAAAAGGAAAACGATCACGATTGAAACTAAAGTGGAAATAATGAAGCAATCGGAAAAAGGTGAAATGCTAACAAACATTGGAAAAGCATTAGTCTACAGTTGGTCAACAATTGGAACGATTTTAAAGGACAAAGCAAACATAATGGAGGTAGAATGCTCCATCCTGATGTCTCTCTGTCTTTCTCTGTATTACAGATACTGTAGGAACATTTCTTATTGTTATTATTTTCATTACATAATTACAATGTATTATTATTATTATTATTATTATAATACAGTATTATATTAAAGATGTTTTACTGTATCCATAAGTTTTTCGTTAATGTTCTTATGCACAGAAAAGGACACAATATTCTATATACTAAAACAAAAATTCGACTAACTGACGTTAGATACCCACCATACCTACTTGTTCCGGCTGACGTAAAAATCAGAGTTAAAGACACTTAGGAACGAAACTCGTTCGTAATCAGGGGACTGCCTGTAGTGCTTTTTCGCATATTTTTTACCCATTTCATTATTCACAATGCCTGGTCTTAACGTACACTTGAAAGATTCACTTACTCCTGAACCTTTGTCCACATTTAAAAGAGTCTTAAAACTCATCTTTTCCAGACTCACTTCACCCATGATCTCTTGTAATGTGTAAATGTTCATGCACTGTAACTTTGAGATCATGCCTGTTAAATAATGGCATGATAATTGGCTATGCTGGCCAATTATCTTGAGTTTCTCCTCAAGAGTAATTGCCCTCCTCTTCTTCCTCCCACCAGTAGCAAGAGACACAGATGGGCGTTTCTGTGACATTATGGATGCACAAAACACAACCACGTGGCAGACTGGGAGATGCAGATTGCTGCAACTGCCCAGCATCACGAGAGGGTACTGCACCGCATATCGCTTGCACAGGAAAAAAAAAAATCAAAATTCAAAATTCGAAGTACGGTTTCTACTTCTATCGCCAGCTCACCATCATAAAGTCACAAAATTGTAAGTCGAGGTTCATCTGTACATGTAAGGAAAATGAGAACCATCTTGCAAGCATACAGCAATCGATTTGGAGATGAAACTGAAAATAATAAGGAAGTATGAAGGTGGACAAAGAATATGTCTACAGACGGGAACCAGGTTTATCCGTATCGACTATAAATAGGATGATGCACATGAAAGTAACAGCTAGCATGAAAACAACAATAAAAATAGTAAATTAAGGATGGTATTTATGGGAAACAAGAAATACTAACAGAACAACACAAAACATTTACAACTAGATGACTGAACATAAATTTAATGAATTTTGAAAATTGTACCAGATAAAAGTGTTATCTGGTAGTGTTATCATGCTACAAATCTTCATCTGTTTAAAGTGGGATTTTCATATTATCGTACTTTATCTTCATGGTGAATAACCAAAACCTCCCATGAAATGTTATAAGATCCATGACATTTCATTCATTCTTGGGAAAAAAGACCTTATTTTCTGCTGTGTTAAATGGATATTTTTAAAAAATCCAAAAGCACTGTCCCTCTTTGTCACGGGCGCGGACAGGAGACGGGAGGTAGGGTTTGGACCCAAGTGCGGGTGCTGTTGTGCCGAAACACGGGAGCAATCAAAGACTGAGGTTGGGGACAGACGAAGGTCTTCCGAGGAGCGAACGTCCTTATCAGGGGCAAAGCAATACTCAAGAAACCAGTAAACAATCCGAGGTCGAAAAGCATGAACTGTAAACAGGGAACA
The DNA here is from genome assembly GCF_900964775.1 of Scleropages formosus. Classification (NCBI taxonomy): domain Eukaryota; kingdom Metazoa; phylum Chordata; class Actinopteri; order Osteoglossiformes; family Osteoglossidae; genus Scleropages; species Scleropages formosus. The sequence goes on from NC_041827.1 coordinate 317,906, forward strand.
GGGTACTTGGGAAAGCAAGACGCTGAATGCACAAGCCCCTGGAAGGGCGTTGTAGATTCCACACTCGTTGCCATGTCGGCACTGCTTTCATACCGCGCCGTGCTAATTTGCAACAGGTGCTATCGCTGAGCCGATGGCTGTGGGCATGACACTCTTACTGTGTTAATGGCAGATTTATTAAGCAATTTATTCTACTTAAAAATATATAACATCAAGATAAAAACCATGTAGATATAAAACATGAAATCACATGCTGCTGCTCTACACTGAAAACTGCTCAACACTCAGACAAACTAAATGTTGGCTATCTGAATGTCCGCTGGTGATGTGCATTACAAAAACGTGTTGCATTGCAAAGGCTGAAAAACTGAAACTGTAACAATGCAATAGCATCTGACATCTGTTACAATGGAAAACAAGGAAAAACTGTTTATAAACAAACCACAGATTGTGCAGCAGTTCATTTCTAATCTATCTCTACTGCCATACTTGGACAAGGATAAATCACAGTCTCGTCTGTTTACTTTGTCTGTGGCTTTACTGGGTTCTGCAGCAATATTTAAGCTTGTGACAATAGTGCTCCTGACTCAGCTAG